>NW_027211864.1:0-300000 GCF_036971445.1 Narcine bancroftii | reverse complement strand
AATTTTTTTTAATCACTATGCATTCATTTGATGTTATTTCAAATAAAAAATTAGTTTTTAATGCATATGTGAAATTAAATAATTTAAAAAAAATAAGATGAATGAAGAATTATTTCAGGAATTATCAATCATCCACTACTCCCATTAACCCCAGACACCAGTACTGAATGAAAAACTAAACTGGCCAGATTGACTGAGTAAACACAGCTAAAATTGGCCAAAAGGTGCTGATGCCATCATTGATTTAAATGCAAGAGACACTGAGGACTGCATTGGGACAGAGATGGTCCATGGACAGCCAATACGGATGCCTTGGGGAACAAAGCCCGCACTGCCAGTTGGGATGAATTAGATTATGACATAAGCAAATATTAGATACCCCCCCCCCCCCACAGAGAGACCCAGCCTTGATTTTCATTTTTTATATTGATAGAGAGATCCCAGACATCACCAAATGTACCGAGACCCCACCGCATGTTATCAGTTAAAGGCAACGTATTCCTCTCTAATGGAACTTTTACTACCTCTATTACAGGGAACATCCTCCCTGCCTCATTTGCCATTGGAACGTTAGGCCCGCTTGTCGTCACAAAGCCAGAAAACGCTTGAGTCAGAATACTGATCATCGTTTGAGGAGTGACGAAGGAATTTGTGAGCACGATAAGAATCCTGTTTCACTCTGGTCTGAGATTGGATGGTGAGTCCTTAGCTACACATCCCTGCAACACACTCTCCTTCGCCAACAACTGCCTCACACTCCTATTCACCCCACCAGCTCTGTGCATTCCCCCTCATTCACCTGCGATTTTCCCCCCCACAAACCCCTGTTAACCTGCCACCTCCACTGAAGAGTGGGTGAACACACAAACCCCTTACAGACGGGGCCAGATTTGATCCAGAGTCATTGACTTAACAGGACCATAACACCACCTGTGGCATAAATATTCCCAAACCAATGCTCTAGGGCACTGGGAGAGCAAACAGCTCAAATTCTGCATTTGAGAAGTTTGAACTGCTGCACAACCATCAGGATCAAAGAAAACCCTAGTTTGCTTAGTTTTCAGCTGTCATAGACCACAAAAGGCTTCCAAACCAAAATTCAAAAGACAAGCCCCACAAACAAACAAATCTCTCATAAAGCTCTAACACTCCCCTATCTAGAGGTATCATCTCCTCAAACATCTCAATGCCACAGGTGAGAAAACTGTTTTAACTCCCACTCCAAATTAAAAAGGTGCTATTCCCTTAATTGCAGCTCTCTTGAAGGGCGGAGATGGGCCTTGTTTAAAGGGCCAGCCACAATTTACTGAGATATTTCACACCTGAATTAATTGTCCTCCTGATTCCAGCTCAGGGTTTAAAACAGCCCCACTCTAGTCACTTGCAGGTTTCAGGCAGAGATGAGGTGATGCTGCCATCAGAGGAAGGTAGGAAGCCTGGTTTTACTGTGGCTGCTTTTTCTGGGGTGGTTCTTTGAGTTGTTGGGGTGAAAGGAATCCGGTGTTTGTGGAAGCCCCTGCTTGTGGGTAGTTTGCAAACTGGTGTTCCATGTGGTTCGTGGGTATTGAGCCAGAGAAATGTGTTGTTTTAATGTGTGTGGTTTACGGTGCCTGCAACTTTAGCTCTTGTCTTGGGATGATGGTTTTGGGATGTTTGTGCCTGAGGTTTGGCTCTGAAGTTGTCGGACTCTGGCTTTCCCTTACTTTTAATTTAGTCTGTATGTGGTCTGAGTCCAGCGTGTTCTTTGAATGAAGTGATAGGAGAAGGTATTCGGTTCAACAGTCAATTTATTACCCAGCACAAGAATAAAACTTAACAGAGCTCTGGGTCAGTCGTTAGTTCATAGGTCACCTGCACAGTGAGCTATTCCCCAAGACTGACCCCTATTGTCCAGTTGGCTCAGTTTATATAGATCAACCTTATCATACAGAACAAAAGTTGGCTTCCTTTGCTAGATCTTTTTGCATAAGGGTTATCACAAGTCATCTCCTGTTTTGCAGATATCTGGGGTGTAGCGCTCCCATCTTAATCCTCCAGGCCAGACTATCCTGTTGTTTTGATCAGAAATTAATTCATCACCAGATATTTCTAATCACCATTCTGTTCCTGTCTGGCCAATTTCTGCTGTTCTCTTTAACACCTCCTCATGCCTTAATCTTCCTCCTAGACTGGTTTTCCATTCCCTTGGTTTCTTGCAGGCCATTCTTTGTTCTGGTCTGGCCTGTGTCTCCTGTGCTACTCACCACCTCCTTCAGTTGGAGCTTTCCTCCTAAATCGTTTTATGAATTTCCTCTCCCTGTATTTGGGAGCAGACAATTTTGCTCAGCCAACTTCGCTCCATGCTGTGATTGCCACTTAATCACATTCCTCTTTTTCCCTGAACCATGCAGTACATATCAACTTATTAATTAATCATTTCTTTCATAATGTTTTAACCCCTAGATTCCAACAAAGTGTAGGCTGCTGATGGTTTGATCCCAGAATTGGGGTGGGGAGGGGGGCGGGGGTGTTATTTGTGGGCAAGGGCTGGTTTGGAGGCTGCAGGGAATTCTTTTGCTCTTGACTGTAAGAAGCATTTCATTTAATTTTTACTGATGTAACCATCTTACCTTACGTGTGTGTAATATTGCACTATGTTACAGGACAGTCAGTCGAATTTTGATCTTGGCATGTTTAACAGAAAATGACAGTGACCCAGGTTCAAATCTGTCCCTTGTGTCAGGATTTTCCCCCCATCACCTTTTACAAAATGGCAAGGTGAACAGAGGCATTTGTGTGGGTCAGGGTTTTTTTTTTAATTAATTTTTAAGAGTTAGTTATATTCTTGTTAATTTTACAAGAATATAATTCAAATCCCGATACATGTGGTTGATTAATACAAATTGAGATCTACCCAGACCCACCCTCTCCACATCCCATATGAGGGACCAGAGATCTTCAACAGATGTTTTATTTAACCATAATATTGTGAATATTTCAAAACTTCACTTCAACCCACCTTTAGGAAATGTGGGCTCCAAAGATAGAATGTTCATCTCGTGAACGATACATTATTTTCTTGTGGTGAACAGTTCCGAACCTCAGCCAGTTTGCAAGATATGGCCACGCACTTTCTAGCTGTACAATTTGCAGCAATTTACACCTGGTAAATATTCAGTTCTAATTTAAATTTAATTCCTTAACATTTCTTTCTCATGGATCCTGTGGGAATTTTTAAAAAAATACTTATTTCAACCAAGCTGCCCAACTTTAGGACATTGCCAAGTCAAATGCAGAAAAGTACAAATGACTTGTTAACATTTGAAACAAATCCGATTCCATGTATTTTCTTTTGAGGTGTCTGGTGAATAAAATTGTATTGAACCAGTCTATCTCATTTATAACGATCAGTCCATTTTCTATGTTCAAATCTCCATCCCATCTTTGCCTCAGTTTATGAATTCCTAATTTCTCAGCTTTTGCAGTCATTTCTACATTACTGAATAAATTTATATTCCCATGACCTGTTTCAGATGGTCAGGGCTTGTTATGACCTGTTACTGTTCTATCTGCCACTGTATTTTACATTTTGCATATCCTCTTCCTAAAGACAAGGAAAGGACTTCTTGTTGGTCATCTAATCTCATGTACCAGTTAGGGTTAGGGAACACAAAAAAATCAACAGGAGTCTGGAAGAGTTGCTCACAGTTCTCGTTAGTAATCATTCTCTGCCTGCCTGATTTCTGGTTTCCAATTTACCCAAATGTCTGAATTTCATAGCAGTCTTAAATTCTTCACTTCAAAGCAGAAACAATACCATTCAGGGTCTGAGTGGTGCTGGGGGCTTATTGCAGCCTTTGGATCAGGTCTAACAATTTGCACCATTGTTTTGAAGATCAGGCAGGCATTTGGATATGTATGGCTCAGTAGAGGAGGTGAGAATTGATCCCTGTCTGGAATGTGCTTTTTAACTCTCTTTCCCAGCTTTCTGGCAAAGTCTGTGTGATGGTTTCTTCATCATAATTCCCAGAAGAAGATATTCTACAGCTAATATTCCACACACTTCACCAAATGAGGCTAGTTGTGGGAAAAAGAAGTTCCTGTCTGTTTGGATGGACAGTTTAAGGGTGAAAAAATGACCTGATGTCCACATATAGTAACTCAACCAAATTCTGTAAGGACACAAATGCTGGAGAAGCTCATCTGATCAAGCAGTGAACCTTTATAGAGTACAGATACTCGTAGCCCTGTTAAAAGGCACAAGCCTGAAACTCTGGTTGTGTATCTTTTTTTAAACTTTATTTATGAACATATAAAATACATAGTAAACAAAATAAACCAACCAACCTCCCAAAAAAAACTATATTCCATCCCCCCTCCCCATAATTACCCCCCCCAAACTCCCTCGACTGAGGGAGAGAAAAATCATATCAATTCGTTGCGGCAGAATGAAAACACCAAACCTAATTTTCCACGTCATCGCAATGCATTTACTGGCCACTGCTAATACTAACTGAATAACCTCAATTTGAGGTTTATCCATTCTTAATCCCGTTGATCAAGTTGTAATATACCGCATTAGAAAAAGCAGTGGATCGAACATAAAAAGAGTTTCTTTAAAGTAGTTTCAAATAAATCCTCAAAGGCTTAACTTTATCACACAACCAGACAGACAAAAAAAAGTATTAATTTGAATCCCACAATGAAAACATTAGTCTGAATTACTAAATCCTTATCTTTTTTTCCTGGAGTTAAATACAACTGATGTAAAAAAAAATTATAATTCACCCAATTATATCACACATTCATCAATTTAATCCACCATCTTCACACATAGTAAGTAGTCCGTTCTTCTTGGGTTAATTCTAAAGAAGAATCTCTCATTTAATCTAAAGTTGGTTTAGCCATTTTCTGTTGTCACAATCATTTCTGAAATAGATCCCTTTTTTTGCCCCATTTACAATTTTCAATTTTAGTTAACTTGGGTATCTTCAATTCTCGCCCAAATCCACCTGTGACAGCACTTACATGGAATGACACCCGTTTACCATGTCCCTCTGTTCAACCTCACTCCTCAGTGCCCGACCGTTCACCGTGTCTATCTTTTCTTGGTTTGCCCTTCAAAATGTGACACCTCACACTTGTCTGCATTAAATTCCATCTGCCCTTTCTCCAGCTGGTCCAGATCCTTCTGCAAGATTTCTTGGCTGTCCACAACTCCTCCGTTCTTGGTGTCACCTGCCAACTTGCTAATCCAATTCACCACATTATTGTTCCAGCACCTATCCCTGAGGCACATCTCTCATCACAGGCCTCCAGTCTGAAGAGCAATTGGTCTCACCAACTCACTGGCTTCTCCTGCACAGCCGTTGTTTCACATCCAAAATACAGAGGACATATGGATGGATGTTAAAATTCTCAAAGGTACATTAGTTAAAATGGTGTCAAATCACAAGGAACAGAAGTTGGCCATTCAGCCCACTGTGTCTGCTATCCCCTGATCTAAACAGTTCTCGCCTCTCATTCCAAGTTATGGCTTTTTCCCCTGATCCCTTGATACCCTGACTCATTAAACATCTATTAATTCCGCCCCCCCCCCCCCACCACTTAAACTCTCTCAACAATCCAGCAACAAATTCCATGACCTTCTGGTGAAATAAATTTCTCATCTGCTTTAAATAGGTACCTTCCAATTCTAAGACAATGTCTTTTTATCCAAGGGAAACATTATTCACATCTACTGTCCAATCCTTTCAGCGTTGGAAATGTTTCTGAAATCTCCTCTCCTTCTTCTATACTCCAATGAAGAGTGGAGATATATCATCCTGGTAAATCTCTGCTCTCTCTCCAACATCAGCACATCCTTTTTAAGATAGACTTCACAGTTCTCCAAATGAGGTCTCTCCCATGCCCCATCAACACCTCCCTACCCTTGAAACAAAGGCCAACATAGAATTTGCTTTCTTTTCCTGCCGATCCAACCTGGTGGTTACCAACTCACTATGTTTTCCTGAACGAGAACCCCCCCAAGTCCCTTGACACTTGAAATAATTACATGTAATTTACGTAACAAATTTGAAATTTTTGGAAAGATTTGGGAATCCTATTTATAAACTGTAGGAATTAAGTTGTAATCGCCCAACCTGAACCTTCTGACTCCTAAAATCAAGAAAATTTGTTAGATTTTATTTGATAGTTTTTTAGTAATTTTTTTATAAATACTTTCCAGATGTTATCTTTCTTTTCTTTTGGGTTGTTGGGCAGGGGGAATAAAAAAAAATGCTATGTATTAATTTTTCATTATCTTTGAATGAGAAATTTACGTACGCATTTAATGCATGTGAAATTAAAATTTTCAAAGAGAAGCTTAACATAACGTAATACATTTTGCTTATTTTCAAGAGTTGTGGAGAGTGAGGAGGGTTTTCATGGAGTACAAAAGGATTTGGACTGTTTGGAAAGATGGCAGATGGAGTTTAATGTAGGTAAGTGTGAGGGGCTTTATTTTGGTAAGAATAACCAAGACGTATGCAGTGAAGGGGAGGGCATTGAGGAACAGAGGGATCTTGGAAGAATGGTTCAATAGACAATAGGAGCAGGAGTAGGCCCTTCTGCCTGTCGAGCCTTCAGTGACCGCCATTTCACAGGTCATGGCTGATCACTACTATCAGTACCCCTTTCCAGCCTTATCCCCATAACCCTGAAATCCTTTGCCCACAAGAGTCTTATCTAACTCTCTTTTGAACATAATCAGCGAATCTGCCTCTACCACCCTCTGCGGCAGAGCATTCCACAGATTCACACTTCTCTGGGTAAAACAATGTTTTCTCATCTCCGTCCTAAAGGGCCTACCCTGTATTCTTAAACTATGCCCTCTAGTCCTCGTCTCTCCCATCACTGGGAACAAGTAATCTGACTTCACCCTGTCCATCCCCCTGATAATTTTGTATACCTCAATCATGTCCCCCCTCATCCTTCTAAACTCCATCAGATACAAGTCTAGTTTTTCTAGCCTTTCAGCATATGTCAACCCCGCCATCGCTGGAACTAACCTTGTAAATCTGCGCTGCACATCCTCTATAGCTAGTATGTCCTTCCTCAAAATTGGAGACCAGTACTGGGTGCAATACTCCAGGTGGGGTCTCACCAGGGCCCTGTACAACTGCAGAAGGGCGTCTCTGTTCCTATACTCCAATCCGCTCTTTATGAAAGCCAACATGCCATTTGCCCATTTCACAGCTTTCTGAACGTGCATGTTAGCCTTCAGTGACCGGTGAACAAGTACACCCAGATCCATTTGCTCCTCCCCACTCCCTAGCTTGTCTCCATTTAAATAATACTCAGCTTTCCTATTATTGCCCCCAAAATGGTTAACCTCACATTTGCTCACATTTAACGTTATCTTCCATTCAGCAGCCCACACCCCCAACCTGTCCAAGTCCCTCTGCATTTTCCTGACATCCTCCTCACACCCCACACCGCCACCCTGTTTAGTGTCATCTGCAAATCTGCTCATGTTATTAATAATCCCCTCATCCAAATCATTTACATAATTTACAAACAACTGAGGACCCAATACCGATTCCTGCGGCAATCAACTCGTCACATCCTGCCATCCTGAAAAAGACCCGCTTACTCCAACCCTTTGTTTCCTATTTCTTAACCAATTTCCTATCCATGTCAGCACCTTACCTCCAATACCATGCTCCCTGATCTTACCCACTAGTCTCCCGTGCGGTACCTTATCAAAGGCCTTCTGGAAGTCCAAATACACCACATCCACTGGCTCTCCCAAGTCCACCCTCTTTGTCACATCCTCGAAAAATTCCAGAAGGTTAGTCAAGCATGACTTACCCTTAAGGAATCCATGCTGACTAGCCCTTATACTATTATTTCTGCCTAAGTGTTCTGCTATTACTCCTTTTATGATAGATTCCAATATCTTCCCCACCACTGACATCAGGCTGACCGGTCTATAATTTCCCGTTTTCTCCCTCCCTCCCTTCTTAAAAATCGGCACCACATCAGCCACTCTCCAATCCTCAGGGACCTCCCCCGAATCTATGGAACTTTGGAAAATGTCGACCAGTGCCTCCACAATTTCCATAGCAACTTCTTTAAGCACCCTGGGATGCAGCCCATCAGGCCCTGGGGATTTATCAGCCCTCAGTCCCAACAATTTACTCACAACCTCCTCCTTCTAGATCTGGATATCCATTAGATCCCCTACTTCCCCAGGAAAGTTCCCCAAGTCTCTTGATACCGCATGACCACTACCCCCTAACTGACCATAACCTATATCCTCCTTGGTGAAGACAGATGCAAAGTATTTGTTAAATTCCTCAGCTAACTCCTTGTTTCCGTTAATAATTCCACCCTTTTCCATTCTTAATGGGCCAATTTTAGACCGAACCAATTTCTTCCTCTTCACATATTTAAAAAAGCTTTTGCTATCCTCCATTATATTATTTGCTAATTTCCTCTCGTAGTTCATTTTCCCCTCTCTTATGACTTTCTTAGTTACCCTCTGATGCTCTTTGAAGGTTTCCCAATCCTCTAGCTTCCCACTCCACTTCGCTATCTTATACTTACTCCCTTTGGATTTGATATTGCACTTGATTTCATTAGTTAGCCACGGCTGCCATTTGCATCTCCTAGATACTTTCCTCCACTTTGGAATAAATTTGTCTTGAATCCTGTAAAAAAATGTCCAAAAATACCTGCCATTTTCTCCAGTTGTCCTCCCAGCTAGTGTATCTTTCCATTTTATTTTGGCTAGCTCCTCCCTCATAGCTGCATAATCCCCTTTATTTAACTGCAGTACAGATGCTTCCGACTTCCTTTCTTTTTCCCTTTCTAATTGCAGCTCAAAAGTAACCATACCATGCTCACTATTCCCTAATGGCTCTCCTACATCGAAGTCACTTATTAACTCTGCGTTGCTGCACAGCACCAAGTCCAGAATCGACTTCCCCATGCTATGTTCCTCCACTAGCTGCTCAAAGAAAGTATCTCGTAGACATTCAATAAACTCACTCATGTGTTCCTGCCCCCGTCTGAATATCCCAGTCCACCTTCATGTTGAAGTCCCCCATAACTAATGTATTGCTACCACTTTGACATGCCACTGTTAATTCCTGATTTATACTTCTACCGAGATCTGAGTTAATTTTCGGAGGCCTGTAAATGACCCCCATTATGGTCTCATGCCTTTACAATTTCTTAATTCTATCCAAACAGACTCTACCCACCTGTTTCAATGTCTTTCCTTTCAAACGCCTGAATTTCATTTCTTACCAACAGAGATACCCCACCTCTTCTTCCTAACTTTCTGTCTTTTCTATAGGACTGTCTTGGGTAAACTTGTACCTTTCACTTTGTTCGTTTTAGATTGGTCACAGTGTTTGAGCTACCGAAAGAAAATAGAGACACACACCGAGAGCAGTTCAGTCTACACAAATGTTTATTCCAAATATAAAGCAGGTTTCAAACTACAATATGCAAGCCTGCCTAATCATACTTAACAACGCCTGGACTGGTCCCAACTGCCGAAGCGAGGCAATGACGGCACACTTGTAGTAGGCTGCCTGGGCGCCGGTAGCAGCTCCTTCACCTCCCCCGACCGGGACGTTGCTCGGACTCTAGCTGTTCTTCCTTCTTGACAAGGGATGTTCCCATCCCTCGGAGAGTCTAAACTTCAGCAGCAGGACCACAGACTTTTATACCCCAAAAACAATTAATCATGCACCCACTCCCTCTAACATTTGTCAGTCAAAATCAAAGCTGAGCATACTATTCTACAATTTAGAAGATTGATTATTATGGAACCAGGATGCTATGATTTCCTGGTTTATCTCGTAGATACAAGGACTCATTACAACTTCTTGAGCAAGACACGTTGTGACCAATACGTCAATTTCAGAGTGTCGTATTTGACAACTGCTTTCCCTGGGCCTCACGGTGGAATTCCATTTCAAAGTGTATCTTCAGATAAATCCCCATGGCTGAGTTTAATTACATCTGCTAATTCTGAAAGTAAGGTGACCTGAGTTTGGCCCCAGTGTTGTCAGTTTCACATAAGCAAGGAAGCATCTGAGCACATGGTTTTAACCCTCCATTACAAGGACGTGTACCCGGGAACATTGATTTCCCAATCCCGCCTTTCCCGCAGCCATGTCTCCGTAACTCCGACAACCTCCCATTGCCATTCGCGCCTCAAGCTCATCCCTTTTATTCCTTACACTCAGTGCATTCATACACAATACCTTGATACCATATCTCCATTCTCCCTCCATCTTTGTTCTCGATGCACTTGCCCCTACTCTCCTATCACTTTTAGTTCCCTTTTTCCTAACTGTTTCACCGTCTAACAGAACCACTCCTATATTCACTCTCCTATCTGCTTCCCTATCAGTCCTGTTCCCTTCCCCCTACCAAATTCGTTTTAAATTTGAAGGTGGATTCCAATGGAGATAGAAGGCTTTGGGTACGCTGGCCTTTATAAATCATAGCATGGAATATAGGATCTGGGGAGGTGATGTTCAAAGTGTTGGTGAGGCCAAGTTTGGAGTATTGTATGCCTTTCTGGTCCCCAAATTATAGGAAGGATATCAATAAGGTAGAGAGAGTGCAAAGAAGTTTGACGAAAATGTTGCCTGGATTGCAGTATTTTGGATACGTAGAAAGATTGAGTAGACTGGGACTTCATTCATTGGAGCGTAGAGGGTTGAGCGGGGATTTGATAGAGGTATTTAAAATTATCAAGGGAATAGATAGAGTAGCTGTGAATAGGCTCTTTCCCCTAAGGGGAGCAGAGATTGGAACAAGGGGTCAAAAGTTAAGTGGCAAAACTTGAGAAGTAATACAAGAGGATGCTCCTTCACTCAGAGTGGTGGCTGAGTGGAATGATCTACTGGAAGAAGTTGCGCCAGGGTCAATTCTGTCATTTAAGATGAGGTTATATGAGTACATGGATGTGAGGGGGTGGGGGGTTATGGTCAAGGGAAGTAGGTAGGTGGAACTCGTGGAGTTTCACATAAATCGGTGCTTGAGGTGCCATGAGCAAGTTGGCGCTTTCTTGCACTCGACTTGATTACGTGAAACCTTTCTGGGATAGAATCAAGGAACTTATTAAAATTTAAACTTTCACTTGATCCTAAGGTATTTTTATTGGGTTATATGAAGAAATTGAGTTTAGAATTAAAATTAGATGAGTCTCAAATTGCTCTTTGAGATTGGCTTTAGCTGGGGCTAGAAAATGACGAGTATTCAATGGTGGCATTCGGAAAGGAGGTCTTGTATTCCATTAGAAAAGATAACGTATAATACAAGCCTCCTCTACCAGTGGAAATATTAAACAGGCAGAATACTATTCATAGTCTGAAAATGAGAGGTTATCCGTATAAAAGAGATCAGGAAGAACTTCTTTAGCCAGAGGGTCGTGGATGTGTGGAACTCACTGCGGCATACAGCAGTGGAAGCCAGATCGCTGGGAGTATTTTAAAAAGAACGACAAATATCTCATTAGTGAGGGCATCAAGGGATTATGGGGGAAAGGCCAAAAATGAGAACTAGTGTAGAGTAGCTTAGTGTAGATTTATGGAACAGACTCGATGGGCCTAGTGGCCTGGTTCTGTTCCTTTGTCTGTGATCACTAATGGAGTAACTTCAGAAATGTACAGAAAAAAAGCTCCTAAATTAGAAATTCATAAATCAAGATTAAAATGGGAATCTGATTTGAAAGTTAAAATATGAAAATCATTAAGTACAACTAAAATTATTAATGTCAGGTCGAGACTGGCACAATATAATCTTTTTCACATCGATTATACTTGAAACCCAATTAAAATAAATTTAATTTGACGTTATCAGATTTGTCTTGGATGTAATAAAGTAGGTTCTTTTATGTGGATAAATGTGAGGTGATCCACTTTGGAGGCAAGAACAGGAAAGAGGACTATTATCTCAACGGTATCTGTTCAGGAAATGCAGAGAGACTTGGGTGTTGCTGTGCATCAGTCGTTGAAAGTGGGCATGCAGGTGCAACAGGCGGTGAGGAAGGCATTCATAGCAAGAGGATTTGAGTACAGAGATCCTGCTGCAGCCATACACGGCCTTGGTGAGACCACACCTGCAATACTGCGTGCCGTTTTGGCCTCTTTAATCCGAGGAAGGACATCCTCGCCGTGGAGTGGGTGCAGAGAAGATTCACTAGACTGATACCATTGAAGGAAGGACTTGCAGATGAAGAAAGGTTGGATAGACTAGGCTTTTATTCTCTGGAATTTAGGAAATTGAAGGGGGATCTTATAGAAACAAAATTCTAAAGGGTTTAGACAGACTAGATGCGGGTAGGTTGTTTGCAATGCTGGGAAAAACAGAACCAGGGGTTACAGTTTAAGGATAACCATACTATAACCATATAACCATTTACGGAGCGGAAACAGGCCATGTTGGCCTTTCGAGTCCGCACCAGTTCACTGATTTTATGCGCCCTCTTCAGGCATTGGGGGAAGGTTTTCAGGACCGAGATGAGGAAAGATTTCCTCTCTTGGAGGATGATGGATCTATGGAATTCTTTGCTACAGAAAGTAGTTGAGGCTGGTTCCTTGTCAATGTTCAAGAGTAGGTTAGAATTGGCCCTGGTGGCTAAGGGGATCAGGAGGTATGGAGAGAAGGCAGGAACTGGGTACTGATCAGCCATGATCGTATTGAATGGCAGGGTAGGTTTGAAGGGCCAAATGGCCGAATCCTGCACCTATTTTTCTATGTTTATATATTCTACTTGGGTTTGTCCAAAATATATACATTTTGGTCCAAAATTAAAATTTTGAACACTCCCAATGGATCCTAGAATATTTTTCCTGGAAGAGACTAAAAATATTTGGATTAAACGGGATTTTTACAGGTTGCTTTAGCTGGTTCATATTTGGAGGACCAAGTCACCAAATTGCAGAATCCATGTGATTGAAGAAGTGCAGAGATTGGTTAGGATATTGCTGGGACTTGAAGGTGAACCCACCAGGGCCTACAGCTGGTCCTCAATGTTGTCGACACATTCTTGGAAAGTGTGACTTGAAGTGAAATGAAGGTTTTACCATGGGCTCAATGATCAAAAATAAGAGAAGTTCCTATTGGGCGATCCTGTCTCTCAATCCACCACAATCTCTGAACCTCTGAATTGTAGTTGTGGCCTCCCCATTCTTTTCTGAGCTGAGACCAATATTGACGTTTAGGTCATGGTTGCAGATGGGTTGGAAATACTGAAGAAGTTTCCTCTTGCCTTACTCAGTTGCAGTGTCCATACTGGATGGGTAACCCTGGCCATTGATCAGCAGATCCAGAGAACACAGCACAGTACAGGCCCTTCAGGCCTTGATGTTGTTCTAGCCCATATATTCACTCCTTAAATATAATGTACTAAACCAATGGTTCTCAACCTTTTTCCTTGCACTCACATACCACTTTTAGTGGTAAGTGGGTGGAAAGAAAGTTCAAACCCTATTTTAAAATAATCATATGAACAATCTAGAACCGTCATTCTCAAGCTTCCCTTCCCACTCACCTACCACATGAAGCAATCCCTTAATGTTCAGAGATTACTTAAGGTGGTAGGTGAGTGAGAAGATGAAGGTTGAGAACCTCTTTCTGCAGGCAAACTAATTCTGAATCCACACAACCAAGGTTCCACAGATCCTTTGCCTCATGACTATCAGAATGAATCTACCCTGGGCAACCCTGTCAAAGGCCTCACTAAAATCCACACACCCCACATCCACTCCCCTGCCCTTCATTTCTTATTTCATTGTTTTCAAACACTTTCTTTCCCCCCCATTCATGAGTCATCCCTGACTAATCACGGAACCAACAGTCAAAGGACAAGGCCAGTGCCATTTTTATAAATGAGATTTGATATTTGCTTAAGTTGTCGTTTGTTTCCATGAAATTACCTCAAAGATACTCCTGTGATCGCGGTTCGTTTTACTGCGCTTTTTTGGCCAAAATGGCCACACTTTCACACACGACCACGCGGTACATAGAAAGATTAATGATGCCTAGCGTCCCATTGGCCTGAAATATTCCATTAAATTTTATTAAAATTTTCAAAGAAAAGCTTAACATAACGTTATACATTTTGCTTATTTTCAAGTTGTGGAGAGTGAGGAGGGTTTTCATGGATTAAAAAAGGATTTTGACTGGAAAGATGGCAGATGGAGTTTAATGTAGGTAAGTGTGAGGTGCTTTATGTTGGGAAGAATAGCCAAAACGTATGCAGTGAAGGGGAGGGCATTGAGTAACAGAGGGATCTTGGAGGAATGGTTCAATAGACAATAAGAGCTGGAGTAGGCCCTTCGGCCTGTCGAGCCAGCACCGCCATTTTACAGATCATGGCTGATCACTACTATCAGTACCCCTTTCCAGCCTTATCCCCATAACCCTTAACTCCTTTGCCCACTAGAGTCTTTTCTAACTCTCTTTTGAACATAATTAGCGAATCTGCCTCTACCACCCTCTGTGGCAGAGCATTCCACAGATTCACACCTCTCTGGGTAAAAAAATGTTTTCTCATCTCCGTCCTAAAGGACCTACCCTGTATTCTTAAACTATGCCCTCTAGTCCTCGTCTCCCCCATCACTGGGAACAAGTAATCCGACTTCACCCTGTCTGTGCCCCTGATAATTTTGTATACCTCAATCATGTCCCCCCTCATCCTTCTAAACTCCATCGGATACGTCCAATTTTCTAGCCTTTCAGCATATGTCAACCCCGCCATCCCTGGAACTAACCTTGTAAATCTGCTCTGCACATCCTCTATAGCTAGTATGTCCTTCCTCAAAATTGGAGACCAGAACTGGACACAATACTCCAGGTGGGGTCTCACCAGGGCCCTGCAGAACTGCAGAAGGGCGTCTCTGTTCCTATACTCCAATCCCCTCTTTATGAAAGCCAACATGCCATTTTCCTTCTTCACAGCTTTCTGAACGTGCATGTTAGCCTTCAGTGACCGGTGAACAAGTACACCCAGATCCATTTGCTCCTTCCCACTCCCTAGCCTGTCTCCATTTAAATAATACTCAGCTTTCCTATTATTGCCCCCAAAATGGATAACCTCACATTTGCTCACATTGAACGTCATCTTCCATTCAGCAGCCCACACCCCCAACCAGTCCAAGTCCCTCTGCATTTTCCTGACATCCTCCTCACACCCCACACCGCCACCCAGTTTAGTGTCATCTGCAAATCTGCTCATGTTATTAATAATCCCCTCATCCAAATCATTTACATAAATTACAAACAACTGAGGACCCAATACCGATCCCTGCGGCACTCCACTCGTCACATGCTGCCATCCTGAAAAAGACCCGCTTACTCCAACCCTTTATTTCCTATTTCTTAACCAATTTCCTATCCATGTCAGCACCTTACCTCCAATACCATGCTCCCTGATCTTGCCCACTAGTCTCCCGTGTGGTACCTTATTAAAGGCCTTCTGGAAGTCCAAATACACCACATCCACTGGCTCTCCCAAGTCCACCCTCTTTGTCACATCCTCGAAAAATTCTAGAAGGTTAGTCAAGCATCACTTACCCGTAAGGAATCCATGCTGACTAGCCCTTATACTATTATTTCTGCCTAAGTGTTCTGCTATTACTCCTTTTATGATAGATTCCAATATCTTCCCCACCACTGACGTCAGGCTGACCGGTCTATAATTTTTCTCCCTCCCTCCCTTCTTAAAAATCGGCACCACATCAGCCACTCTCCAATCCTCAGGGACCTCCCCCGAATCTATGGAACTTTGGAAAATGTCGACCAGTGCCTCCACAATTTCCATAGCAACTTCTGGGATGCAGCCCATCAGGCCCTGGGGATTTATCAGCCCTCAGTCCCAACAATTTACTCACAACCTCCTGCTTCTAGATCCGGATATCCATTAGATCCCCTACTACCCCAGTAAAGATCCCCAAGTCTCTTGACTTATATCCTCCTTGGTGAAGACAGATGCAAAGTATTTGTTAAATTCCTCAGCCAACTCCTTGTTTCCGGTAATAATTCCAGCCTTTTCCATTCTTAATGGACCAATTTTAAACCGAACCAATTTCTTCCTCTTCACATATTTAAAAAAGCTTTTGCTATCCTCCATTATATTATTTGCTAATTTCCTCTCGTACTTCATTTTCCCCTCTCTTATGACTTTCTTAGTTACCCTCTGATGCTCTTTGAAGGTTTCCCAATCCTCTAGCTTCCCACTCCGCTTCGCTCTCTTATACTTACTCCCTTTGGATTTGATAGTGCACTTGATTTCATTAGTGAGCCACGGCTGCCATTTGCATCTCCTAGAGCCTTTCCTCCACTTTGGAATAAATTTGTCTTGAATCCTGTAAAAAATGTCCAAAAATACCTGCCATTTTCCCCAGTTGTCCTCCCAGCTAGTGTAACTTTCCATTTTATTTTGGCTAGCTCCTCCCTCATAGCTGCATAATCCCCTTTATTTAACTGCAGTACAGATGCTTCCGACTTCCTTTCCTTTTCCCTTTCTAATTGCAGCTCAAAAGTAACCATACCATGGTCACTATTCCCTATGGTTCCCCTACATCGAGGTCACTTATTAACTCTGCGTCGCTGCACAGCACCAAGTCCAGAATCGACTTCCCCCTGGTAGGTTCCTCCACTAGCTGATCCAAGAAAGTATCTCGTAGACATTCAATAAACTCACTGTCTTGTGTTCCTGCCCCCGTCTGATTATCCCAGTCCACCTTCATGTTGAAGTCCCCCATAACTACCGTATTGCTACCACTTTGACATGCCACTCTTAATTCCTGATTTATACTGCCACCGATATCTGAGCTACTTTTCGGAGGCCTGTAAATGACCCCCATTATGCTCCTCACGCCTTTACAATTTCTTAATTCGATCCAAACAGACTCTACCCACCTGTTTCAATGTCTTTCCTTTCAAACGCCTGAATTTCATTTCTTACCAACAGAGCTACCCCACCCCCTCTTCCCAACTTTCTGTCTTTTCTATAGGACGTGTACCCGGGAACATTGATTTCCCAATCCATTTGTGGGAATTCGGTCGTGTCCACAGGAAAAAGGGAATCTAAGGGTTGGATGTGATGTCGTGTATATTCTCTGCCAATCAATGGGAAACCTCCAAATCTTCAATCTTGGTGCATGAGCCCACGAGGTACAAAGCAACCATCTCCTGTCCAAGCTGCAGATTGCAAGGGCTGTAAAGTGCTGCCACCGCCTGTTCACACCGAGTACTGCATGCATGAAGCGAGAGGGAGAGAGAGAGAGAGAGAGATCTAGGTATAATACCACCACCTGGTGTCCGGACTCGCGAACTACAGGATACATTATTTTTATTTTTCATGGGAGTGTTGGAGTATGAGAGGAGACTTGATTAAGGTTAACAAAATAGAGCAAGATGGATAATATGGAGCTCCATTGAAGAGGGAGGTCTCACCTGTGAAGGAGCAAGTGTGAGATCTCCCAGTTCATTCTTGCTCGGGCAGTGGTGGCCAATTGCAAGACAGCTCCAATTAGGGGAAGAGAATATGCTGTTTCAGTTCATGGGTTTGAAACGGTTTCCCCAGTTGTGCCATTCAGACTCAAAAGAGCAGATGCTTGCAGACAGGAAGGAAACCTAGTTTTATTGTGGAGAATTGCTTGTTTTTTGGGGTGAAGGTTGTTTGTGGTCTGAGATTCCTAAATATTTTACAATGGAAGCAGCACTTTTCCTTGTGCCTGATTGCTACATAGCGGGTAAAATGTCTCAAATCTATCGCTCAGCCAGTACTTTTGGTCATTGATTTGGAGAGAGAGTGATGGCTTGGCAATATTTATAGCATGGTAAGTCCAAAGCTCTGAAAGTGACGGTGTGGAAGGAGTTTGTCTGTTCTTTGTGTTTTCTGCCACCCTTGAGAACTTAAAAAGTGTCCGTGAATTGTGGTATTGGTGAGACACAAGCTTGTTTTGCCCTCTTTTTGTTCTGTATGTCTATAAAGTTTCAGTTTAGGGATAAAATGTCCAGACACTGTTCTGTTCAAAAGTCTAGTAACCAAATCAGATTCTCCCGAGTTCTTGTCATGGATATGCATCAAGAAGCCTGTTTTGCAGCAGTCGTGTTGCATTAGAGGTGCACATACAATTTTCAAAAATAATGAGTTTGAAACCAGAAAAAGATCAGGTCGTGCCCAAAGGTTCATCTGTGCTGTTCAATTGAATTGATGCCCCCAGGTCCAGAATGTGCACTTCCACCCCATGGTCTTGAGCTTCCCAAATCGCCAATGAACTTACGGCCCCCTTGAGCTGTGGAGTGTGGGAGGAAATCCACACAGACACCAAGAGGATGTAGAAACTTCTTGCAGTCAGTGCTGACTTGATCCTGGGGTGACTCGTGCTGGAGAGGTGGGACTACTGTCCTGCCTTCACCTTGTGATGGCTGATTTTTGTCTGATGGTGGATGGACGTCTGACATGATATTCCCTTGGCCTTGAGGGAAAGAAGAGTAGAAATTGCAAGGGCTCTGACAGAAATATTTAAAACCTCTTTATCCACGGGTGAGGTGCCAGAGGAATGGAGGTAATCTAATGTTCCTTTGTTTAAAAACGGCTTCAAAAGCCAACCAGGTGAGCCGGACAAAATAGGTAAATTATTGGAGGGTAATCAGAGAGTACCTCGAAAAGAATCTGTTCAAATAGCTGGCCTTGATCAACCATAGCTTAGAATACGGGAGTCGGGCAGTGAGGTTGAGACTAGACAAGATATTGGTGAGGCCCTGTTGAGAGTACTGTGTGCAGTTCTGGTCACCAAATGAGAGGAAAGCTATCAACAAAGTAGAGAGGGTGCAGAGAAGATTTACGTCAATGTTACCTGGATATCAGCAACTAGATTACAAAGAAAGATTCAGCAAATGAAGTCTTTATTCTATGGATTGTAGATGGTTGAGAGGGGATTTGATCGAGGTCTTTAAAATTACTAGGAGGATAGAACAAATTGATGTGGATAGACTTTTTTCATTGCGGGAGCAGAGATTGAAACAGGAGGTAAAAGTTTGGAAGTAACATGAGGGGGAACTTCTTTACTCAGAGTGGTGGCTGAGTGGAGTGAGCTTCCGGGAGAAATAGTGGCGGCAGGGTCCATTTTGTCATTTCAGGGAAAATTGGAGGGGAGGGGAATGCAGAGAGGTGGTACGAGAGGAGAGTATTTAGTTCAGTGCTGACAAGAAGGGCCAAGTGACCTGTTTCTGTGCTGTAATTGTTATAGGGTTAAAATGTGTGGCAGTAACTTGGAAGTCCGATGTGTATTTGGGAATGGGTCGATGGCCCCACTGAAATAGGCCGTTGATTCCCACTTGAAATAATTGCATCGAATTCACGGAACAAATTTGAATTTCTCTTTTGAAGATTTGGGATGTGTATTTACCAATTGTCGGAATTAAGTTTTAACCACCCAACACGAACTTTCTGACTCCTAAAACCAAGAAAACCAAGATTTTATTTGAGAGTTTTGGTCAATTTTTATAAATACTATCTAGATGTTTTCTCTCTTTATTGTTTTCTATTGGGCAGCTGTGGGAGGGGTTACTTTTTAAATCACTATGCATTAATTTTATTTTATTTTCAAATAAGAAATTTAAGTTTTTTTAATGCATATGTTAAATTAAATGTAAAAATGTTTCAAATAAGATGAATGAAGAATTGTTTCAGGAACTGGCGATCTTCCACGAGTGCCGTGAACCCCAGGAAGCAGGAATGTGTGAACGAAACACAAAACTGGCCAGAAGAACTGAGGAAACACAGCTAAAAGTGTCCAAAAAGGTGCTGATGTCATCTTGATTTTAATGCAGGTGACAACGAGGAATGCGTTGGGGCGGAGATGGTCTATGGGCAGCCAATACGGACGCCTTGGGGAACAAAGCCCGCAACACCAGTAGGGATGGATAATGGTGGGTAATGAATAAACATATATTAGAGACACCGAGAGAGAGCGACACACACATACCCAGACAGACAGACACACACACACAGACACAGAGAGACAGATACAGACACACAGAGAAACACACACAGACAGAGACAGAGAGAGAAACACTGACAGCGAGAGAGAGACAGACAGAGACACACACAGACAGAGACACACACAGACAGAGACACACATAGACAGAGACACGCACAGACAGAGACACACACAGACACAGACAGATAGAGAGACACACACACAGACAGAGAGAGAGACACGCACACAGAAAGAGACAGAGAGGCACACATAGAGACAGAGAGAGACACACACACGACACAAAGAGACAGACACACACACACAGCCAGAGACAGAGACAAACACACGACACAGAGAGACAGACACACACACACAGATACATACACACAGACATAGATAGAGAGAGACACACACAGAGACATAGACACACAGATATAGAGACACACACAGAGACACAGACAGAGAGACACACAGACAGCGACAGAGAGAGAGAGACACACACACAAACAGAGAGAGAGAGACACAGACAGAGAGACACACACACACGGACACACACAGATACAGAGACACAGAAAGAGACACAGACAGAGAGAGAGAGACACACACATACAGACACAGAGAGACACACATTGTGACACAGGGAGAGAGAGACACACACAGACAGAGACACACAAACAGACACAGAGACACACACACAGAGTGAGATACACACAGAGAGACGCAGAGAGAGAGATAGACACAGAGAGAGACACAGACACAGAGAGAAACACAGACAGAGAGAGACTCAGACACAGAGACACACAGACACAGAGAGACACACACAGACACAGAGAGACACACACAGACACAGAGAGACACACACAGACACAGAGAGACACACAGACACAGAGAATCACACAGTCACAGATACACACACAGACCGATAGACAGACAGAGAGAGAGACACACAGACAGAGAGAATCACACACAGACAGAGAGAATCACACAGACACAGAGAATCACACACAGACACAGAGAATCACACACAGACACAGAGAATCACACACAGACACAGAGAGACACACAGGGACATAGAGAGAAACACACAGACGTAGTGACACACGCACACAGACAGACAGAGACCCCTTGGTTGTGCCCTTCACCTTCGCACTTAACTCCCTCATCTCTCCTGGCAGGATCTCATCACCTTTCCTACCCGTGGACCATGACATCTGTCTGCTCATCCTCCTTCCTGAGAATGGTGTGAACTCTACCGTAGAAACCCCACAGCAAAGAAAAGGGACCCTTCGGCCCTTCTCATCCATGGTGAAATATCATTCTGCCAGTCTCATCGACCTGCACCCAGTCCCTAACCCTCCTGACTTCCCACATCCATGGATCTCTGCAATTGATTCTTAAAACGTAAGAGTTTGAATGTTAAATGGCAGACCATTGAGGAATGTTGTCAAAGAAAGGGATTGAGGAACTGTGGTACAGAACTGCCTGAAAGTGGAGTCCCATGTAGAGATTGGGGGGGTGGGGGGGAGTGAAGAAAGCTTCTGGTATTTTGGCCTTCAGAAATGAGAGGATTGAGTGCAGGAGGTGGGAGGCCACGAGGAAGTTGGACGAGGCATGGGCGAGGCCAACTTGGGAACATTGTGTGCCGTTTGGGTGGCCGGAGGAGAGGAAGGATAGGAATGAGACAGCGCGTCGAGGAGAGGGACAAGAAAGTGGTCTGGCTTTCGGGGTTTGAGTTCCAGGGGAAGGTTGGACAGGCTGGGACTTTATTCCCTGGAGCGTAGAAGATTGAGGAAGATTTGAAAATTGTGAGGGGGGACGGATCGTGTCCATGGGGACAGGCTGTTTCCAAGGAGAGTGGGAGAGATTCAAAGAGGAGGACATGGATTGAGATTGAAGGGGGATTTTCTTCCCTCAGAGGGGGGTGGGAGCGTGGAATGAGCTTTGGGCCAAGGTGGTGGAGGTGGGATGGACTGGACTCTTGGGGGGGAATGTGGGGCAGGTCCTGGTGTGGAAATGTGCAGCCTGAAGGGGAGATGGACTGGAGGCCCGAGGCAGCTCTCGGACCCTTCCCCAGTGGGACTGGGCTGGCGAAGAGATCCCGTGGAGGGGTGGCTTAAGCTCTCGCGAGAGCGACCCCTGGGGGCCGCCATGTTGTTGATCTTTCCCGCCTTCGGAGCAGTTGGTCGCGAGCGGGAGAGGTTCGTGTCGGTGCTTCACGGGCGGGAATCGGGGCATTTTGGGAGCGAGACCAGGGAGGAGGGAGTTTCCACGGGTCGCCCTTTGGGTCTGGGGCGGCCGGAGCTCGGAGGGGAACGGGCGGGGAGATGGTTGTGAGGTGGGGCCGGGGAACCGTGAGGGAGTTTGTGTCGGGGTGACAATAGGGTGTGTGGTAGTCGGGGCCCGTGAGGCTGACGGGGGGGTCGGGGCCCGCGAGGCTGAGGGGGGACGGGGCCCGCGAGCCTGAGGGGGGGTCGGGGCCCGCGAGCCTGAGGTGGGGGGGGCGGGGGCCGCGAGCCTGAGGTGGGGGGGTCGGGGGCGGCGAGGCTGAAGGGGGGTCGGGGGCCGCGAGGCTGAGGGGGGGGTCGGGGCCCGCGAGGCGGAGGGGGGGTCGGGGCCCGCGAGGCGGAGGCGGGGTCGGGGCCCGCGAGGCGGAGGGGGGGTCGGGGCCCGCGAGGCTGAGGGGGGGGTCGGGGACCCGCGAAACGGAGGGGGGACGGGGACCCGCGAGGCTGACGGGGGGGTCGGGGCCCGCGAGCCTGAGGGGGGTCGGGGCCCGCGAGCCTGAGGTGGGGGGGTCGGGGGCGGCGAGCCTGAGGTGGGGGGGTCGGGGGCGGCGAGGCTGAAGCGGGGTCGGGGGCGGCGAGGCAGAAGGGGTGTCGGGGGCCGCGAGTTTGAAGGGGGGTCGGGGGCCGCGAGCCTGAGGTGGGGGGGGCGGGGCCCGCGAGGCTGAGGGGGGACGGGGACCCAGAAGGCTGAGGGGGGACGGGGACCCAGAAGGCTGAGGGGGGACGGGGACCCAGAAGGCTGAGGGGGGACGGGGACCCAGAAGGCTGAGGGGGGACGGGGACCCAGAAGGCTGAGGGAGGAAGGGGACCCAGAAGGCTGAGGGGGGACGGGGACCCACAAGGCTGAGGTAGGACGGCGACCCAGAAGGCTGAGGGGGGACGGGGACCCAGAAGGCTGAGGGGGGACGGGGACCCAGAAGGCTGAGGGGGGACGGGGACCCAGAAGGCTGAGGGAGGAAGGGGACCCAGAAGGCTGAGGGGGGACGGGGACCCAGAAGGCTGAGGGAGGACGGGGACCCAGAAGGCTGAGGGGGGACGGGGACCCAGAAGGCTGAGGGGGGACGTGGACCCAGAGGCTGAGGGGGGACGGGGACCCAGAAGGCTGAGGGGGGATGGGGACCCACAAGGCTGAGGGGGACCCACAAGGCTGAGGGGGGACGGGGACCCACAAGGCTGAGGGGGGACGGGGACCCACAAGGCTGAGGGGGGACGGGGACCCACAAGGCTGAGGAGGGACGGGGACCGGGACCCAGAAGGCTGAGGGGGGACGGGGACCGGGACCCAGAAGGCTGAGGGGGGACGGGGACCGGGACCCAGAAGGATGAGGGGGGACTGGGACCCAGAAGGCTGAGGGGGGACGGGGACCCAGAAGGCCGAGGGGGGACGGGGACCCAGAACGCCGAGGGGGGACGGGGACCCAGAAGGCCGAGGGGGGACGGGGACCCAGAAGGCTGAGGGGGGACATGGACTCAGAAGGCTGTGGGGGGACGGGGACCCAGAAGGCTGAGGGGGGAAGGGGACCCAGAAGGCTGAGGAGGGACGGGGATCCAGAAGGCTCAGGGGGGACGGGGACCCAGAAGGCTGAGGGGGGACGGGTCCCAGAAGGCTGAGGGGGGACGGGTCCCAGAAGGCTGAGGGGGGACGGGGACCCAGAAGGCTGAGGGGGGACGGGGACCCAGAAGGCTGAACAGGGACAGGGACCCAGAAGGCTGAGCAGGGACAGGGACGGGGACCCAGAAGGCAGAGGGGGGACGGGGAACCAGACGGCTGAGGGAGGACGGGGAACCAGAAGGCTGAGGGGGGACGGCGACCCAGAAGGCTGATGGGGGACGGCGACCCAGAAGGCTGATGGGGGACGGGGACCCAGAAGGCTGAGGGGTGACGGGGACCGGGACCCACACCCACAAGGCTGAGGAGGAACGGGGACCGGGACCCAGAAGGCTGAGGGTGGACGGGGACCGGGACCCAAAAGGCTGAGGGGGGACGGGGACCGGGACCCAGAAGGCTGAGGGGGGACTGGGACACAGAAGGCTGAGGGGCGACGGGGACCCAGAAGGCTGAGGGGCGACGGGGACCCAGAAGGCTGAGGGGCGGCGGGGACCCAGAAGGCTGAGGGGGGACGTGGACCCAGAAGGCTGAGGGGGGACCGGGACCCAGAAGGTTGAGGGGGGACGGGGACCCAGAAGGCTGTGGGGGGACGGGGACCCAAAAGGCTGAGGAGGGAAGGGGACCCAGAAGGCTGAGGGGGGACGGGGACCCAGAAGGCTGAGGGGGGACGGGGACCCAGAAGGCTGAGGGGGGACGGGGAGCCAGAAGGCTGAGGGGGGACGGGGACCCAGACGGCTGAGGGGGGACGGGGACCCAAAAGGCTGAGGGAGGACGGCGACCCAGAAGGCTGATGGGGGATGGGGACCCAGAAGGCTGAGGTGGGACGGGGACCCAGAAGGCTGAGTGGGGACCGGGACCCAGAAGGCTGAGTGGGGATGGGGACCCAGAAGGCTGAGGAGGGACGGGCACCCAGAAGGCTGAGGAGGGATGGGGACGGGGACCCAGATGGCTGAGGGGGGACGGGGACCCAGAAGGCTGAGGAGGGACGTGGACGGGGACCCAGAAGGCTGTGAGGGGACGGGGATCCAGAAGGCTGAGGGGGGACGGGGACCCTGAAGGCTGAGGGGGGACGGGGACCCAGAAGGCTGAGGGAGGGACGGGGAGCCAGAAGGCTGAGGGGGGACGGGGACGGGGACCCAGAAGACTGAGGAGGGACGGGGACGGGCACCCAGAAGGCTGAGGAGGGATGGGGACGGGGACCCAGATGGCTGAGGGGGGACGGGGACCCAGAAGGCTGAGGAGGGACGTGGACGGGGACCCAGAAGGCTGTGAGGGGACGGGGATCCAGAAGGCTGAGGGGGGACGGGGACCCTGAAGGCTGAGGGGGGACGGGGACCCAGAAGGCTGAGGGAGGGACGGGGAGCCAGAAGGCTGAGGGGGGACGGGGACAGGGACCCAGAATGCTGAGGGGCGACGGGGACCCCGAAGGCTGAGTGGGGACGGGGACCCACAAGGCTGCGGATGCCTGGAGCGCATGGCCGGGCAGGATAGTGGAGTCTGGAATAATAGGGACCTTTAACATTTAGACAGGCACATTGATGCAAGAAAAATAGTGGGTTACGGGTGTGAGGGGAGAACGGTTCAGTTTGTAGAAGGTTTGAGCTATTGTCTTGTGACACCAATACCCCTGAGCAAAAAGCTCTGCAAAAGTACGGACACCGCCCAGAACATCTCATGTAAAAACCCTCCACCATTGAGAACATTTGCAGGGAACGCTGCTGTCAGAGAGCAGCAGCAATCAAGGATCCACATCACCCGCTCTGTTCTCACTGCTCCCATCAGGGAAGAGGTATAGCCAGGTTCAGGAACAGCTGCTACCCCTTCACCACCAGACTCAACACACATTCAGGGACTCATTTAAAGACTCTCCCTTTTGCACTTTGAATTTTTTTCTCTCTGTTGCAGTTTGTTTTCATATCCACATTTTCAGAGATTACAAGTCGATGAGTCCAGTTGGGGAAACTTGGTTTTGGTCTATATAATGGTTACTTTCATCCCCTTTTATTGTTCATTTGTATTAGTGTCTGGGCCCCTATGTGGTCCAGGTACAGCTGACAGACCTTTACCAAAGGGTCACGTTTATGTGATTTTTTTTTCCCGTAGGTAACTGCAGTTCGTTTCCACAGCCCAACGTGCTATCGGACATCCAGTTGATCGTGATACATCTCTTCGCGAAGGCCAGTGCTATTTTTATAAATGAGATTAGATATTTGGTCAAGTTGTCGCTTGTTTCAATGAGATTGTCAGGTCTCACGTGGAGGTCACTGCTGTGATCGTGGTTAATTTTTCTGCGCTTTCTTGCCAAAATGGCCTCACTTTCACGCACGACAACGTAGAAAAGTTTAATGAAGCTCATCATCCCATTGGCCTTCATAACTATCTTATCAACCTGAGCGGCAACCTTGAGGGATGTTTGGATTTGAACCCCAAAGTCCCTCTGTTTATCCTCACTCATGTAACCGACTGGTAACCTTGTACCCAGCCTTCTGGTTTGTCCTTCCAAAATGCATCACCTCACACTTACCTGGATTGAAATCCTTATCCTTCGACAACCTTCAGCATCATCCACAACTCCTCCAACCTTCACATCATCTGCAGACATACTGACCCATCTTCTGCCTCTTCATCCAGGTCATTTATAAAAATCATCAAGAGCAGGGGTCCCAGAACAGATCCATGTGGCACTCCACTCCTCTCTGCTTTCTTCCAACAAGACAATTTTTTATCCACAGCCAAAGTTACCCTGATCCTTTGCCAAATTGCTTTCTAATGAGTCTCGTCAAATTCTTGCTAAAATCCATGTAGACCACATCTACCACACGACCCTCATTCATTTCCTTTCTTACCCCACTCAAATAAAACTCATTTAGACTCATGAGGCATGACCTTCCCATCACAAAGCTATGCTGACTGACCTTGAGAAGTCTGTACTTCTGCAAATGCTCATAGATCCTAACTGGTCTATAATTCCCAAGATTCTCCCCATTACCTTTTCTAAACAAGGCGACTGCATTTGATGGTTTGCGCTGGATTTTGGGGGCAGGGGGCTAGGTGTTTGTGGGCAAGGGCTGGGTTTGGGGGCTGTAGGGGACTCAGGGAATTCTCTTTTCCTCTTAACTGCAAGGAACACTATGTCTAACTTCCTGCTGATGTGACTCTGTCTGCTTTATGACTGAATGAAGTGAATTTTGTGTAATATTGCACTTTATACCATGACAATCAATTGAATTTTGATCTTGGCATGTTTGGAAGAATGTTCTGAGTGACAGTGACCCAGGTTCAAATCTGTCACCATGTAAGGGGTTTGAGTGTTTTTTTTTCTCACCCTTGTTGAAGTCGATTTCCTGTCAAGGTACAAAAAGGTACAGTAACAAACCACAAACTCTAAAACACAGTCTTTATTGAGTCATGCCAGCAGGAATGAGGGGTACCAGTGGTGGGTGAACAGACTCACCTCACTATCAATGTTTGAACGGCAGTTAAAGAACACACTCACATGGTAGAGCTTTTAAGACATTTTCCTGCCAACAAATTGGATAACATTTCTTGGAAGGTATTAGTACAGCTTCTGCTTTACATTTTGCACATCCTCTTCCTCAAGACATAGAAAGGATTTGTTGTTGGCAATTTAATCTCATGTGCCCATTATAATTAAGAACATCCTTCTGGTCTACAAAATTTCAACAGAAATCTGGAAGGGTTGCTCACAGTACACATTGGTAATCATTCTCTGCCTGTCTGATTTCTGGTTTCCAATTTACACATGTAAATGTCTAATTTCATAGGAATTTTTAATTCTTGAAGTTGACAATGGTGGCTAACAGTTCAAAGCAGAAACTGCCATTCTGGGACTGAGTGGTGCTGAAGGCTTATTGCAGCCTTTGGATCAGGCCTGATGAGCCTCCTTCAGGTGGCCAGAATACCCCCGATGTAAAGTCACATATTCTATCCGAATGCGGCTGTAAGGAGGCCATGTGAAAGAGCCTGATGCGGCTCGGAGGAGTACTTACCAATCTTCCTTCGGGAGGTATGATCTCCGTGTCTGAGCAATTCCCCCGAGGACCCTGAATGCAGCCGCCTGATGATAATCAGCCAGGGACCCAAATCCCCGCGCCTAACAGCCCCCCTCCTCGTGCCCGACAACCCATCCTTCCTGCGTCCGACACCACCCATCACTGCTGCCTGACAGCCTCCCCTGCCCCAACATCCTGTGCCAGCCGCACCTGCCCTGATGTCCTGCGCTGACAGGAACTGGAGTGCGCTCTGAGGCGCCTCTTCTGCAGCTGTCCCTTTCAGGCTGCCATCTGAAAGAACATTCCATAGGGCTGTTTCTGCTTCTGCAGACTGATTCTTGACGTAGAATGCAGCTGAAACTGGCTCCAGCTGTAGTCAATTCGCACTATTGTTTTAGAGATGAGGCAGGCATTAGGATATGAGACTCAGTCGAGGAATTGAGAATTGATTCCTGTCTGAAATGTCCTTGGTCACTCTCTCTCCTAGCTTCCTGGCAAAATCTGTGTGATGATGTCTTCATCAGAATTATCAGAACAAGATCCAGCTAATATTCTGCACCCTTCATCAAATTGGAAAGTGAATGGGGGGAGTTGTGTGGTCAGGGCTTAATATGACACAGAATGATGCAGGTCTGTGTGGATTCAGTTGAAATGAGAGGGCAGATAACCTTTAACTTATCCCTGATCCCCCAACAAACCCACTCCCCCAATGCTAATCCCCCAAATGGCACAAGGTTGAACTGAGTCCTTTCAGGGTGAGAGGCAGAAGAGTGGCCTTTGTTCTGTACAAGGGCCAACAGATGCCAAGGACCGATCACCTCAAGGAGTGAACGAGGATTTAGAATAGGTTTTCCCCAACACAGAACAAAAGTAGGAGCAGGAGGCTGTTTCTCCCCGTGAGCCTATTCTGCCTTTAGGTGAAGGACCACCAGAACGAGGAATAAAGAATGAAGCTGGAGGAACTCAGCAGGTTAGGCAGTGTCCATGGAGAGAGATGGTCAGTTAATGATTCAGGTCCGTACACAGACTGAAGCGAGAAGGGGAGCTGGCACAAAATTGGGAGGGGCCAGTGCCTCGGAAGCCACAGAGGATCACAAGACCACCCGACAGGCTGAACTTGTGATGGACACTATGAACTATGTATGTCATAAAGTACAGTATGTGCTCTGTGTCGCCACATCACCTCGTTGGGTTTTATCTCAAAGAAGTGGTGAAAGGCTTTGATATAGATGTATGGACTGGCCAGTCCATATCTTCCTGACCTTCTCCAACCTCTCCCTTAGCTCCACCCTGGATTTCCCGGACTAGCCCCCTCTTGCTTCTGTTCATGGAACCTGGCCCAGTCGTGTATCAGTAATGCTCACGTTTTTGGTCATTGAAGGTGTTTAATCACTCCATCCTATTTGACGTGATTATTGTGTGCACCACAATGCTGATCCCAAAGGCTTTGGGCAATGTGTACACGTGGTGTAACTGTGCCCAAAATGTCTGAGCTGCACACGTAGATGAGGAATCGAACTCCCACTTTTAGTTGACTCAGAGAATTAATGAAGGACACAGAGTTTCACCAAACCACACTCCATCTCTCTTTCGTTCTTATATGCAAGATTCTTTGCACAAAACAGAGAGAGAGTTATTGATCGTATTTACACCAGCTTGACTTCAAGTCACAAGATAGTCTCGCGAGCCATTTACTTGAATGATGGCTCGCGTGGCAGCACCCACTCCTGGCGACTGTGGGTCACTCTGATTAGGGTGTCCGAGCAATGCCAGCATAAATGTTGCCAATATTTAGGAGAAGTGTTGCCCAATTAAGGAATGGTTGTGGTGTTTTGGAGAATTGCATTGGTCAGGATTTAAATATGGCGGTTCGGAAATTATGTAAAGATAAAATGCCCAGGGTTTCTTTGGAAAAATTGACTTGGAAATATGAGTTGGTGGGGGGGGGGGGGGTGTGGTTTGTGTCTTCCTCATTTTAAGAATTTTGAAAAGCAGCTCAATTAAGATTTATAAATATATTGTATAATTTAGATGATATTCCAGCTTGGGTTTCTGTTGAATTTAATGCAATAGGGAATACGGATCCCCAAGATTTTATTTACAAATGGAATCCTAAGCTTTATTTGGAAGTGGGGAATCATCTATTTTGAAACATTTGATTGAGTTGATAATGAAATTGGCATGAAAGGTTTAATATTGAAATAGGCATTTTCCTTTTTCAATAGACAACCAATTCTGGAGGATTTGGAGATGGAAGGGTATTAAGAAAATTAGTTTTGAGGATGTGAGATTGAAATCTTTGAAAGAATTATCTTGTTATTACCAAGTTAAAGCTTTTTTATCTTTAAAAATAGGTCTTACTTTGATGTTACCTTATCAAAGTGAATTAGAATTACTGATTTGTTATCCTGCTGGAAATAAATTTATTTCAGTAATGTATAACTTGCTTCAATCTAAGGCCCCAAAAACTGGAGTGAATAAATCTAGATGAAGACGGGAAATAGATTTAAATTCTCAAATAAGCGAAAAGGATTGGATGGATTTGTGTAAATAATCTGACTAAGATATAGGTTGGTTCAATATCATTTTTTACATCAGTTCTATTTGACTCCACAAAAATCAAATAGATTAAATGCTGCCGTATCGGATAAATGTTTTCGATGTGAACCTGAGATTGGAACATTTTTGCATTCAACTTGGCAATGTGCTAAAGTTAGACAATTTTGGATTGGGGTACGTAATTTTCACAGGCCTTCATGTTATTTTTACCGAGTAATATTAAGCTCACACCAAGACACAAGAGCAACTTGTCCGTGAACTACTCTTTGCAGACGATGCCGCTTTAGTTGCCCATTCAGAGCCAGCTCTTCAGCGCTTGACGTCCTGTTTTGCGGAAACTGCCAAAATGTTTGGCCTGGAAGTCAGCCTGAAGAAAACTGAGGTCCTCCATCAGCCAGCTCCCCACCATGACTACCAGTCCCCCCACATCTCCATCGGGCACACAAAACTCAAAATGATCAAGCAGTTTACCTATCTCAGCTGCACCATTTCATCGGATGCAAGGATCGACAACGAGATAGACAACAGACTCGCCAAGGCAAATAGCGCCTTTGGAAGACTACACAAAAGAGTTTGGAAAATCAACGAACTGAAAAACCTCACAAAGATTAGCGTATACAGAGCCATTGTCATACCCACACTCCTGTTTGGCTCCGAATCATGGGTCCTCTACCGGCATCACGCTTCCACCAGCGTTGTCTCTGCTCCATCCTCAACATTCATTGGAGCGACTTCATCTCCAACATCGAAGTACTCGATATGGCAGAGGCCGACGCTGCTGAAGATCCAACTGTGCTGGGTAGGTCACGTCTCCAGAATGGAGGACCATCGCCTTCCCAAGATGGTGTTATATGGCGAGCTCTCCACTGGCCACCGAGACAGAGGTGCACCAAAGAAGAGGTACAAGGACTGCCTAAAGAAATCTCTTGGTGCCTTCCACATTGACCACCGCCAGTGGGCCGATATCGCCTCAAACCGTGCATCTTGGCGCCTCTCAGTTTGGCCGGCAGCAACCTCCTTTGAAGAAGACCGCAGAGCCCACCTCACTGACAAAAGACAAAGGAGGAAAAACCCAACACCCAACCCCAACCCACCAATTTTCCCTTGCGACCGCTACAACCGTGTCTGCCTGTCCTGCATCGGACTTGTCAGCCACAAACGAGCCTGCAGCTGACGTGGACATTACCCCTCCATAAATCTTCGTCCGCGAAGCCAAGCCAAAGAAAGATTAAGGTTATGAGGCCAAAATTAAATTGAAATATTTATCACATTGAATTTGTGTCAATTGCTTCAGCAGTTGCTCGGAAATGTATAGCTGTAGCGGCACACATCGAGACGCAGTCGAATCGGCTCTGCACTGTTACGGCCGCAGCAGCAGTGTAGCCGTGTCAAGATGTTACTGCTGGGCGCATCTTCTCCCCAGCTCAAACGGGCCATGCAGATGCACTTGGCTGCGTCGTTACATCACCGCCCCTGTGTGGGCGGCACTTACGGGCCACCTGATAAGGTGCAGCATGGGAATTTTCCAATATAAACTGTTGGAAGTGCAAGCGACTAACAAAGTCATCTCCTTATTTTCATTTCTCCTTGTAGCTACCGCTACAGACGATTCTGGACTCCACACCATGGATGCTGCAGCAGTCAACGCAGTGGCTATGAAATTGCCAACCTCTGGACGCTTCGCCCACGCACTTGGTTCAGGCAAGCGGAAGCACGATTTCACCTCCGGCAGATCACGTCTGACTCGACAACGTTCTACCATGTCGTCAGTTCCCTGGACCAAGAGACCGCGGCCAGTGTGGACGACCTGATACACGATCCCCGGAGGAAGGAAATACCCAGCCCTCAACAAACTCCTCTTGAGGGCTTTCGGCCTATTCAGACGACAGTGCGCTGCCAGGCTGATGCACCTGCACAGCTAAGGAGACAGAACACCATGTGCCCTGATGGATGAGATGGTCGCACGAGCAGAGGGCCACAAGTCATGCCTCATGTCTGAGTAGGCTTTCTTGGAACAGATGACATACAACTGCCGTTGACGGACGAAGATTTCTCAGACCCACGTAAGGTCACGGCCAGAGCTGATGCGCTGTGCACATGAAACATGAAAATGAGTCCGCCATGAACCGATTGACTCATCCTCATGTGGGGCAGCAGAACTGATCCCACCCGAACCGAGCACAACCGCCCCCCACCAAATTAGCAGAGGCACTGAACGTTAGCTGGTGTCTTTATCAGCAACATCGATGGGCTCGAGCGTGAAGATGCAGCCAGCCCTGCTCATTTTCAGAAAATGCCCAGGCCAGCCGCCGCTCATGGACAAGGTGGCTGACCTCACCAATAGCCTCTTGAACATTACTGACAAGGCTAGTGGCCGGCACGGGTGCTGAACTCAGTGTCATCCCACCAATCGCCCTGAAGAGACGAATATACCCACAAGGTCCCACCCTCTGGGCGACAAAAAAGACTGCCATCAAGACCTTTGTCACGCACAATGTCCAAAAACAACTCGGCAGAGAAAATTTCTAGTGGAATTTCATTCGAGCCACTGTGGACACATCACTTCTCGGCGCAGACTTTCTACGAGCACACAGCCTGCCTTTGGACGTGAAGGCCAAACGCTTGGTCCATTCCCAGACATCCCAATAGATATTTCTCCAGGAATGCTTTATGTTCTTGGCATTCTCCAGTTTATTTCTTTTTTTAGGAGTGGGGGGGATGTTGGGAGGGTGGGTTGAGGGGGATGGGAGGATAATACCACATGTTTAATTTTAAAAAATAATTTACAGTTGAATGTAATACAATTATTATTTTGGTGAAAAATTGAGAAATAAAGTATTAAAAAAACCAAATTGCATTGTCTGCAAATCACCCAGAATGTGTGATGTGTGGCGGCTCACCACCAGGCAGGCGAACCAGCCCCGCTTGTAAGCCACGCGGTGGGACAGCCGGCCAAAATGGCGCCATTGGATGTGTTCCCTTCCTCCCAGCACGGGGCTCAGAAGCCCCGAGCTGGGGGACCACGTGATGCCCAGGTGACGTCAGCGCCCTCCAGCATGGTTTTCAGCCAGGTCCAGGATGGGAGTATAAGTACAGCTTAGCAGCCTGCAATAAACTAGTCTGCTCACTGAGCTCAAACTGTCTGGTTGTGTGTGTTCTTTCAGGAGCACTGTAGCTGATGCAACAATTGGTGACCCTGATTGGATCAAACGTCTTTGAACCCATCATGAGTGAGCCTGGGGTGATCAGCGCCTTAGCCGCGAAACTCCATGAATTCTGGGTTCAGGAGCTGGAGACCTGCGTCAGCCACGCGGAGGCTCAGTTTCACCTCTGCCAGACCTCGTCCGACACAACCAAATTCTATCATGTGGTCGCTGCCCTGGACCTGGCCATCGGCAGACACGTGCTGCACCTTGCTCAGCACCCACCCGCCGAAGACAAATACGAGACCGTAAAGCAAGTGCTTACTGGATCCCTCGGACTATACAGACACCAGCATGCCGCTCAGATGCTACACCTCGGCGCCCTGAGGGACAGGTCCCCAATGGAGCTGATGGACGAGATGCTCATGCTCATGGGTGAGCACACCAACTCCCCACTCTTCGAGTGCATTTTCCTCGACCATATGCCCGGAGACGTCCAGCTGCTGCTGGTCCAGGAGAGCTTCACTGACGTGAGGAAGGTCCCCAAGAAGGCCCAGGAGCTATGGCACGCACTATTCCCAGAGGGCTCAGTGGTCCAGTAGGTCTCGAGGCACAGACATGACCACGCCAAGCCTGCCCCGAGCGCTGCAGTAGAGCATTTGGCTCCTGCAGGGGTGCCCAAGAGAATAACCAAGGCCACAGCATCCGCTCCATGCCTCTGCTCCTACCACCAGCGCTGGGGAGCCAAGGCTCGGAAGTGTCATCAGTCTGGCTCATTCCAGGGAAATGACCAGGCCGGCCAGGGTTAATGGCTGCGGGGGCTGGCCAAGAACACAGCCTCCTCTATCTGCGGGACTCAGTCAGCAGCTGGCAGTTCCTCGTTGATCTGGAGCCCAGATCAATGTCATCCTGGCCACGACCGTCGAGTCCAGGAACTGACCTTGTGGTCCTCCCCTCCGTGCAGCCAATGCAACAGCAATCCAGATGTATGGAGACAAGACAGTCCACTTCCAGATCAGCCAATGAAATTTCACATGGAGGTTCACCGTCTTGTCCTTTCCAACTGCCATCCTGGGTGCAGACATCCTCCTCGCACATGGGCTTCTGGTAGATATTCGGGGTAGGCGCCTGGTGGACGCCGTACCTTCCAGGCCGTTCGCCTCGACGCCTCCTGCTCGGAGCAACCACAGATGGCCACGATTAGCACACCCAGAGACTCGTTCCAGTGAATCCCGGAAGAGTTCACGACACTCATCAAGCCATAGTTCTCCGCTGCCTCACCGCACCACGGGCTGTTCCACCACATCCCCACTCAGGGCCCACTGGTTCACGCCAAGGCTCGCCGGCTCCTGCCTGACAATCTCAAGGAGGCGAAGGAGGAGTTTTGGCACCTGTTGGACCTGGGGATCATTCGGCGGTCTGAAAACCCATGGGCCTCGCCGCTCCACCTGGTCCTGAAAGCCTCCTGTGGCTGGCGTCCCTGCGGAGACTATCGACGGCTCAATGAGGTAACAGTTCCTGACCGTTATCCCATCCCTCACATCCAAGACTTTGCGGCCAACCTGCATGGTGCGAGGGTTTTCTCCATGGTTGACCTGGTGCGTGGATATTACCAGATCCCGGTGAACCCTGAGGACATACCAAAGACAGCAATCATCTCCCCCTTTGGCTTGTTCGAATTCCTGCGCATGCCATTCAGGCTCAAGGGTCCCGCTCAGACCTTCAAGCGCCTCATGGACTCTGTGGGCAGGGACTTGGATTTTGGCTTTATTTATTAGGACGACATTCTCTTCGCCAGCAAGGGCCAGGCGCAACACAAGGCCCACCTTTGTGCCCTTTTCTCCCGGCTGGCCGATTTCAGCCTTGCCATCAACCTGGCCAAGTGCTAGTTTGGGAAAGAGTCCATGCAGTTCCTGGGCCATACCATCACGGCCGAAGGAGCCACGCCCACCGCTGCAAAGGTCTCCGCTCTCAGGGAGTTACCATGTCCGGACAGCCTCAAGGAGCTGCAGGAGTTTGCGTGTATGGACTACTTTTACAACCGCTTCATCCCGGGATTTGATGGATGCAGCCGGTGCTGTATTAAAAATAAATATGTCTGATGATGTTAAAAATCCACTGGCTTATGATTCTCAGACATTGAATAAACACTCAAAAGAATTATTCTGCTGCTGGAAAATAATTTTTGTCCCTTGTATTAGCTCTGCAACATGTAGAAGAATGTGTTTGTGCTGCTATGGGATGAAGTATTGATCATAATTTTTGAGTAAGATTAAAAATAAGAATAGATGATGATTCAACTGGAGTTTAATTTTGCAAGAATAGGACTGAAGTATAAGACACTATAATGATATTAAGGGCCAGTGTCATTGAGGATTGCTTATTTAGATGTTGGATTTAGAGGTTTCTGCTATATTTGTTTTTATTCTATTGATTATGGCTGTGAAATCTATTAAGAACAAATCAGAGATTGCAGTTTAAAATTTTAACCTTTCAGAAGTCTAAAAATTTCTCCATGGGAAGGAGGTGTAATGGAATTGTGTTAACCTTTCAAATAAATCCTCAAAGGCTTAACTTTATCACACCACCAGACAGACAAAAAAAGGTATTAATTTGAATCCCACAATGAAAACATAAATCTGAATGACTAAAGTTAAATACAAATGATGTAAAAAAAATTATAATTCACCCAATTATATCGCACATTCATCAATTTAATCCACCATCTTCACACATAGTAAGTAGTCCGTTCTTCTTGGGTTAATTCTAAAGAAGAATCTCCCATTTAATCTAAAGTTGGTTTAGCCATTTTCTGTTGTCACAAACATTTCTGAAATAGATCCCTTTTTTTGCCCCATTTACAATTTTCAATTTTAGTTAACTTGGGTATCTTCAATTCCCGCCCAAATCCACGTGTGACAGCACTTGCATGGAATGACACCCGTTTACCATGTCGCTCTGTTCAACCTCACTCCTCAGTGCCCGACCGTTCACCGTGTCTATCTTTTCGTGGTTTGCCCTTCAAAATGTGACACCTCACACTTGTCTGCATTAAATTCCATCTGCCCTTTCTCCAGCTGGTCCAGATCCTTCTGCAAGCTTTCCTGGCTGTCCACAACTCCACCGTTCTTGGTGTCACCTGCAAACTTGCTAATCCAATTCACCACATTATTGTTCCAGCACCTATCCCTGAGGCACAGCTCTCGTCACAGGCCTCCACAGAGGATATATGGATGGATGTTAAAATTCTCAAATGTACATTAGTTAAAATGGTGTCAAATTACAAGGAACAGAAGTTGGCCATTCAGCCCACTGTGTCTGCTATCCCCTGATCTAAACTGTTCTCGCCTCTCATTCCAAGTTCTGGCTTTTTCCACTGATCCCTTGATACCCTGACTCATTAAACATCTATTAATTCCGCCACCCCCCCCCACCCCCCCCACTTAAACTCCCTCAACAGTCCAGCAACAAATTCCATGACCTTCTGGTGAAATAAATTTCTCATCTGCTTTAAATAGGTATCTTCTAATTCTAAGACAATGTCTTTTTATCCAAGGGAAACATTATTCACATCTACTGTCCAATCCTTTCAGCATTGGAAAGGTTTCTGAGATCTCCTCTCCTTCTATACTCCAATGAAGAGTGGAGATATATCATCCTGGTAAATCTCTGCTCTCTCTCCAACATCAGCACATCCTTTTTAAGATAAACTTCGCAGTTCTCCAAATGAGGTCTCTCCCATGCCCCATCAACACCTCCCTACCCTTGAAACAAAGGCCAACATAGAATTTGCTTTCTTTTCCTGCCGATCCAACCTGGTGGTTACCCACTCACTATGTTTTCCTGAACGAGAACCCCCCCCCAAGTCCCTTGACACTTGAAATAATTACGTGTAATTTATGTAACAAATTTGAAATTTTTGGAAAGATTTGGGAATCCTATTTATAAACTGTAGGAATTAAGTTGTAATCGCCCAACCTGAACCTTCTGACTCCTAAAATCAAGAAAATTTGTTAGATTTTATTTGATAGCTTTTTAGTAATGTTTTTATAAATACTTTCCAGATGTTATCTTTCTTTTCTATTGGGTTGTTGGGCAGGGGGAATTTAAAAAAAAATACTATGTATTAATTTTTCATTATCTTTGAATGAGAAATTTATGTACGCATTTAATGCATGTGAAATTAAAATTTTCAAAGAGAAGCTTAACTTAACGTAATACATTTTGCTTATTTTCAAGAGTTGTGGAGAGTGAGGAGGCTTTTCATGGACTACAAAAGGATTTGGACTGTTTGGAAAGATGGCAGATGGAGTTTAATGTAGGTAAGTGTGAGGTGCTTTATTTTGGGAAGAATAACCAAGACGTATGCAGTGAAGGGGAAGGCATTGAGGAACAGAGGGACCTTGGAGGAATGGTTCAAAAGACAATAGGAGCAGGAGTAGGCACTTCGGCCTGTCGAGCCAGCACCACCATTTTACAGATCATGGCTGATCACTACTATCAGTACCCCTTTCCAGCCTTATCCCCATAACCCTTAACTCCTTTGCCCACTAGAGTCTTATCTAATCTCTTTTGAACATAATCAGCGAATCTGCCTCGACCACCCTCAGTGGCAGAGCATTCCACAGATTCACACTTCTTTGGGTAAAAAAATGTTTTCTCATCTCCGTCCTAAAGGGCCTACCCTGTATTCTTAAACTATGCCCTCTAGTCCTCGTCTCCCCCATCACTGGGAACAAGTAATCCGACTTCACCCTGTCCATCCCCCTGATAATTTTGTATACCTCAATCATGTCCCCCCTCATCCTTCTAAACTCCATCGGATACAAGTCCAGTTTTTCTAGCCTTTCAGCATATGTCAACCCCGCCATCGCTGGAACTAACCTTGTAAATCTGTGCTGCACACCCACTATAGCTAGTATGTCCTTCCTCAAAATTGGAGACCAGAACTGGACACAATACTCCAGGTGGGGTCTCACCAGGGCCCTGCAGAACTGCAGAAGGGCGTCTCTGTTCCTATACTCCAATCCCCTCTTTATGAAAGCCAACATGCCATTTGCCTTCTTCACCACATTCTGAACCTGCATGTTAGCCTTCAGTGACCGGTGAACAAGTAAACCCAGATCCATTTTCTCCTCCCCACTCCCTAGCCTGTCTCCATTTAAATAATACTCACCTTTCCTATTATTGCCCCCAAAATGGATAACCTCACATTTGCTCACATTGAACGTCATCTTCCATTCAGCAGCCCAAACCCCCAACCTGTCCAAGTCCCTCTGCATTTTCCTGACATCCTCCTCACACCCCACACCGCCACCCCGTTTAGTGTCATCTGCAAATTTGCTCATGTTATTAATAATCCCCTCATCCAAATCATTTACATAAATTACAAACAACTGAGGACCCAATACCGATCCCTGCGGCACTCAACTCGTCACATCCTGCCATCCTGAAAAGGACCAGCTTACTCCAACCCTTTGTTTCCTATTTCTTAACCAATTTCCTATCCATGTCAGCACCTTACCTCCAATTCCATGCTCCCTGATCTTGCCCACTCGTCTCCCGTGCGGTACCTTATCAAAGGCCTTCTGGAAGTCCAAATACACCACATCCACTGGCTCTCCCAAGTCCACCCTCTTTGTCACATCCTCGAAAAATTCCAGAAGGTTAGTCAAGCATGACTTACCCTTAAGGAATCCATGCTGACTAGCCCTTATCCTATTTCTGCCTAAGTGTTCTGGTATTACTCCTTTTATGATAGATTCCAATATCTTCCCCAGCACTGACGTCAGGCTGACCGGTCTATAATTTCCCGTTTTCTCCCTCCCTCCCTTCTTAAAAATCGGCACCACATCAGCCACTCTCCAATCCTCAGGGACCTCCCCCGAATCTATGGAACTTTGGAAAATGTCGACCAGTGCCTCCACAATTTCCATAGCAACTTCTTTAAGCACCCTGTGATGCAGCCCATCAGGCCCTGGGGTTTTATCAGCCCTCAGTCCCAACAATTTACTCACAACCTCCTGCTTCTATATCCGGATATCCATTGGATCCCCTACTTCCCCAGGAAAGTTTCCCAAGTCTCTTGATACCGCATGACCACTACTCCCTAACTGACCATAACCTATATCCTCCTTGGTGAAGACCGATGCAAAGTATTTGTTAAATTCCTCAGCCATCTCCTTGTTTCCGGTAATAATTCCAGCCTTTTCCATTCTTAATTGACCAATTTTAGACCGAACCAATTTCTTCCTCTTCACATATTTAAAAAATCTTTTGCTAACCTCCATGATATTATTTGCTAATTTCCTCTCATACTTCATTTTCCCCTCTCTTATGACTTTCTTAGTTACCCTCTGATGCTCTTTGAAGGTTTCCCAATCCTCTAGCTTCCCACTCGACTTTGCTATCTTATACTGACTCCTTTTGGATTTGATATTGGACTTGATTTCATTAGTTAGCCACGACTGCCATTTGCATCTCCTCGAGCCTTTCCTCCACTTTGGAATAAATTTGTCCTGAATCCTGTGGAAAATGTCCAAAAGCACCTGCCATTTTTCCCGAGTTGTCCTCCCAGCTAGTGTATCTTTCCATTTTATTTTGGCTAGCTCCTCCCTCATAGCTGCATAATCCCCTTTATTTAACTGCAGTACAGATGCTTCCGACTTCCTTTCTTTTTCCCTTTCTAATTGCAGCTCAAAAATAACCATACCATGGTCACTATTCCCTAATGGCTCCCCTACATCGAGGTCACTTATTAACTCTGCGTCGCTGCACAGCACCAAGTCCAGAATCGACTTCCCCCTGGTAGGTTCTTCCACTAGCTGCTCCAAGAAAGTATCTCGTATTGGGTAGGACATGTAACACCAGCATCGTATAATTCAAAAGCAAGAGGAGTAGCTATATTAATTAGTAAAAATGTGCCATTTAAAATAGAAGAGGAAATAATAGATCCAGCAGGGAGATATGTAATGATAAAATGTCAGATATATTCAGAGTTTTGGAATCTACTCAATGTATATTCACCTAACGAAGAAGATCAAAAGTTTATGGAAGATATCTTTTTGAAGGTAGCAGATACGCAAGGGAACATATAAATAGGAGGGGATTTCAACCTGAATTTGGATTCAAATATGGATAAAACTGGGGAAAAAAATTAACAGAAAGAACAAAGTAACCAAATTATAATTAAATCAATGGAAGAAAGTATTTCGTAGACATTCAATAAACTCACTCTCTTGTGTTCCTGCCCCCGTCTGATTATCCCAGTCCACTTTAATGTTGAAGTCCCCCATAACTACCGTATTGCTACCACTTTGACATGCCACTCTTAATTCCTGATTTATACCTCTATATCTGAGCTACTTTTCGGAGACCTGTAAATGACCCCCATTATGGTCCTCATGCCTTTACAATTTCTTAATTCTATCCAAACAGACTCTACCCACCTGTTTCAGTGTCTTTCCTTTCAAACGCCTGAATTTCATTTCTTACCAACAGAGCTAACCCACCCCCTCTTCCCAACTTTCTGTCTTTTCTATAGGACGTGTACCCAGGAACATTGATTTCCCAATCCTGCCCTTCCCGCAGCCATGCCTCCGTAACTCCGACATCTCCTGTCCAAGCTGCGGATTGCAAGGGCTGTAAAGTGCTGCCACTGCCTGTTCACACCGAGTACTTCATGCATGAAGCGAGGGAGAGAGAGAGAGATCTAGGTATAATACCACCATCTGGTGTCCGGACTCGCAAACTACAGGATACATGATTTTTATTTTTCATGGGAGTGTTGGAGTATGAGAGGAGACTTGATTAAGGTTAACAAAATAGAGCAAGATGGATAATATGGAGCTCCAATGAACAGGGAGGTCTCACCTGCGAAGGAGCAAGTGTGAGATCCCCCAGTTCATTCTTGCTTGGGCAGTGGTGGCCAATTGCAAGACAGCTCCAATTAGGGGAAGAGAATATGCTGTTTCAGGTCATGGGTTTGAAACGGTTTCCCCAGTTGTGCCATTCAGACTCAAGAGAGCAGATGCTTGCAGACAGGAAGGAAACCTAGTTTTATTGTGGAGAATTGCTTGTTTTTCGGGGTGAAGGTTGTTTGTGGTCTGAGATTCCTAAATACTTTACAATGGAAGCAGCACTTTTCCTTGTGCCTGATTGCTACATCGCGGGTAAAATGTCTCAAATCTATCACTCAGCCAGTACTTTTGGTCATTGATTTGGAGAGAGAGTGATGGCTTGGCAATATTTATAGCATGGTGAGTCCAAAGCTCTCAAAGTGACAGTGTGGAAGGAGTTTGTCTGTTCTTTGTGTTTTCTGCCACCCTTGAGAACTTAAAAAGTGTCCGTGAATTGTGGTATTGGTGAGACACAAGCTTGTTTTGCCCTCTTTTTGTTCTGTATGTCTATAAAGTTTCAGTTTAGGGATAAAATGTCCAGACACTGTTCTGTTCAAAAGTCTAGTAACCAAATCAGATTCTCCCGAGTTCTTGTCATGGATATGCATCAAGAAGCCTGTTTAGCAGCAGTCGTGTTGCATTAGAGGTGCACATACAATTTTCAAAAATAATGAGTTTGAAACCAGAAAAAGATCAGGTCGTGCCCAAAGGTTCATCCGTGCTGTTGAATTGAATTGATGCCCCCAGGTCCAGAATGTGCACTTCCACCCCATGGTCTTGAGCTTTCCAAATCGCCAATGAACTTACGGCCCCCTTGAGCTGTGGAGTGTGGGAGGAAATCCACACAGACACCAAGAGGATGTAGAAACTTCTTGCAGTCAGTGCTCACTTGATCCTGGGGTGACTCGTGCTGGAGAGGTGGGACTACTGTCCTGCCTTCACCTTGTGATGGCTGATTTTTGTCTGTTGGTGGATGGAGGTCTGACATGATATTCCCTTGGCCTTGAGGGAAAGAAGAGTAGAAATTGCAAGGGCTCTGACAGAAATATTTAAAACCTGTTTGTCCACTGGTGAGGTGCCAGAGGAATGGATGTAATCTAATGTTCCTTTGTTGAAAAACGGCTTCAAAAGCCAACCAGGTGAGCCTGACAGTGATAGGTTAATTATTGGAGGGTAATCAGAGAGTACCTCGAAAAGAATCTGTTCAAATAGCTGGCCTTGATCAACCATAGCATAGAATACGGGAGTCGGGCAGTGAGGTTGAGACGAGACAAGATATTGGTGAGGCCCTGTTGAGAGTACTGTGTGCAGTTCTGGTCACCAAATGAGAGGAAAGCTATCAACAAAGTCGAGAGGGTGCAGAGAAGATTTAAGTCAATGTTACCTGGATATCAGCAACTAGATTACAAAGAAAGATTGAGCAAATGAAGTCTTTATTCTTTGGATTGTAGATGGTTGAGAGGGGATTTGATCGAGGTCTTTAAAATTACTAGGAGGATAGAACGAGTTGATGTGGATAGACTTTTTTCATTGCGGGAGCAGAGATTGAAACAGGAGGTAAAAGTTTGGAAGTAACATGAGGGGGAACTTCTTTACTCAGAGTGGTGGCTGAGTGGAGTGAGCTCCCGGGAGAAATAGTGGCGGCAGGGTCCATTTTGTCATTTCAGGGAAAATTGGAGGGGAGGGGAATGCAGAGAGGTGGTACGAGAGGAGAGTATTTAGTTCAGTGCAGAGAAGAAGGGCCAAGTGACCTGTTTCTGTGCTGTAATTGTTATAGGGTTAAAATGTGTGGCAGTAACTTGGAAGTCCGATGCGTATTTGGGAATGGGTCGATGGCCACGCTGAAATAGGCCGTTGATTCCCACTTGAAATAATTACATCGAATTCACGGAACAAATTTGAATTTCTCTTTTGAAGATTTGGGATATGTATTTACCAATTGTCGGAATTAAGTTTTAACCACCCAACACGAACTTTCTGACTCCTAAAACCAAGAAAACCAAGATTTTATTTGAGAGTTTTGGTCAATTTTTATAAATACTATCTAGATGTTTTCTCTCTTTATTGTTTTCTATTGGGTAGCTGTGGGAGGGGTTACTTTTGAAATCACTATGCATTAATTTTATCTTATTTTCAAATAAGAAATTTAAGTTTTTTAATGCATATGTTAAATTAAATGTAAAAATGTTACAAATAAGATGAATGAAGAATTGTTTCAGGAACTGGCGATCTTCCACGAGTGCCGTCAACCCCAGGAAGCAGGAATGTGTGAACGAAACACAAAACTGGCCAGAAGAACTGAGGAAACACAGCTAAAAGTGTCCAAAAAGGTGCTGATGCCATCTTGATTTTAATGCAGGTGACACCGAGGAATGCATTGGGGCAGAGATGGTCTATGGGCAGCCAATACGGACGCCTTGGGGAACAAAGCCCGCACCACCAGTAGGGATGGATAATGGTGGGTAATGAATAAGCATATATTAGAGACACCGAGAGAGAGCGACACACACATACCCAGACAGACAGACACACACACACAGACACAGAGAGACAGATACACACACACAGACACACACAGACACACACGTAATATTTGCTTAAGTTGTCGTTTGTTTCCATGAAATTACCTCAAAGATATTGCTGCGGGTCGACTGTGGAGGCCACTCCTGTGATCGCGGTTCGTTTTACTGCGCTTTTTTGGCCAAAATGGCCACACTTTCACGCACGACCACGCCGTACATGGAAAGATTAATGATGCCTGGCGTCCCATTGGCCTGAAATATTCTATTAAATTTTATTAAAATGTTCAAAAAAAAGCTTAACATAACGTAATACATTTTGCTTATTTTCAAGTTGTGGAGAGTGAGGAGGGTTTTCATGGACTACAAAAGGATTTGGACTGTTTGGAAAGATGGCAGATGGAGTTTAATGTAGGTAAGTGTGAGGTACTTTAATTTGGTAAGAATAACCAAGACGTATGCAGTGAAGGGGAGGGCATTGAGGAACAGAGGGATCTTGGAGGAATGGTTCAATAGACAATAGGAGCAGGAGTAGGCCCTTCGGCCTGTCGAGCCAGCACCACCATTTTACAGATCATGGCTGATGACTACTATCAGTACCCCTTTCCAGCCTTATCCCCATAACCCGTAACTCCTTTGCCCACTAGAGTCTTATCTAACTCTCTTTTGAACATAATCAGCGAATCTGCCTCTACCACCCTCCGTGGCAGAGCATTCCACAGATTCACACTTCTCTGTGTAAAAAAATGTTTTCTCATCTCCGTCCTAAAGGGCATACCCTGTATTCTTAAACTATGCCCTCTAGTCCTCGTCTCCCCCATCACTGGGAACAAGTAATCTGACTTCACCCTGTCCATCCTCCTGATAATTTTGTATACCTCAATCATGTCCCCCCTCATCCTTCTAAACTCCATCGGATACAAGTCCAGTTTCTCTAGCCTTTCAGCATATGTCAACCCCGCCATCCCTGGAACTAACCTTGTAAATCTGCGCTGCACACACTCTATAGCTAGTATGTCCTTCCTCAAAACTGGAGACCAGTACTGGACGCAGGTGGGGTCTCACCATGGCCCTGTACAACTGCAGAAGGGCGTCTCTGTTCCTATACTCCAATCCCCTCTTTATGAAACCCAACATGCCATTTGCCTTCTTCACAGCTTTCTGAACCTGCATGTTAGCCTTCAGTGACCGGTGAACAAGTACACCAAGATCCATTTGCTCCTCCCCACTCCCAAGCTTGTCTCCATTTAAATAATACTCAGCTTTCCTATTATTGCCCCCGAAATGGATAACCTCACATTTGCTCACATTGAACGTCATCTTCCATTCAGCAGCCCACACCCCCAACCTGTCCAAGTCCATCTGCATTTTCCTGACATCCTCCTCACACCCCACACCGCCACCCAGTTTAGTGTCATCTGCAAATTTGGTCATGTTATTAATAATCCCCTCATCCAAATTATTTACATAAATTACAAACAACTGAGGACCCAATACCGATCCCTGCGGCACTCCACTCGTCACATCCTGCCATCCTGAAAAGGACCGGCTTACTCCAACCCTTTGTTTCCTATTTCTTAACCAATTTCCTATCCATGTCAGCACCTTACCTCCAATTGCATGCTCCCTGATTTTGCCCACTCGTCTCCCGTGCGGTACCTTATCAAAGGCCTTCTGGAAGTCCAAATACACCACATCCACTGGCTCTCCCAAGTCCACCCTCTTTGTCACATCCTCGAAAAATTCCAGAAGATTTGTCAAGCATGACTTACCCTTAAGGAATCCATGCTGACTAGCCCTTATACTATTATTTCTGCCTAAGTGTTCTGCTATGACACCTTTTATGATAGATTCCAATATCTTCCCCACCACTGACGTCAGGCTGACCGGTCTATAATTTCCCGTTTTCTCCCTCCCTCCCTTCTTAAAAATCGGCACCACATCAGCCATTCTCCAATCCTCAGGGACCTCCCCCGAATCTATGGAACTTTGGAAAATGTCGACCAGTGCCTCCACAATTTCCATAGCAACTTCTTTAAGCACCCTGGGATGCAGCCCATCAGGCCCTGGGGTTTTATCAGCCCTCAGTCCCAACAATTTACTCACAACCTCCTGCTTCTAGATCCGGATATCCATTAGATCCCCTACTTCCCCAGGAAAGTTCCCCAAGTCTCTTAATACCGCATGACCACTACCCCCTAACTGACCATAACCTATATCCTCCTTGGTGAAGACCGATGCAAAGTATTTGTTAAATTCCTCAGCCATCTCCTTGTTTCCGGTAATAATTCCAGCCTTTTCCATTCTTAATGGATCAATTTTAGACCGAACCAATTTCTTCCTCTTCACATATTTAAAAAAGCTTTTGCTATCCTCCAAGATATTATTTGCTAATTTCCTCTCATACTTCATTTTCCCCTCTCTTATGACTTTCTTAGTTACCCTCTGATGCTCTTTGAAGGTTTCCCAATCCTCTAGCTTCCCACTCCACTTCGCTATCTTATACTTACTCCCTTTGGATTTGATATTGCACTTGATTTCATTAGTTAGTCACGGCTGCCATTTGCATCTCCTAGGGCATTTCCTCCACTTTGGAATAAATTTGTCCTGAATCCTGTGGAAAATGTCCAAAAACACCTGCCATTTTTCCCGAGTTGTCCTACCAGCTAGTGTATCTTTCCATTTTATTTTGGCTAGATCCTCCCTCATAGCTGCATAATCCCCTTTATTTAACTGCAGTACAGATGCTTCCGACTTCCTTTCTTTTTCCCTTTCTAATTGCAGCTCAAAAGTAACCATACCATGCTCACTATTCCCTAATGGCTCTCCTACATCGAGGTCACTTATTAACTCTGCGTTGCTGCACAGCACCAAGTCCAGAATCGACTTCCCCATGGTATGTTCCTCCACTAGCTGCTCCAAGAAAGTATCTCGTAGACATTCAATAAACTCACTCTTGTGTTCCTGCCCCCGTCTGATTATCCCAGTCCACCTTCATGTTGAAGTCCCCCATAACTACTGTATTGCTACCACTTTGACATGCCACTCTTAATTCCTGATTTATACTTCTACCGATATCTGAGTTAATTTTCGGTGGCCTGTAAATGACCCCCATTATGGTCTCATGCCTTTACAATTTCTTAATTCTATCCAAACAGACTCTACCCACCTGTTTCAATGTCTTTCCTTTCAAACGCCTGAATTTCATTTCTTACCAACAGAGCTACCCCACCTCCTCTTCCTAACTTTCTGTCTTTTCTATAGGACTATCTTGGGTAAACTTGTACCTTTCACTTTGTTCGTTTTAGATTGGTCACAGTGTTTGAGCTACCGAAAGAAAATAGAGACACACACCGAGAGCAGTTCAGTCTACACAAATGTTTATTCCAAATATAAAGCAGGTTTCAAACTACAATATGCAAGCCTGCCTAATCATACTTAACAACGCCTGGACTGGTCCCAACTGCCGAAGCGAGGCAATGACGGCACACTTGTAGTAGGCTGCCGGGGCGCCGGTAGCAGCTCCTTCACCTCCCCCGACCGGGACGTTGCTCGGACTCTAGCTGTTCTTCCTTCTTGACAAAGGATGTTCCCATCCCTCGGAGAGTCTAAACTTCAGCAGCAGGACCACAGACTTTTATACCCCAAAAACAATTAATCATGCACCCACTCCCTCTAACATTTGTCAGTCAAAATCAAAGCTGAGCATACTATTCTACAAGTTAGAAGATGAATTATTATGGAGAAGGATGCTATGATATCCTGGTTTATCTCGTAGATACAAAGACTTATTGAAACTTTTAAGGCTTTAGCAATACCGTGCCATCCTGTATTTCGGAAAGAACAATTAATCATGCACCCACTCCCTCTAACATTTGTCAGTCAAAATCAAAGCTGAGCATACTATTCTACAATTTAGAAGATTGATTATTATGGAAGCAGGATGCTATGATTTCCTGGTTTATCTCGTAGATACAAGGACTCATTACAACTTCTTGAGCAAGACAGGTTGTGACCAAAACGTCAATTTCAGAGTGTCGTATTTGACAACTGCTTTCCCTGGGCCTCACGGTGGAATTCCATTTCAAAGTGTATCTTCAGATAAATCCCCATGGCTGAGTTTAATTACATCTGCTAATTCTGAAAGTAAGGTGACCTGAGTGTGGCCCCAGTGTTGTCAGTTTCACATAAGCAAGGAAGCATCTGAGCACATGGTTTTAACCCTCCATTACAAGGACGTGTACCCGGGAACATTGATTTCCCAATCCCGCCTTTCCCGCAGCCATGTCTCCGTAACTCCGACAACGTCATAACCTCCCATTGCCATTCGCGCCTCAAGCTCATCCCTTTTATTCCTTACACTCAGTGCATTCATACACAATACCTTGATACCATATCTCCTTTCTCCCTCCATCTTTGTTCTCGATGCACTTGCCCCTACTCTCCTATCACTTTTAGTTCCCTTTTTCCTTACTGTTTCACCGTCTAACAGAACTACTCCTATATTCACTCTCCTGTCTGCTTCCCTATCAGTCCAGTTCCCTTCCCCCTACCAAATTCGTTTTAAATTTGAAGGTGGATTCCAATGGAGATAGAAGGCTTTGGGTACGCTGGCCTTTATAAATCATAGCATGGAATATAGGATCTGGGGAGGTGATGTTCAGAGTGTTGGTGAGGCCAACTTTGGAGTATTGTATGCCTTTCTGGTCCCCAAATTATAGGAAGGATATCAATAAGGTAGAGAGAGTGCAAAGAAGTTTGACGAAAATGTTGCCTGGATTGCAGTATTTTGAATACGTAGAAAGATTGAGTAGACTGGAACTTCATTCAGTGGAGCAGAGAGGGTTGAGCGGGGATTTGATAGAGGTATTTAAAATTATCAAGGGAATAGATAGAGTAGCTGTGAATAGGCTCTTTCCCCTAAGGGGAGCAGAGATTGGAACAAGGGGTCATATGTTAAGGGGCAAAACTTGAGAAGTAATACAAGAGGATGCTTCACTCAGAGTGGTGGCTGAGTGGAATGATCTACTGGAAGAAGTTGCGCCAGGGTCAATTCTGTCATTTAAGATGAGGTTATATGAGTACATGGATGCGAGGGGGTGGGAGGGTTATGGGCAAGGGAAGTAGGTAGGTGGAACTCGTGGAGTTTCACGTAAATCGGTGCTTTAGGTGCCATGAGCAAGTTGGCTCTTTCTTGCACTCGACTTGATTACGTGAAACCTTTCTGGGTTAGAATCAAGGAACTTATTAAAATTTAAACTTTCACTTGATCCTAAGGTATTTTTATTGGGTTATATGAAGAAATTGAGTTTAGAATTAAAATTAGATGAGTCTCAAATTGCTCTTTGAGATTGGCTTAAGCTGGGGCTAGAAAATGATGAGTATTCAATGGTGGCATTCAGAAAGGAGGTCTTGTATTCCATTGGAAAAGATAACGTATAATACAAGCCTCGTCTACCAGTGGAAATATTAAACAGGCAGAATACTATTCATAGTCTGAAAATGAGAGGTTATCCGTATAAAAGAGATCAGGAAGAACTTCTTTAGCCAGAGGGTCGTGGATGTGTGGAACTCACTGCGGCATACAGCAGTGGAAGCCAGATCGCTGGGAGTATTTTAAAAAGAACGACAAATATCTCATTAGTGAGGGCATCAAGGGATTATGGGGGAAAGGCCAAAAATGAGAACTAGTGTAGAGTAGCTTAGTGTAGATTTATGGAACAGACTCGATGGGCCTAGTGGCCTGGTTCTGTTCCTTTGTCTGTGATCACTAATGGAGTTACTTCAGAAATGTACAGATAAAAAGCTCCTAAATTAGAAATTCATAAATCAAGATTAAAATGGGAATCTGATTTGAAAGTTAAAATATGAAAATGATTAAGTACAACTAAAATTATTAATGTCAGGTCGAGACTGGTACAATATAATCATTTTTACATCGATTATACTTGACACCCAATTAAAATAAATTTAATTTGACATTATCAGATTTGTCTTGCATGTAATAAAGTAGGTTCTTTTTGTGTGGATAAATGTGAGGTGAACCACTTTGGAGGCAAGAACAGGAAAGAGGACTATTACCTCAACGGTATCTGTTCAGGAAATGCAGAGAGACTTGGGTGTTGCTGTGCATCAGTCGTTGAAAGTGGGTGTGCAGGTCCAACAGGCGGTGAGGAAGGCATTCATAGCAATAGGATTTGAGTACAGAGATCCTGCTGCAGCCGTACACGGCCTTGGTGAGACCACACCTGGAGTACTGCGTGCCATTTTGGCCTCTTTAATCCGAGGAAGGACATCCTCGCCGTGGAGTGGGTGCAGAGAAGATTCACTAGACTGATACCAGGGATGGAAGGACTTGCAGATGAAGAAAGGTTGGAAAGACTAGGCTTGTATTCTCTGGAATTTAGGAAATTGAAGGGGGATCTTATAGAAACAAAATTCTAAAGGGTTTAGACAGACTAGATGCGGGTAGGTTGTTTGCAATGCTGGGAAATACAGAACCAGGGGTTACAGTTTAAGGATAACCATACTATAACCATATAACCATTTACGGAGCGGAAACAGGCCATGTTGGCCTTTCGAGTCCGCACCAGTTCACTGATTTTATGCGCCCTCTTCAGGCATTGGGGGAAGGTTTTCAGGACCGAGATGAGGAAAGATTTCCTCTCTTGGAGGATGATGGATCTATGGAATTCTTTGCTACAGAAAGTAGTTGAGGCTGGTTCCTTGTCAATGTTCAAGAGTAGGTTAGAATTGGCCCTTGTGGCTAAGGGGATCAGGAGGTATGGAGAGAAGGCAGGAACTGGGTACTGATCAGCCATGATCGTATTGAATGGCAGGGTAGGTTTGAAGGGCCAAATGGCCGAATCCTGCACCTATTTTTCTATGTTTATATATTCTACTTGGGTTTGTCCAAAATATATACATTTTGGTCCAAAATTAAAATTTTGAACACTCCCAATGGATCCTAGAATATTTTTCCTGGAAGAGACTAAAAATATTTGGATTAAACGGGATTTTTACAGGTTGCTTTAGCTGGTTCATATTTGGAGGACCAAGTCACCAAATTGCAGAATCCATGTGATTGAAGAAGTGCAGAGATTGGTTAGGATATTGCTGGGACTTGAAGGTGAACCCACCGGGGCCTACAGCTGGTCCTCAATGTTGTCGACACATTCTTGGAAAGTGTGACTTGAAGTGAAATGAAGGTTTTACCATGGGCTCAATGATCAAAAATAAGAGAAGTTCCTATTGGGCGATCCTGTCTCTCAATCCACCACAATCTCTGAACCTCTGAATTGTAGTTGTGGCCTCCCCGTTCTTTTCTGAGCTGAGACCAATATTGACGTTTAGGTCATGGTTGCAGATGGGTTGGAAATACTGAAGAAGTTTCCTCTTGCCTTACTCAGTTGCAGTGTCCATACTGGATGGGTAACCCTGGCCATTGATCAGCAGATCCAGAGAACACAGCACAGTACAGGCCCTTCAGGCCTTGATGTTGTTCTAGCCCATATATTCACTCCTTAAATATAATGTACTAAACCAATGGTTCTCAACCTTTTTCCTTGCACTCACATACCACTTTTAGTGGTAAGTGGGTGGAAAGAAAGTTCAAACCCTATTTTAAAATAATCATATGAACAATCTAGAATCGTCATTCTCAAGCTTCCCTTCCCACTCACCTACCACATGAAGCAATCCCTTAATGTTCAGAGATTACTTAAGGTGGTAGGTGAGTGAGAAGATGAAGGTTGAGAACCTCTTTCTGCAGGCCAACTAATTCTGAATCCACACAACCAAGGTTCCACAGATCTTTTGCCTCATGACTATCAGAATGAATCTACCCTGGGCAATCCTGTCAAAGGCCTCACTAAAATCCACACACCCCACATCCACTCCCCTGCCCTTCATTTGTTATTTCATTGTTTTCAAACACTTTCTTTCCCCACCACACTTTTAAGTCATCCCTGTCTAATCACGGAACCAACAGTCAAAGGACAAGTCCAGTGCCATTTTTATAAATGAGATTTGATATTTGCTTAAGTTGTCGCTTGTTTCCATGAAATTACCTCAAAGATATTGCTGCGGGTCGACTGTGGAGGCCACTCCTGTGATCGCGGTTCGTTTTACTGCGCTTTTTTGACCAAAATGGCCACACTTTCACGCACGACCACGCCGTACAGAGAAAGATTAATGATGCCTGGCGTCCCATTTTCCTGAAATATTCTATTAAATTTTATTAAAATTTTCAAAGAAAAGCTAAACATAACGTAATACATTTTGCTTATTTTCAAGTTGTGGAGAGTGAGGAGGGTTTTCATGGACTACAAAAGGATTTGGACTGTTTGGAAAGATGGCAGATGGAGTTTAATGTAGGTAAGTGTGAGTTACTTTATTTTGGGAAGAATAACCAAGACGTATGCAGTGAAGGGGAGGGCATTGAGGAACAGAGGGATCTTGGAGGAATGGTTCAATAGTCAATAGGAGCAGGAGTAGGCCCTTCGGCCTGTTGAGCCTTCAGTGACCGCCATTTCACAGATCATGGCTGATCACTACTATCAGTACCCCTTTCCAGCCTTATCCCCATAACCCTTAACTCCTTTGCCCACTAGAGTCTTACCTAACTCTCTTTTGAACATAATCAGCGAATCTGCCTCAACCACCCTCTGTGGCAGAGCATTCCACAGATTCACACTTCTCTGGGTAAAAAAATGTTTTCTCATCTCCGTCCGAAAGGACCTACCCTGTATTCTTAAACTATGCCCTCTAGTCCTCGTCTCCCCCATCACTGGGAACAAGTAATCCGACTTCACCCTGTCCATCCCCCTGATAATTTTGTACACCTCAATCATGTCGCCCCTCATCCTTCTAAACTCCATCGGATACAAGTCCAGTTTCACTAGCCTTTCAGCATATGTCAACCCCGCCATCACTGGATCTAACCTTGTAAATCTGCGCTGCACACCCTCTATAGCTAGTATGTCCTTCCTCAAAACTGGAGACCAGAACTGGACGCAATACTCCAGGTGGGGTCTCACCAGTGCCCTGTACAACTGCAGAAGGGCGTCTCTGTTCCTATACTCCAATCCCCTCTTTATGAAAGCCAACATGCCATTTGCCTTCTTCACAGCGTTCTGAACCTGCACGTTAGCCTTCAGTGACCGGTGAACAAGTACATCCAGATCCATTTGCACCTCCCCACTCCCTAGCTTGTCTCCATTTAAATAATACTCAGCTTTCCTATTATTGACCCCAAAATGGATAACCTCACATTTGCTCACATTGAACGTCATCCTCCATTCAGCAGCCCACACCCCCAACCTGTTCAAGTCCCTCTGCATTTTCCTGACATCCTCCTCACACCCCACACCTCCACCCAGTTTAGTGTCATCTGCAAATTTGCTCATGTTATTAATAATCCCCTCATCCAAATCATTTACATAAATTACAAACAACTGAGGACCCAATACCGATCCCTGCGGCACTCCACTCGTCACATCCTGCCATCCTGAAAAGGACCGGCTTACTCCAACCCTCTGTTTCCTATTTCTTAACCAATTTCCTATCCATGTCAGCACCTTACCTCCCATTCCATGCTCCCTGATCTTGCCCACTAGTCTCCCGTGCGGTACCTTATCAAAGGCTTTCTGGAAGTCCAAATACACCACATCCACTGGCTCTCCCAAGTCCACCCTCTTTGTCACATCCTCGAAAAATTCCAGAAGGTTAGTCAAGCATGACTCCCCCTTAAGGAATCCATGCTGACTAGCCCTTATACTATTATTTCTGCCTAAGTGTTCTGCTATGACTCCTTTTATGATAGATTCCAATATCTTCCCCACCACTGACGTCAGGCTGACCGGTCTATAATTTCCCGTTTTCTCCCTCCCTCCCCTCTTAAAAATCGGCACCACATCAGCCACTCTCCAATCCTCAGGGACCTCCCCCGAATCTATGGAACTTTGGAAAATGTCGACCAGTGCCTCCACAATTTCCATAGCAACTTCTGGGATGCAGCCCATCAGGCCCTGGGGTTTTAACAGCCCTCAGTCCCAACAATTTACTCACAACCTCCTGCTTCTAGATCCGGATATCCATTAGATCCCCTACTTCCCCAGGAAAGTTCCCCAAGTCTCTTGATACCGCATGACCACTACCCCCTAACTGACCATAACCTTTATCCTCCTTGCTGAAGACCGATGCAAAGTATTTGTTAAATTCCTCAGCCATCTCCTTGTTTCCGGTAATAATTCCAGCCTTTTCCATTCTTAATGGACCAATTTTAGACTGAACCAATTTCTTCCTCTTCACATATTTAAAAAAGCTTTTGCTATCCTCCATGATATTATTTGCTAATTTCCTCTCGTACTTCATTTTCCCCTCTCTTATGACTTTCTTAGTTACCCTCTGATGCTCTTTGAAGGTTTCCCAATCCTCTAACTTCCCACTCCGCTTCGCTATGTTATACTTAATCCCTTTGGATTTGATAGTCCACTTGATTTCATTAGTTAGCCACGGCTGCCATTTTCATCTCCTAGAGCCTTTCCTCCACTTCGGAATAAATTTGTCTTGAATCCTGCAAAAAATGTCCAAAAATACCTGCCATTTTCCCCAGTTGTCCTTCCAGCTAGTGTATCTTTCCATTTTACTCTGCGTCGATGCACAGCACCAAGTCCAAGTCCAGAATCGACTTCCCCCTGGTAGGTTCCTCCACTAGCTGCTCCAAGAAAGTATCTCGTAGACATTCAATAAACTCACTCTCTTGTGTTCCTGCCCCCGTCTGATTATCCCAGTCCACCTTCATGTTGAAGTCCTCCATAACTACCGTATTGCTACCACTTTGACATGCCACTCTTAATTCATGATTTATACTGCCACCGATATCTGAGCTACTTTTCGGAGGCCTGTAAATGACCCCCATTATGGTCCTCATGCCTTTACAATTTCTTAATTCTATCCAAACAGACTCTACCCACCTGTTTCAATGTCTTTCCTTTCAAACGCCTGAATTTCATTTCTTACCAACAGAGCTACGCCACCCCCTCTTCCCAACTTTCTGTCTTTTCTATAGGACGTGTACCCGGGAACATTGATTTCCCAATCCATTCGTGGGAATTCGGCCGTGTCCACAGGAAAAAGGGAATCTCAGGGTTGGATGTGATGTCGTGTATGTTCTCGGCAAATCAATGGGAAATCTCCAAATCTTCAATCTTGGTGCAAGAGCCCACGAGGTGCAAACCAACCATCTCCTGTCCAAGCAGCAGATTGCAAGGGCTGTAAAGTGCTGCCACCGCCTGTTCACACCGAGTACTGCATGCATGAAGCGAGGGAGAGAGAGAGAGATCTAGGTATAATACCACCACCTGGTGTCCGGACTCACGAACTACAGGATACATGATTTTTATTTTTCATGGGAGTGTTGGAGAATGAGAGGAGACTTGATTAAGGTTAACAAAATAGAGCAAGATGGATAATATGGAGCTCCAATGAACAGGGAGGTCTCACCTGTGAAGGAGCAAGTGTGAGATCTCCCAGTTCATTCTTGCTCGGGCAGTGGTGGCCAATTCAAGACAGCTCCAATTAGGGGAAGAGAATATGCTGTTTCAGGTCATGGGTTTGAAACGGTTTCCCCAGTTGTGCCATTCAGACTCAAGAGAGCAGATGCTTGCAGACAGGAAGGAAACCTAGTTTTATTGTGGAGAATTGCTTGTTTTTCGGGGTGAAGGTTGTTTGTGGTCTGAGATTCCTAAATACTTTACAATGGAAGCAGCACTTTTCCTTGTGCCTGATTGCTACATCGCGGGTAAAATGTCTCAAATCTATCACTCAGCCAGTACTGTTGGTCATTGATTTGGAGAGAGAGTGATGGCTTGGCAATATTTTTAGCATGGTGAGTCCAAAGCTCTCAAAGTGACAGTGTGGAAGGAGTTTGTCTGTTCTTTGTGTTTTCTGCCACCCTTGAGAACTTAAAAAGTGTCCGTGAATTGTGGTATTGGTGAGACACAAGCTTGTTTTGCCCTCATTTTGTTCTGTATGTCTATAAAGTTTCAGTTTAGGGATAAAATGTCCAGACACTGTTCTGTTCAAAAGTCTAGTAACCAAATCAGATTCTCCCGAGTTCTTGTCATGGATATGCATCAAGAAGCCTGTTTTGCAGCAGTCGTGTTGCATTAGAGGTGCACATACAATTTTCAAAAATAATGAGTTTGAAACCAGAAAAAGATCAGGTCGTGCCCAAAGGTTCATCCGTGCAGTTGAATTGAATTGATGCCCCCAGGTCCAGAATGTGCACTTCCACCCCATGGTCTTGAGCTTCCCAAATCGCCAATGAACTTACGGCCCCCTTGAGCTGTGGAGTGTGGGAGGAAATCCACACAGACACCAAGAGGATGTAGAAACTTCTTGCAGTCAGTGCTGACTTGATCCTGGGGTGACTCGTGCTGGAGAGGTGGGACTACTGTCCTGCCTTCACCTTGTGATGGCTGATTTTTGGCTGTTGGTGGATGGAGGTCTGACAAGATATTCCCTTGGCCTTGAGGGAAAGAAGAGTAGAAATTGCAAGGGCTTTGACAGAAATATTTAAAACCTGTTTATCCACGGGTGAGGTGCCAGAGGAATGGATGTAATCTAATGTTCCCTTGTTTAAAAACGGCTTCAAAAGCAAACCAGGTGAGCCTGACAAAATAGGTAAATTATTGGAGGGTAATCAGAGAGTACCTCGAAAAGAATCTGTTCAAATAGCTGGCCTTGATCAACCATCGCATAGAATACAGGAGTCGGGCAGTGAGGTTGAGACTAGACAAGATATTGGTGAGGCTCTTTTGTGAGTACTGTGTGCAGTTCTGGTCACCAAATGAGAGGAAAGCTATCAATAAAGTAGAGAGGGTGCAGAGAAGATTTACGTCAATGTTACCTGGATATCAGCAACTAGATTACAAAGAAAGATTGAGCAAATGAAGTCTTTATTCTTTGGATTGTAGATGGTTGAGAGGGGATTTGATCGAAGTCTTTAAAATTGATAGGAGGATAGAACGAGTTGATGTGGATAGACTTTTTTCATTGCGGGGAGCAGGGATTGAAACAGGAGGTAAAAGTTTGGAAGTAACATGAGGGGGAACTTCTTTACTCAGAGTGGTGGCTGAGTGGAGTGAGCTTCCGGGAAAAGTAGTGGCGGCAGGGTCCATTTTGTAATTTCAGGGAAAATTGGAGGGGAGGGGAATGCAGAGAGGTGGTACAAGAGGAGAGTATTTCGTTCAGTGCAGACAAGAAGGGCCAAATGACCTGTTTCTGTGCTGTAATTGTTATAGGGTTAAAATGTGTGGCAGTAACTTGGAAGTCCGATGCGTATTTGGGAATGGGTCGATAGCCACACTGAAATAGGCCGTTGTATCCCACTTGAAATAATTACATTGAATTCACGGAACAAATTTGAATTTTTCTTTTGAAGATTTGGGATGTGTATTTACTAATTGTAGGAATTAAGTTGTAATCACCCAACATGAACTTTCTGACTCCTAAAACCAAGAAAAGCAAGATTTTATTTGAGAGTTTTGCTCAATTTTTATGAATACTATCTAGATGTTTCCTCTCTTTATTGTTTTCTATTGGGCAGCTGTGGGAGGGGTTACTTTTTAAATCACTATGCATTAATTTTATCTTATATTCAAATAAGAAATTTAGGTTTTTTCATGCATATGTTAAATTAAATGTAAAAATGTTACAAATAAGAAAAATGAAGAATTGTTTCAGGAACTGGTGATCTTCCAAGAGTGCCATTAACCCCAGGCAGCAGGAATGTGTGAACGAAACACAAAACTGGCCAGAACAACTGAGGAAATACGGCTAAAAGTGCCCAAAAAGGTGCTGATGCCACCTTGATTTTAATGCAGGTGACACCGAGGAATGCGTTGGGGCAGAGATGGTACATGGACAGCCAATACGGACGTCTTGGGGAACATAGCCCGCACCACCAGTCGGGATGGATAATGGTGGGTAATGAATTAGCAAATATTAGAGACACCGATAGAGAGCGACACACATACCCAGACAGACAGACAGACACACACACACACACACACACACACACACACACACACACAGGCAGAAACAGAGAGAGACTCTGACAGTGAGAGAGAGACAGAGAGACACACACAGACGGAGACACACACAGACAGACACACACAGACAGATAGAGAGACACACACAGACAGAGAGAGATACACAGAGACAGAGAGACACACATAGAGACAGAGACACAGACTCACGACACAGACAGACAGACATACACACAGACAGACACAGAGAGACACACATAGAGACAGAGAGAGACACACACACGACACAGAGAGACAGATACACACACACACACACACAGACACACATACATACAGACACAGAGAGAGTCACACATTGAGACGCAGAGGGAGAGACAGAGAGAGACACACACAGAGACACAGAGAGAGAAACACACAAACAGACAGAGAGAGAGAGACACACAGAGCGAGAGAGACACAGAGAGAGAGAGACACACACACACAGACCCACAGAGAGACACAGACAGAGAGACACAGACAGAGAGACACAGACAGAGAGACACAGACAGAGAGACACAGACAGAGAGACACAGAGACACAGACACACAGACACAGACACACAGACAGAGAGACACAGACACACAGACAGACACACACACACAGAGACAGATACAGATATAGAGACACAGACAGAGAGAGACACACACACACATACCCAGACAGACAGACACACTCACACACAGACACAGAGAGACACATATACAGACACTGACACACAGAGAGACACATACAGACAGAGAGAGAGACACTGACAGCGAGAGAGAGATAGAGAGAGACACAGAGAGTGACACAGCGAGAGAGTCACAGACATACACACACAGACACACACAGACAGACACACACAGACAGAGAGAGAGACACAGACAGAGACACACACAGTGACACAAAGAGAGACTCAGATAGAGAGACACAGATAGAGAGACACAGACAGAGAGAGACACAGACAGAGAGAGACACAGAGAGAGAGAGACACAGAGAGAGAGAGACACAGACAGAGAGAGACACAGACAGAGAGACACAGACAGAGAGACACAGACAGAGAGAGACACAGACAGAGAGACACAGAGAGTGACACAGCGAGAGAGTCACAGACATACACACACAGAGACACACACAGACAGACACACACAGACAGACACACACAGACAGACACACACAGACAGAGAGACACACAGACACAGAGACACACACAGTGATACAAAGAGAGACACAGATAGAGAGACACAGAGAGAGAGAGACACAGACAGAGAGAGACACAGACAGAGAGACACAGACAGAGAGAGACACAGACAGAGAGACACAGAGAGAGAGAGAGACACAGAGAGATAGAGACACACACAGACTGACAGAGAGAGACCCCTTGGTTGTGCACTTAACTCCCTCATCTCTCCTGGCAGGATCTCATCACCTTTCCTACCCGTGGACCATGACATCTGTCTGCTCATCCTCCTTCCTGAGAATGTTGTGAACTCTACCCTAGAAACGCCACAGCAAAGAAAAGAGAACCTTCGGCCCTTCTCGTCCATGGTGAAATATCATTCTGCCAGTCTCATCGACCTGCACCCAGTCCTTAACCCTCCTGACTCCCCACATCCATGGATCTCTGCAATTGATTCTTAAAACGTAAGAGTTTGAATGTTAAATGGCAGACCATTGAGGAGTGTTGTCAAACAAAGGGATTGAGGAACTGTGGTACAGAACTGCCCGAAAGTGGAGTCCCTTGTAGAGATGGGGGGGTGGGGAGGAGTGAAGAAAGCTTCTGGTAGTTTGGCCTTCAGAAATGAGAGGATTGAGTGCAGGAGGTGGGAGGCCACGAGGAAGTTGGACGAGGCATGGGTGAGGCCAACTTGAGAACATTGTGTGCTGTTTGGGTGGCCGGAGGCGAGGAAGGATAGGAATGAGACAGCGCGTCGAGGAGAGGGACAAGAAGGTGGTCTGGCTTTCGGGGTTTGAGTTCCAGGGGAAGGTTGGACAGGCTGGGACTTTATTCCCTGGAGCGTAGAAGATTGAGGAAGATTTGAAAAATGTGAGGGGGGACGGATCGTGTCCATGGGGACAGGCTGTTTCCAAGGAGAGAGGGAGAGATTCAAAGAGGAGGACATGGATTGAGATTGAAGGGGGATTTTCTTCCCTCAGAGGGGGGTGGGAGTGTGGAATGAGCTTTGGGCCAAGGTGGTGGAGGTGGGATGGACTGGAATCTTGGGGGGGAATGTGGGGCAGGTCCTGGTGTGGAAATGTGCAGCCTGAAGGGGAGATGGACTGGAGGCCCGAGGCAGCTCTCGGACCCTTCCCCAGTGGGACGAGGTTCTCAGGACAGAGGGGACTCCAAAGGGCTGGACCTCGAGCCCTGGGGCTCCATCCAGGGGCTCGGGGTGGTGGAGAGGAGATCCCGTGGAGGGGTGGCCCAAGCTCTCGCGAGAGCGACCCCTGGTGGCTGCCATGTTGTTGATCTTTCCCGCCTTTGGAGGAGTTGGTCGCGAGCGGGAGGGGGAGAGAGGTTCGTGTCGGTTCCTCTTTTGCGGGAATAGGGGCATTATGGGAGCGAGACCAGGGAGGACGGAGTTTCCACGGGTCGCCCTTTGGGTCTGGGGCGGCCGGAGCTCGGAGGGGAACGGGCAGGGGGATGGTTGTGAGGTGGGGCCGGGGAACCGTGAGGGAGTTTGGGTTGGGGCGGCATTAGGGTGTGTGGTAGTTGGGGACCCGCGAGGCTGAAGGGGGGGGTCGGGGTCCGTGAGGCTGTGGGGGGGGAGGGGGATCCGCGAGGCTGAGGGGGATCGGGGACCCGCGAGGCTGAGGGGGATCGGGGACCCACAAGCCTGAGGGGGGACGGGGACCCACAAGGCTGAGGGGGGACGGGGACCCACAAGGCTGAGGGGGGACGGGGACCCAGAAGGCTGAGGGGGGACGGGGACCCAGAAGGCTGAGGGGGGATGGGGACCCAGAAGGCTGAGGGGGGACGGGGACCCAGAAGGCTGAGGGGGGACGGGGACCCAGAAGGCTGAGGGGGGAGAGGGACGGGGATCCAAAAGGCTGAGGGGGGACGGAGACGGGGATCAAGAGGGCTGAGGGGGGACGGGGACCCAGAAGGCTGAGGGGGGACGGGGACCCAGAAGGCTGAGATCCAAAAGGCTGAGGGGGGACGGGGACCCAGAAGGCTGAGATCCAAAAGGCTGAGGGGGGACGGGGACCCAGAAGGCTGAGGGGGGACGGGGACCCAGAAGGCTGAGGGGGAACGGGGACCCACAAGGCTGAGGGGGGACGGGGACCCACAAGGCTGAGGGGGGACGGGGACCTACAAGGCTGAGGGGGGACGGGGACCCACAAGGCTGAGGGGGGACGGCGACGGGGATCCAAAAGGCTGAGGGAGGACGGGGACGGGGATCCAGAGGGCTGAGGGGGGACGGGAACCCAGAAGGCTGAGGGGGGATGGGGACCCAGAAGGCTGAGACCCAAAAGGCTGAGGGGAGACGGGGACGGGGATCCAGAGGGCTGAGGGGGGACGGGGACCCAGAAGGCTGTGGGGGGACGGGGACCCAGACGGCTGAGTGGGGACGGGGACCCAGAAGGCTGAGGGGGACGGCGACCCAGAAGGCTGAGAGGGGACGGGCACCCAGAAGGCTGTGTGGGGACGGGGACCCAGAAGGCTGAGGGGGGACCGGGACCCAGAAGGCTGTGGGGGGACGGGGACCCAGAAGGCTGAGGGGGGAAGGGGACCCAGAAGGCTGAGGGGGGACGGGGACGGGAACCCAGAAGGCTGAGGGGTGACGGGGACGGGGACCCAGAAGGCTGAGGGGTGACGGGGACGGGGATCCAGAAGGCTGAGGGGGAACTGGGACCCAGAAGGCTGAGGGGGGACGGAGACCCAGAAGGCTGAGCGAGGGCGTGGACCAAGAAGGCTGAGGGGGGACGGGGACCCAGAAGGCTGAGGGGGAACTGGGACCCAGAAGGCTGAGGGGGTCGGGGATGGGGACCCAGAAGGCTGAGGGGTGACGGGGACGGGGACCCAGAAGGCTGAGGGGTGACGGGGACGGGGACCCAGAAGGCTGAGGGGGAACTGGGACCCAGAAGGCTGAGGGGGGACGGAGACCCAGAAGGCTGAGCGCGGGCGTGGACCAAGAAGGCTGAGGGGGGACGGGGACCCAGAAGGCTGAGGGGGAACTGGGACCCAGAAGGCTGAGGGGGTCGGGGATGGGGACCCAGAAGGCTGAGGGGTGACGGGGACGGGGACCCAGAAGGCTGAGGGGGGACGGGGACCCAGAAGGCTGAGGGGGGACGGGGACCCAAAAGGCTGAGGGGGGACGGGTCTGGGACCCAGAAGGCTAAGGGGGGACAGGGACGGGGACCCAGAATGCTGAGGGGCGACGGGGACCCAGAAGGCTGAGTGGGGACAGGGACCCACAATGCTGCGGATGCCTGGAGCGCATGGCCGGGCAGGATAGTGGAGTCTGGAATAATAGGGTCCTTTAACATTTAGACAGGCACATTGATGCGAGAAAAATAGTGGTTTACGGGTGTGAGGGGGGAAAGGTTCAGTTTGTAGAAGGTTTGAGCTATTGTCTTGTGACACCAATACCCCTGAGCAAAAAGCTCTGCAAAAGTATGGACACCGCCCTGGACATCTCAGGTAAAATCCCTCCACCATTGAGAACATTTGCAGGGAACGCTGCTGTCAGAGAGCAGCAGAAATCAAGGATCCACATCACCCGCTCTGTTCTCACTGCTCCCATCAGGAAAGAGGTATAGCCAGGTTCAGGAACAGCTGCTACCCCTTCACCACGAGACTCAACACACATTCAGGGACTCACTTAAAGACTCTCCCTTTTGCACTTTGAATTTTTTCTATCTCTTTTGCAGTTTGTTTTCATTTCCACATTTTCAGAGATTTCAAGTAGATGAGTCCAGTTGGGGAAACTTGGTTTTGGTCTATATAATGGTTACTTTTAACTCCTTTTATTGTTCATTTATATTAGTGTCTGGGCCCCTATGTGGTCCAGGTACAGCTGACAGACCTTTACCAAAGGGTCACGTTTATGTGATTTTTTTTTCCGTAGGTAACTGCAGTTCATTTCCACAGCCCAGCGTGCTATCGGACATCCAGTTGATCGTGATACATCTCTTTGCGAAGGCCAGTGCTATTTTTATAAATGAGATTAGATATTTGGTCAAGTTGTCGCTTGTTTCAGTGAAGAGATTGCTCCAGGTCTCACGTGGAGGTCACTGCTGTGATCGTGGTTAATTTTTCTGCGCTTTCTTGCCAAAATGGCCTCACTTTCACGCAAGACAATGTAGAAAAGTTTAATGAAGCTCATCATCCCATTGGCCTTCATAACTATCCTATCAACCTGAGCGGCAACCTTGAGGGATGTTTGGATTTGAACCCCAAAGTCCCTCTGTTTATCCTCACTCATGTAACCGACTGGTAACCTTGTACCCAGCCTTCTGGTTTGTCCTTCCAAAATGCATCACCTCACACTTACCTGGATTGAAATCCTTATCCTTCGACAACCTTCAGCTTCATCCACAACTCCTCCAACCTTCACATCATCTGCAGACATACTGACCCATCTTCTGCCTCTTCATCCAGGTCATTTATAAAAATCATCAAGAGCAGGGGTCCCAGAACAGATCCTTGTGGCACTCCACTCCTCTCTGCTCTCTTCCAACAAGACAATTTTTTATCCACAGCCAAAGTTACCCTGATCCTTTGCCAAATTGCTTTCTGATGAGTCTCGTCAAATTCTTGCTAAAATCCATGTAGACCACATCTACCACACGACCCTCATTCATTTCCTTTCTTACCCCACTCAAATAAAACTCATTTAGACTCATGAGGCATGACCTTCCCATCACAAAGCCATGCTGACTGTCCTTGAGAAGTCTGTACTTCTGCAAATGCTCTTCGATCCTATACTGGTCTATAATTCCCAAGATTCTCCCCATTACCTTTTCTAAACAAGGCGACTGCATTTGATGGTTTGCGCTGGATTTTGGGGGCAGGGGGCTGGGTGTTTGTGAGCAAGGGCTGGGTTTGGGAGCTGTAGGGGACTCAGGGAATTCTCTTTTCCTCTTAACTGCAAGGAACACTATGTCTAACTTCCTGCTGATGTGACTCTGTCTGCTTTCTGACTGAATGAAGTGAATTTTGTGTAATATTGCACTTTATACCATGACAATCAATTGAATTTTGATCTTGGCATGTTTGGAAGAATGTTCTTCGTGACAGTGACCCAGGTTCAAATCTGTCACCATGTAAGGGGTTTGAGTGTTTTTTTTTCTCACCCTTGTTGAAGTCGATTTCCTGTCAAGGTACAAAAAGGTACAGTAACAAAGCACAAACTCTAAAACACAGTCTTTATTGAGTCATGGCAGCAGGAATGAGGGGTACCAGTGGTGGGTGAACAGACTCACCTCACTATCAATGTTTGAACGGGAGTTAAAGAACACAGTCACATGGTAGAGCTTTTAAGACATTTTCCTGCCAACAAATTGGATAACATTTCTTGGAAAGTATTAGTACAGCTTCTGCTTTACATTTTGCACATCCTCTTCCTCAAGACATAGAAAGGATTTGTTGTTGGCAATTTAATCTCATGTGCCCATTATAATTAAGAACATCCTTCTGGTCTACAAAATTTCAACAGAAATCTGGAAGGGTTGCTCACAGTACACATTGGTAATCATTCTCTGCCTGTCTGATTTCTGGTTTCCAATTTACACATGTAAATGTCCAATTTAATTCTTGAAGTTGACAATGGTGGCTAACAGTTCAAAGCAGAAACTGCCATTCTGGGACTGAGTGGTGCTGAAGGCTTATTGCAGCCTTTGGATCAGGCCTGATGAGCCTCCTTCAGGTGGCCAGAATACCCCCGATGTAAAGTCACATATTCTACCCGAATGCGGCTGTAAGGAGGCCATGTGAAAGAGCCTGATGCGGCTCGGAGGAGTACTTACCAATCTTCCTTCGGGAGGTATGATCTCCGTGTCTGAGCAATTCCCCCGAGGAACCTGAATGCAGCCGCCTGATGATAATCAGCCAGGGACCCAAATCCCCGCGCCTGACAGCCCCCCTCCTCATGCCCGACAACCCACCCTTCCCACGTCCGACAGCCCCATTCACCTCACCCGAGAGCCCCCATCACCGCGCCCGACACCACCCATCACTGCTGCCTGACAGCCTCCCCTGCCCTAACATCCTGTGCCAGCCGCACCTGCCCTGATGTCCTGCGCTGACAGGAACTGGAGTGCGCTCTGAAGCGCCTCTCCTGTAGCTGTCCCTTTCAGGCTGCCATCTGAAAGAACATTCCATAGGGCTGTTTCTGCTTCTGCAGACTGATTCTTGACGTAGAATGCAGCTGAAAGTGGCTCCAGCTGTAGTCAATTCGCACTATTGTTTTAGAGATGAGGCAGGCATTAGGATATGAGACTCAGTCGAGGAGTTGAGAATTGATTCCTGTCTGAAATGTCCTTGGTCACTCTCTCTCCTAGCTTCCTGGCAAAATCTGAGTGATGCTGTCTTCATCAGAATTATCAGAACAAGATCCAGCTAATATTCTGCAACCTTCATCAAATTGGAAAGTGAATGGGGGGATTTGTGTGGTCAGGGCTTAATATGACACAGAATGATTCCGGGATGTGTGGATTCAGTTGAAATGAGAGGGCAGATAACCTTTAACTTATCCCTGATCCCCCAACAAACCCACGTCTTACCCCCAACCTTCAATACCTGACACTCCCCCAATGCTAATCCCCCAAATGGCACAAGGTTGAACTGAGTCCTTTCAGGGTGAGAGGCAGAAGAGTGGCCTTTGTTCTGTACAAGGGCCAACAGATGCCAAGGACCGATCACCTCAAGGAGTGAACGAGGATTTAGAATAGGTTTTCCCCAACACAGAACAAAGTAGGAGCAGGAGGCTGTTTCTCCCCGTGAGCCTATTCTGCCTTTAGGTGAAGGACAACCAGAATGAGGAATAAAGAATGAAGCTGGAGGAACTCAGCAAGTTAGGCAGTGTCCATGGAGAGAGATGATTCAGGTCCGTACACAGACTGAAGTGAAAAGGGGAGCTGGCACAAAATTGGGAGGGCCCAGTGCCTCGGAAACCACAGAGGATCACAAGACCACCCGACAGGCTGAACTTGTGATGGACACTATGAACTATGTATGTCATAAAGTACAGTATGTGTTCTGTGTCGCCACATCACCTCATTGGGTTTTATCTCAAAGAAGTGGTGAAAGGCTTTGATATAGATGTATGGACTGGCCAGTCCATATCTACCTGACCTTCTCCAACCTCTCCCTTTGCTCCACCCTGGATTTCCCGGACTTTCCCCCTCTTGCTTCTGTTCATGGAACCTGGCCCAATCGTGTATCAGTAATGCTCACGTTTTTGGTCATTGAAGGTGTTTAATCACTCCATCCTATTTGACGTGATTATTGTGTGCACCACAATGCTGATCCCAAAGGCTTTGGGCAATGTGTACACCTGGTGTAACTGTGCCCAAAATGTCTGAGCTGCACACGTAGATGAGGAATCGAACTCCCACTTTGAGTTGACTCAGAGAATTAATGAAGGACACAGAGTTTCACCAAACCACACTCCAACTCTCTTTCGTTCTTATATGCAAGATTCTTTGCACAAAACAGAGAGAGAGTTATTGATCGTATTTACACCAGCTTGACTTCAAGTCACAAGATAGTCTCGCGAGCCATTTACTTGAATGATGGCTCGCGTGGCAGCACCCACTTCTGGCGACTGTGGGTCACTCTGATTAGGGCGTCCGAGCAATACCAGCATAAATGTTGCCAATATTTAGGAGAAGTGTTGCCCAATTAAGGAATGGTTGTGGTGTTTTGGAGAATTTGTGTACAATGGTTGTTTTGGGAGAAGTGGAGGTTCTAATAAACAAAAACTGAAGGTTGTGTTTTGAAGGAAAGTATGGAGTGTTTTGCTAAAAAGGGACAAAAGTTGTATTTTTCAAACTACGTCCTGTTTTTGGGTCAAAACCGACATCTTTGCTGTGCAAAAATGTGTGCAATTTTCATTTCAAAAGCCAAAACTGTGATTTACAAATTGGGGTTGAAAAAAACATCTGTGCTTTGTAAAATATGAGACAATAAGATACAGGAGCAGAAGTAGGCCATTTGGCCTATTGTGTCCATTCCATCATGAACTGATCCATTCTCCCACTCACCTTTAATACCTTGACTATTCAGATATGTCACGGAGTTGTGTTAACCTTTAATATTAATTTAATATTTCTCGTATATAAAAATGTCTTAGTAAATTAAATTACTGAGGTAAAATATTGTACCTGTATTCTTGATGAGTTAGCTTGGATGTTTCCAGGTGTACAGAAGCCATTAAAGCAAAAACTGTGTCTGGGGCTCGAGAAAAATTTTTTCAATTGGTTTGTTTTGCCTCAAGAAATGAAATCAGATCAGGGAAAGAATTTTATGTCAGATGTATTTCAACCGTTAGTTTATAAACAAGGAGCTCAACAAATTGCATTGTCAGGATTTAAATATGGCGGTTCGGAAATTATGTAAAGATAAAATGCCCAGGGTTTCTTTGGAAAAATTGACTTGGAAATATGAGTTGGTGGTGGGGGGGGGGTGTGGTTTGTGTCTTCCTCATTTTAGGAATTTTGAAAAGCAGCTCAATTAAGATTTATAAATATATTGTATAATTTAAATGATATTCCAGCTTGGGTTTCTGTTGAATTTAATGCAATAGAGAATACGGATCCCCAAGATTTTATTTACAAATGGAATCCTAAGCTTTATTTGGAAGTGGGGAATCATCTATTTTGAAACATTTGATTGAGTTGATAATGAAATTGGCATGAAAGGTTTAATATTGAAATAGGCATTTTCCTTCTTCAATAGACAACCAATCCTGGAAGATTTGGAGATGGAAGGGTATTAAGAAAATTAGTTTTGAGGATGTGTGATTGAAATCTTTGAAAGAATTATCTTGTTATTACCAAGTTAAAGCTTTTTTATCTGTAAAAATAGGTCTTACTTTGATGTTACCTAATCAAAGTGAATTAGAATTACTGATTTGTTATCCTACTGGAAATAAATTTATTTCTGTAATGTATAACTTGCTTCAATCTAAGGCCCCCAAAACTGGAGTGAATAAATCTAGATGAAGATGGGAAATAGATTTAAATTCTCAAATAAGCGAAAAGGATCGGATGGATTTGTGTAAATAATATGACTAAGATATAGGTTGGTTCAATATAATTTTTTACATCAGTTCTATTTGACTCCACAAAAATCAAATAGATTAAATGCTGCCGTATCGGATTAATGTTTTCGATGTGGACCTGAGATTGGAACATTTTTGCATTCAACTTGGCAATGTGCTAAAGTTAGACAATTTTGGATTGGGGTACGTAATTTTCACAGGCCTTCATGTTATTTTTACCGAGTAATATTAAGCTCACACCAAGACACAAGAGCAACTTGTCCGTGAACTACTCTTTGCAGACGATGCCGCTTTAGTTGCCCATTCAGAGCCAGCTCTTCAGCGCTTGACGTCCTGTTTTGCGGAAACTGCCAAAATGTTTGGCCTGGAAGTCAGCCTGAAGAAAACTGAGGTCCTCCATCAGCCAGCTCCCCACCATGACTACCAGCCCCCCCACATCTCCATCGGGCACACAAAACTCAAAATGGTCAACCAGTTTACCTATCTCGGCTGCACCATTTCATCGGATGCAAGAATCAACAACGAGATAGACAACAGACTCGCCAAGGCAAATAGCGCCTTTGGAAGACTACACAAAAGAGTTTGGAAAATCAACGAACTGAAAAACCTCACAAAGATTAGCGTATACAGAGCCGTTGTCATACCCACACTCCTGTTTGGCTCCGAATCATGGGTCCTCTACCGGCATCATGCTTCCACCAGCGTTGTCTCTGCTCCATCCTCAACATTCATTGGAGCGACTTCATCTCCAACATCGAAGTACTCGAGATGGCAGAGGCCGACGCTGCTGAAGATCCAACTGTGCTGGGTAGGTCACGTCTCCAGAATGGAGGACCATCGCCTTCCCAAGATGGTGTTATATGGCGAGCTCTCCACTGGCCACCGAGACAGAGGTGCACCAAAGAAGAGGTACAAGGACTGCCTAAAGAAATCTCTTGGTGCCTTCCACATTGACCACCGCCAGTGGGCCGATATCGCCTCAAACCGTGCATCTTGGCGCCTCTCAGTTTGGCCGGCAGCAACCTCCTTTGAAGAAGACCGCAGAGCCCACCTCACTGACAAAAGACAAAGGAGGAAAAACCCAACCCCAACCCACCAATTTTCCCTTGCGACCGCTACAACCGTGTCTGCCTGTCCTGCATCGGACTTGTCAGCCACAAACGAGCCTGCAGCTGACGTGAACATTACCCCTCCATAAATCTTCGTCCGCGAAGCCAAGCCAAAGAAAGATTAAGGTTATGAGGCCAAAATTAAATTGAAATATTTATCACATTGAATTTGTGTTAATTGCTTCAGCAGTTGCTCGGAAATGTATAGCTGTAGCGGCACACATCGAGACGCAGTCGAATCGGCTCTGCACTGTTACGGCCACAGCAGCAGTGTAGCCGTGACAAGATGGTACTGCTGGGCGCATCTTCTCCCCAGCTCAAACGGGCCATGCAGATGCACTTGGCTGCGTCGTCCCTCGTTACATCACCGCCCCTGTGTGGGCGGCATTTACGGGCCACCTGATAAGGTGCAGCATGGGAATTTTCCAATATAAACTGTTGGAAGTGCAAGCGACGAACAGAGTCATCTCCTTATTTCATTTCTTCTTGTAGCTACCGCTACAATTGGTGACCCCGACAAGTCCAGACGATTCTGGACTCCACACCATGGATGCTGCAGCAGTCAACGCAGTGGCTATGAGATTGCCAACCTCTGGACGCTTCGCCCACGCACTTGGTTCAGGCAAGCGGAAGCACGATTTCACCTCCGGCAGATCACGTCTGACTCGACAACGTTCTACCATGTCGTCAGTTCCCTGGATCAAGTGACCGCGTCCAGGGTGGACGACCTGATACACGATCCCCGGAGGAAGGAAATACCCAGCCCTCAACAAACTCCTCTTGAGGGCTTTCGGCCTGTTCAGACGACAGTGCGCTGCCAGGCTGATGCACCTGCACAGCTAAGGAGACAGAACACCATGTGCCCTGATGGATGAGATGGTCGCACGAGCAGAGGGCCACAAGTCATGCCTCATGTCTGAGTAGGCTTTCTTGGAACAGATGCCAGATGACATACAACTGCCGTTGACGGACGAAGATTTCTCAGACCCACGTAAGGTCACGGCCAGAGCTGATGCGCTGTGGCACATGAAACAGGAAAATGAGTCCGCCATGAACCGATTGACTCATCCTCATGTGGGGCAGCAGAACTGATCCCACCCGAACCGAGCACAACCGCCCCCCACCAAATTAGCAGAGGCACTGAACGTTAGCTGGTGTCTTTATCAACAACACCGATGGGCTCGAGCGTGAAGATGCAGCCAGCCCTGCTCATTTTCAGAAAATGCCCAGGCCAGCCGCCGCTCATGGACAAGGTGGCTGACCTCACCAATAGCCTCTTGAACATTACTGACAAGGCTAGTGGCCGGCACGGGTGCTGAACTCAGTGTCATCCCACCAATCGCCCTGAAGAGACGAACATACCCACAAGGTCCTACCCTCTGGGCGACAAAAAAGACTGCCATCAAGACCTTTGTCACGCACAATGTCCAAAAACAACTCGGCAGAGAAAATTTCTAGTGGAATTTCATTCGAGCCACTGTGGACACATCACTTCCCGGCGCAGACTTTCTACGAGCACACAGCCTGCCTTTGGACGTGAAGGCCAAACGCTTGGTCCATTCCCAGACATCCCAATAGATATTTCTCCAGGAATGCTTTATGATCTTGGCATTCTCCAGTTTATTTCATTTCTTAAGGAGTGGGGGGGATGTTGGGAGGGTGGGTTGAGGTGGATGGGAGTATAATACCACATGTTTAATTTTTAAAAATAATTTACAGTTGAATGTAATACAATTATTATTTTGGTGAAAAATTGTGAAATAAAGTATTAAAAAAACCAAATTGCATTGTCTGCAAATCACCCAGAATGTGTGATGTGTGGCGGCTCACCACCAGGCAGGCGAACCAGCCCCGCTTGTAAGCCACGCGGTGGGACAGCCGGCCAAAATGGCGCCATTGGGTGTGTTCCCTTCCTCCCAGCACGGGGCTCAGAAGCCCCGAGCTGGGGGACCACGTGATGCCCAGGTGACGTCAGCGCCCTCCAGCATGGTTTTCAGCCAGGTCCAGGATGGGAGTATAAGTACAGCTTAGCAGCCTGCAATAAACTAGTCTGCTCACTGAGCTCAACCTGTCTGGTTGTGTGTGTTCTTTCAGGAGCACTATAGCTGATGCAACAATTGGTGACCCTGATTGGATCAAACGTCTTTGAACCCATCATGAGTGAGCCTGGGGTGATCAGCGCCTTAGCCGCGAAACTCCATGAATTCTGGGTTCAGGAGCTGGAGACCAGCGTCAGCCACGCGGAGGCTCAGTTTCACCTCTGCCAGACCTCGTCCGACACAACCAAATTCTATCATGTGGTCGCTGCCCTGGACCTGGCCATCGGCAGACACGTGCTGCACCTTGATCAGCACCCACCCGCCGAAGACAAATACGAGACCGTCAAGCAAGTGCTTACTGGATCCCACGGACTATCTAGACACCAGCATGCCGCTCAGATGCTACACCTCGGCGCCCTGAGGGACAGGTCCCCAATGGAGCTGATGGACGAGATGCTCACGCTCATGGGTGAGCACACCAACTCCCCACTCTTCGAGTGCATTTTCCTCGACCATATGCCCGGGGACGTCCAGCTGCTGCTGGTCCAGGAGAGCTTCACTGACCTGAGGAAGGTCCCCAAGAGGGCCCAGGAGCTATGGCACGCACTATTCCCAGAGGGCTCAGTGGTCCAGTAGGTCTCGAGGCACAGACATGACCACGCCAAGCCTGCCCCGAGCGCTGCAGTAGAGCATTTGGCTCCTGCAGGGGTGCCCAAGAGCATAACCAAGGCCACAGCATCCGCTCCGTGCCTCTGCTTCTACCACCAGTGCTGGGGAGCCAAGGCTCGGAAGTGTCATCAGTCTGGCTCATTCCAGGGAAATGACCAGTTCGGCCAGGGTTAATGGCTGCGGGGGCTGGCCAAGAACACAGCCTCCTCTATCTGCGGGACTCAGTCAGCAGCTGGCAGTTCCTCGTTGATCTGGAGCCCAGATCAATGTCATCCTGGCCACGGCCGTCGAGTCCAGGAACTGACCTTGTGGTCCTCCCCTCCGTGCAGCCAGATGTATGGAGACAAGACAGTCCACTTCCAGATCAGCCAATGAAATTTCACATGGAGGTTCACCGTCTTGTCCTTTCCAACTGCCATCCTGGGTGCAGACTTCCTCCTCGCACATGGGCTTCTGGTAGACATTCGAGGTAGGTGCCTGGTGGATGCCGTACCTTCCAGGCTGTTCGCCTCGACGCCTCCCGCTCGGAGCAACCACAGATGGCCACGATCAGCACACCCAGAGACTTGTTCCAGTGAATGCCGGAAGAGTTCACGACACTCATCAAGCCATAGTTCTCCGCTGCCTCACCGCACCACGGGCTGTTCCACCACATCCCCACTCAGGGCCCACTGGTTCACGCCAAGGCTCGCCGGCTCCTGCCTGACAAGCTCAAGGAGCCGAAGGAGAAGTTTTGGCACCTGTTGGAACTCGGGATCATTCGGCGGTCTGAAAACCCATGGGCCTCGCCGCTCCACCTGGTCCTGAAAGCCTCCGGTGGCTGGCGTCCCTGCGGAGACTATCGACGACTCAATGAGGTAACAGTTCCTGACCGTTATCCCATCCCTCACATCCAAGACTTTGCGGCCAACCTGCATGGTGCGAGTGTTTTCTCCATGGTTGACCTGGTGCGTGGATATCACCAGATCCCGGTGCACCCTGAGGACATACCAAAGACAGCAATCATCTCCCCCTTTGGCTTGTTCGAATTCCTGTGCATGCCATTCGGGCTCAAGAATCCCGCTCAGACCTTCAAGCGCCTCATGGACTCTGTGGGCAGGGACTTGGATTTTGGCTTTATTTATTAGGACGACATTCTCGTCGCCAGCAAGGACCAGGCGCAACACAAGGCCCACCTTTGTGCCCTTTTCTCCCGGCTGGCCGATTTCAGCCTTGCCATCAACCTGGCCAAGTGCTAGTTTGGGAAAGAGTCCATGCAGTTCCTGGGCCATACCATCACGGCCGAAGGAGCCACGCCCACCGCTGCAAAGGTCTCCGCTCTCAGGGAGTTACCATGTCCGGACAGCCTCAAGGAGCTGCAGGAGTTTGCGGGTATGGACTACTTTTACAACCGCTTCATCCCGGGATTTGATGGATGCAGCCGGTGCTGTATTAAAAATAAATATGTCTGATGATGTTAAAAATCCACTGGCTTATGTATCTCAGACATTGAATAAACACTCAAAAGAATTATTCTGCTGCTGGAAAATAATTTTTGTCCCTTGTATTAGCTCTGCAACATGTAGAAGAATGTGTTTGTGCTGCTATGGGATGAAGTATTGATCATAATTTTTGAGTAAGATTAAAAATAAGAATAGATGATGATTCAACTGGAGTTTAATTTTGCAAGAATAGGACTGAAGTATAAGACACTATAATGATATTAAGGGCCAGTGTCATTGAGGATTGCATATTTAGATGTTGGATTTAGAGGTTTCTGCTATATTTGTTTTTATTCTATTGATTATGGCTGTGAAATCTATTAAGAACAAATCAGAGTTTGCAGTTTAAAATTTTGACCTTTCAGAAGTCTAAAAATTTCTCCATGGGAAGGAGGTGTAATGGAATTGTGTTAACCTTTCAAATAAATCCTCAAAGGCTTAACTTTATCACACCACCAGACAGACAAAAAAAAGTATTAATTTGAATCCCACAATGAAAACATAAATCTGAATGACTAAATCCTTATCTTTTTTTCCTGGACTTAAATACAACTGATGTCAAAAAATTATAATTCACCCAATTATATCGCACATTCATCAATTTAATCCACCATCTTCACACATAGTAAGTAGTCCGTTCTTCTTGGGTTAATTCTAAAGAAGAATCTCCCATTTAATCTAAAATTGGTTTAGCCATTTTCTGTTGTCACAAACATTTCTGAAATAGATCCCTTTTTTTGCCCCATTTACAATTTTCAATTTTAGTTAACTTGGGTATCTTCAATTCCCGCCCAAATCCACCTGTGACAGCACTTGCATGGAATGACACCCGTTTACCATGTCGCTGTGTTCAACCTCACTCCTCAGTGCCCGACCGTTCACCGTGTCTATCTTTTCTTGGTTTGCCCTTCAAAATGTGACACCTCACACTTGTCTGCATTAAATTCCATCTGCCCTTTCTCCAGCTGGTCCAGATCCTTCTGCAAGCTTTCCTGGCTGTCCACAACTCCACCGTTCTTGGTGTCACCTGCAAACTTGCTAATCCAATTTACCACATTATTGTTCCAGCACCTATCCCTGAGGCACAGCTCTCGTCACAGGCCTCCACAGAGGACATATGGATGGATGTTAAAATTCTCTGCTTTAAATAGGTATCTTCTAATTCTAAGACTGTCTTTTTATCCAAGGGAAACATTATTCACATCTACTGTCCAATCCTTTCAGCATTGGAAAGGTTTCTGAGATCTCCTCTCCTTCTTCTATACTCCAATGAAGAGTGGAGGTATATCATCCTGTTAAATCTCTGCTCTCTCTCCAACATCAGCACATCCTTTTTCAGATAAATTCGCAGTTCTCCAAATGAGGTCTCTCCCATGCCCCATCAACATCTCCTTACCCTTGAAACAAAGGCCAACAAAGAATTTGCTTTCATTTCCTGCCGATCCAACCTGGTGGTTACCCACTCACTATGTTTTCCTGAACGAGAACCCCCCCAAGTCCCTTGACACTTGAAATAATTACATGTAATTTATGTAACAAATTTGAAATTTTTGGAAAGATTTGGGAATCCTATTTATAAACTGTAGGAATTAAGTTGTAATCGCCCAACCTGAACCTTCTGACTCCTAAAATCAAGAAAATTTGTTAGATTTTATTTTATAGCTTTTTAGTAATGTTTTTATAAATACTTTCCAGATGTTATCTTTCTTTTCTATTGGATTGTTGGGCAGGGGGAATTTAAAAAAAATACTATGTATTAATTTTTCATTCTCTTTGAATGAGAAATTTATATACGCATTTAATGCATGTGAAATTAAAATTTTCAAAGAGAAGCTTAACATAACGTAATACATTTTCCTTATTTTCAAGAGTTGTGGAGAGTGAGGAAGGTTTTCATGGACTACAAAAGGATTTGGACTGTTTGGAAAGATGGCAGATGGAGTTTAATGTAGGTAAGTGTGAGGTGCTTTATTTTGGGAAGAATAACCAAGACGTATACAGTGAAGGGGAGGGCATTGAGGAACAGAGGGACCTTGGAGGAATGGTTCAATAGACAATAGGAGCAGGAGTAGGCCCTTCAGCCTGTCGAGCCTTCAGTGACCGCCATTTTACAGATCATGGCTGATCACTACTATCAGTACCCCATTCCAGCCTTATCCCCATAACCCTTTACTCCTTTGCCCACTAGAGTCTTATCTAACGCTCTTTTGAACATAATCAGCGAATCTGCCTCTTCCACCCTCTGTGGCAGAGCATTCCACAGATTCACACTTCTCTGGGTAAAAAAATGTTTTCTCATCTCCGTCCTAAAGGGCCTACCCTGTATTCTTAAACTATGCCCTCTAGTCCTCGTCTCCCCCATCACTGGGAACAAGTAATCCGACTTCACCCTGTCCATCCCCCTGATAATTTTGTATACCTCAATCATGTCCCCCCTCATCCTTCTAAACTCCATCGGATATAAGTTCAGTTTTTCTAGCCTTTCAGCATATGTCAACCCCGCCATCGCTGGAACTAACCTTGTAAATCTGCGCTGCACACCCACTATAGCTAGTATGTCCTTCCTCAAATTTGGAGACCAGTACTGGACGCAATACTCCAGGTGGGGTCTCACCAGGGCCCTGCACAACTGCAGAAGGGCGTCTCTGTTCCTATGCTCCAATCCCCTCTTTATGAAAGCCAACATGCTATTTGCCTTCTTCACAGCTTTCTGAACGTGCATGTTAGCCTTCAGTGACCGGTGAACAAGTACACCCAGATCCATTTGCTCCTCCCCACTCCCTAGCTTGTCTCCATTTAGAGAATACTCAGCTTTCCTATTATTGCCCCCAAAATGGATAACCTCTCATTTGCTCACATTGAACGTCATCTTCCATTCAGCAGCCCACACCCCCAACCTGTCCAAGTCCCTCTGCATTTTCCTGATATCACCCTCACACCCCACACCGCCACGCAGTTTAGTGTCATCTGCAAATTTGCTCATGTTATTAATCCCCTCATCCAAATCATTTACAGAAATTACAAACAACTGAGGACCCAATACCGATCCCTGCGGCACTCTACTCGTCACATCCTGCCATCCTGAAAAGGACCGGCTTACTCCAACCCTTTGTTTCCTATTTCTTAACCAATTTCCTATCCATGTCAGCACCTTACCTCCAATTCCATGCTCCCTGATCTTGCCCACTAGTCTTCCACTTCTCTATCTTATACTTACTCCCTTTGGATTTGATATTGCACTTGATTTCATTCGTTAGCCACGACTGCCATTTGCATCTCCTAGAGCCTTTCCGCCACTTTGGAATAAATTTGTCCTGAATCCTGTGGAAAATGTCCAAAAGCACCTGCCATTTTTCCCGAGTTGTCCTCCCAGCTAGTGTATCTTTCCATTTTATTTTGGCTAGCTCCTCCATCATAGCTGCATAATCCCCTTTATTTAACTGCAGTACAGATGCTTCCGACTTCCTTTCTTTTTCCCTTTCTTATTGCAGCTCAAAAATAACCATACCATGGTCACTATTCCCTAATGGCTCCCCTACATCGAGGTCACTTATTAACTCTGCGTCGCTGCACAGCACCAAGTCCAGAATTGACTTCCCCCTGGTAGGTTCCTCCACTAGCTGCTCCAAGAAAGTATCTCGTATTGGGTAGGACACGTAACAGCAGCATCGTATAATTCAAAAGCAAGAGGAGTAGCTATATTAATTAGTAAAAATGTGCCATTTAAAATAGAAGAGGAAATAATAGATCCAGCAGGGAGATATGTAATGATAAAATGTCAGATATATTCGGAGTTTTGGAATCTACTCAATGTATATTCACCTAACGAAGAAGATCAAAAGTTTATGCAAGATATCTTTTTGAAGGTAGCAGATACGCAAGGGAACATATTAATAGGAGGGGATTTCAACCTGAATTTGGATTCAAATATGGATAAAACTGGGGAAAAAAATTAACATAAAGAACAAAGTAACCAAATTTATAATTAAATCAATGGATGAAAGTATCTCGTAGACATTCAATAAACTCACTCTCTTGTGTTCCTGCCCCCGTCTGATTATCCCAGTCCACTTTCATGTTGAAGTCCCCCATAACTACCGTATTGCTACCACTTTGACATGCCACTCTTAATTCCTGATTTATACTTTAATATCTGAGCTACTTTTCGGAGGCCTGTAAATGACCCCCATTATGGTCCTCATGCCTTTACAATTTCTTAATTCTATCCATACAGACTCTACCCACGTGTTTCAATGTCTTTCCTTTCAAACGCCTGAATTTCTGTTGGTAAGAGTTACCCCACCCCCCCTTCCCAACTTTCTGTCTTTTCTATAGGACGTGTACCCGGGAACATTGATTTCCCAATCCATTCGTGGGAATTCGGTCGTGTCCACAGGAAAAAGGGAATCTCAGTGTTCGATGTGATGTCGTGTATGTTCTCTGCCAATCAATTTCTTAATTCTATCAAAACAGACTCTACCCACCTGTTTCAATGTCTTTCCTTTCAAATGCCTGAATTTTATTTCTTACCAACAGAGCTACCCCACCTCCTCTTCCCAACTTTCTGTCTTTTCTATAGGACGTGTACCCGGGAACATTGATTTCCCAATCCTGCCGTTCCCGCAGCCATGTCTCTGTAACTCCGACATCTCCTGTCCAAGCTGCAGATTGCAAGAGCTGTAAAGTGCTGCCACCGCCTGTTCACACCGAGTACTGCATGCATGAAGCGAGAGGGGGAGAGAGAGAGAGAGAGAGATCTAGGTATAATACCACCACCTGGTGTCCAGACTCGCAAACTACAGGATACATGATTTTTATTTTTCATGGGAGTGTTGGAGAATGAGAGGAGACTTGATTAAGGTTAACAAAATTGAGCAAGATGGATAATATGGAGCTCCAATGAACAGGGAGGTCTCACCTGTGAAGGAGCAAGTGTGAGATCTCCCAGTTCATTCTTGCTCGGGCAGTGGTGGCCAATTGCAAGACAGCTCCAATTAGGGGAAGAGAATATGCTGTTTCAGGTCATGGATTTGAAACGGTTTCCCCAGTTGTGCCATTCAGACTCAAGAGAGCAGATGCTTGCAGACAGGAAGGAAACCTAGTTTTATTGTGGAGAATTGCTTGTTTTTCGGGGTGAAGGTTGTTTGTGGTCTGAGATTCCTAAATACTTCACAATGGAAGCAGCAATTTTCCTTGTGCCCGATTGCTACATAGCGGGTAAAATGTCTCAAATCTATCGCTCAGCCAGGACTTTGGGTCATTGATTTGGAGAGAGAGTGATGGCTTGGCAATATTTATAGCATGGTGAGTCCAAAGCTCTCAAAGTGACAGTGTGGAAGGAGTTTGTCTGTTCTTTGTGTTTTCTGCCACCCTTGAGAACTTAAAAAGTGTCCGTGAATTGTGGTATTGGTGAGACACAAGCTTGTTTTGCCCTCTTTTTGTTCTGTATGTCTATAAAGTTTCAGTTTAGGGATAAAATGTCCAGACACTGTTCTGTTCAAAAGTCTAGTAACTAAATCAGATTCTCCCGAGTTCTTGTCATGGATATGTATCATGAAGCCTGTTTTGCAGCAGTCGTGTTGCATTAGAGGTGCACATACAATTTTCAAAAATAATGAGTTTGAAACCAGAAAAAGATCAGGTCGTGCCCAAAGGTTCATCCGTGCAGTTGAATTGAATTGATGCCCCCAGGACCAGAATGTGCACTTCCACCCCATGGTCTTGAGCTTCCCAATTCGCCAATGAACTTACGGCCCCCTTGAGCTGTGGAGTGTGGGAGGAAATCCACACAGACACCAAGAGAATGTAGAAACTTCTTGCAGTCAGTGCTCACTTGATCCATGACTCGTGCTGGAGAGGTGGGACTACTGTCCTGCCTTCATCTTGTGTCGGCTAATTTTTGTCTGATGGTGGATGGACGTCTGACATGATATTCCCTTGGCCTTGAGGCAAAGAAGAGTAGAAATTGCCAGGGCTCTGACAGAAATATTTAAAACCTGTTTATCCACGGGTGAGGTGCCAGAGGAATGGATGTAATCTAATGTTCCTTTGTTGAAAAACGGCTTCAAAAGCCAACCAAGTGAGCCTGACAGTGATAGGTTAATTATTGGAGGGTAATCAGAGAGTACCTCGAAAAGAATCTGTTCAAATAGCTGGCGTTGATCAACCATCACATAGAATACAGGAGTCGGGCAGTGAGGTTGAGACTAGACAAGATATTGGTGAGGCTCTTTTGTGAGTACTGTGTGCAGTTCTGGTCACCAAATGAGAGGAAAGCTATCAATAAAGTAGAGAGGGTGCAGAGAAGATTTACGTCAATGTTCCCTGGATATCAGCAACTAGATTACAAAGAAAGATTGAGCAAATGACATCTTTATTCTTTGGATTGTAGATGGTTGAGAGGGGATTTGATCGAAGTCTTTAAAATTACTAGGAGGATAGAACGAGTTGATGTGGAGAGACTTTTTTCATTGCGGGGAGCAGGGATTGAAACAGGAGGTAAAAGTTTGGAAGTAACATGAGGGGGAACTTCTTTACTCAGAGTGGTGGCTGAGTGGAGTGAGCTTCCGGGAAAAGTAGTGGCGGCAGGGTCCATTTTGTTATTTCAGGGAAAATTGGAGGGGAGGGTAATGCTGAGAGGTGGTACGAGAGGAGAGTATTTCGTTCAGTGCAGACAAGAAGGGCCAAATGACCTGTTTCTGTGCTGTAATTATTATAGGGTTAAAATGTGTGGCAGTAACTTGGAAGTCCGATGCGTATTTGGGAATGGGTCGATAGCCACACTGAAATAGGCCGTTGTATCCCACTTGAAATAATTACATTGAATTCACGGAACAAATTTGAATTTCTCTTTTGAAGATTTGGGATGTGTATTTACCAATTGTAGGAATTAAGTTGTAATCACCCAACACGAACTTTCTGACTCCTAAAACCAAGAAAAGCAAGATTTTATTTGAGAGTTTTGCTCAATTTTTATGAATGCTATCTAGATGTTTCCTCTCTTTATTGTTTTCTATTGGGCAGCTGTGAGAGGGGTTACTTTTTAAATCACTATGCATTAATTTTATCTTATTTTCAAATAAGAAATTTAAGTTTTTTAATGCAAATGTTAAATGAAATGTAAAAATGTTACAAATAAGATAAATGAAGAATTGTTTCAGGAACTGGCGATTTTCCACGAGTGCCGTGAACCCCAGGCAGCAGGAATGTGTGAACGAAACACAAAACTGGCCAGAAGAACTGAGGAAATACGGCTAAAAGTGCCCAAAAAGGTGCTGATGCCACCTTGATTTTAATGCAGGTGACACCGAGGAATGCGTTGGGGCAGAGATGGTCCATGGACAGCCAATACGGACGCCTTGGGGAACAAAGCCCGCACCACCAGTCGGGATGGATAATGGTGGGTAATGAATAAGCAAATATTAGAGACACTGATAGAGAGCGACACACATACCCAGACAGACAGACACACACACACAGACACACACACACACACACACAGACACACACAGGAAGAGACAGAGAGAGACTCTGACAGCGAGAGAGAGACAGAGAGACACACACAGACGGAGACACACACAGACAGATAGAGAGACACACACAGATGGAGAGAGAGATACACAGAGACAGAGAGACACACATAGAGACAGAGAGAGACACACACACACACGACACAGAGAGACAACACACACACACGACACAGAGAGACACACACACACACACACAGACAGAGAGAGAGAGACACACACACACATACAGACACAGAGAGAGTCACACATTGAGACACAGAGGGAGAGACAGAAAGAGAGACACACACAGACAGTGACACACACAGAGAGAGAAAGACACACAAACAGACAGAGAGAGAGACACAGAGAGAGAGAGAGAGACACACACACACAGACCCACACAGAGAGAGACACAGACAGAGAGAGAGAGATAGAGAGAGAGACATGGACACAGAGAAACAGACAGAGAGACACAGACAGAGAGACACAGACAGAGAAACACACACACACACAGACACACACAGACACACAGACACAGAGAGAGACACAGACACAGAGAGACACACACACACTGAGACAGACACAGAGACAGATACAGAGACACAGACAGAGAGACACACACACATACCCAGACAGACAGACACACTCACACAGAGAGACAGATATATAGACACAGAGAGACAGATATACAGACACAGACACACAGAGAGACACATACAGACAGAGAGAGAGAGACTGACAGCGAGAGAGAGACACACAGACAGAGAGAGACACACAGACAGAGAGAGACACACAGACAGAGAGAGACACACACACACAGAGACAGACACAGATACAGAGACACAGACAGAGAGAGACACACACACATACCCAGACAGACAGACACACTCACACACAGACACAGAGAGACAGATATATAGACAAAGAGAGACAGATATACAGACACAGACACACAGAGAGACACATACAGACAGAGAAAGAGACACTGACAGCGAGAGAGAGACAGAGAGAGAGACACAGACAGAGAGAGACAGAGAGAGAGACACAGACAGAGAGAGACAGAGAGAGAGTCACAGACATACACACACAGAGACACACACAGACAGACACACACAGACAGAGAGAGACACACAGACACAGAGACACACAGAGAGACACAGAGTGACACAAAGAGAGACACAGATAGAGAGAGAGACACAGACAGAGAGAGAGACACAGACAGAGAGAGAGACACAGACAGACAGAGACACAGACAGAGAGACACAGAGAGAGAGAGAGAGAGACACAGAGAGATAGAGACACACACAGACTGACAGAGAGAGACCCCTTGGTTGTGCACTTAACTCCCTCATCTCTCCTGGCAGGATCTCATCACCTTTCCTACCCGTGGACCATGACATCTGTCTGCTCATCCTCCTTCCTGAGAATGGTGTGAACTCTACCCAAGAAACCCCACAGCAAAGAAAAGGGACCCTTCGGCCCTTCTCGTCCATGGTGAAATATCATTCTGCCAGTTTCATCGACCTGCACCCAGTCCCTAACCCTCCTGACTTCCCACATCCATGGATCTCTGCAATTGATTCTTAAAACGTAAGAGTTTGAATGTTAAATGGCAGACCATTGAGGAGTGTTGTCAAACAAAGGGATTGAGGAACTGTGGTACAGAACTGCCCAAAAGTGGAGTCCCTTGTAGAGATGGGGGGGTGGGGGGGAGTGAAGAAAGCTTCTGGTATTTTGGCCTTCAGAAGTGAGAGGATTGAGTGCAGGAGGTGGGAGGCCACGAGGAAGTTGGACGAGGCATGGGTGAGGCCAACTTGGGAACATTGTGTGCCGTTTGGGTGGCCGGAGGAGAGGAAGGATAGGAATGAGACAGCGCGTCGAGGAGAGTGACAAGAAGGTGGTCTGGCTTTCGGGGTTTGAGTTCCAGGGGAAGGTTGGACAGGCTGGGACTTTATTCCCTGGAGCGTCGAAGATTGAGGAAGATTTGAAAATTGTGAGGGGGGACGGATCGTGTCCATGGGGACAGGCTGTTTCCAAGGAGAGTGGGAGAGATTCAAAGAGGAGGACATGGATTGAGATTGAAGGGGGATTTTCTTCCCTCAGAGGGGGGTGGGAACGTGGAATGAGCTTTGGGCCAAGGTGGTGGAGGTGGGATGGACTGGAATCTTGGGGGGGAATGTGGGGCAGATCCTGGTGTGGAAATGTGCAGCCTGAAGGGGAGATGGACTGGAGGCCCGAGCCAGCTCTCGGACCCTTCCCCAGTGGGACGAGGTTCTCAGGAGAGAGGGGGCTCCAAAGGGCTGGACCTCGAGCCCTGGGGCTCCATCCAGGGGCTCGGGGTGGTGGAGAGGAGATCCCGAGGAGGGGTGGATCAAGCTCTCGCGAGAGCGACCCCTGGTGGCTGCCATGTTGTTGATCTTTCCCGCCTTTGGAGGAGTTGGTCGCGAGCGGGAGGGGGAGAGAGGTTCGTGTCGGTTCCTCACGGGCGGGAATCGGGGCATTTTGGGAGCGAGACCAGGGAGGACGGAGTTTCCACGGGTCGCCCTTTGGGTCTGGAGCGGCCGGAGCTCGGAGGGGAACGGGCAGGGGGATGGTTGTGAGGTGGGGCCGGGGTACCGTGAGGAAGTTTGGGTCGGGGTGGCGTTAGGGTGTGTGGTAGTCGGGGACCCGCGAGGCTGAAGGGGGGGGGGGTCGGGGTCCGTGAGGCTGTAGGGGGGAGGGGGATCCGCGAGGCTGAGGGGGCTCGGGGCCCGCGAGGCAGAGGGGGCTCGGGGCCCGCGAGGCAGAGGGGGGAGAGGGACGGGGACCCAGAAGGGTGAGGGGGTCGGGGACCCAGAAGGGTGAGGGGGTCGGGGACCCAGAAGGGTGAGGGGGTCGGGGACCCAGAAGGGTGAGGGGGTCGGGGACCCAGAAGGGTGAGGGGGTCGGGGACCCAGAAGGGTGAGGGGTTCGGGGACCCAGAAGGGTGAGGGGGGTCGAGGACCCAGAAGGGTGAGGGGGACCCGCCAGAGGGGTGTGGGATATCTGCAAGAGGAGTGAGGGACATGCAAGGCTGTGGGGGGCGGGGATCCTGCGAGGCTGAGGGGGGCGGGGATCCAGAAGGTTGAGGGACACGCAAGACTGAGGTACTCGTGGAACCAGAAGGGTGAGGGGAATGAGGACCCAGAAGGGTAATGGTGATCAGGACACAGAAGGGTGAGGGTGATCAGGACCCAGAAGGGTGAGGGTGATCAGGACCCAGAAGGGTGAGGGTGATCAGGACCCAGAAGGGTGAGGGTGATCTGGACCCAGAAGGGTGAGGGTGATCAGGACCCAGAAGGGTGAGGGTGATCAGGACCCAGAAGGGTGAGGGTGATCAGGACCCAGAAGGGTGAGGGTGATCAGGACCCAGAAGGGTGAGGGTGATCAGGACCCAGAAAGGTTAGGGGGGACGGGGACCCAAAAAGCTGAGAGGGGACAGGGACCCAGAAGGCTGACGGGGACCCAGAAGGCTGAGGGGGAAGTGGGGACCCAGAAGGCTGAGGGGGGAAGGGGACGGGGACCCAGAAGGTTGAGGAGGTACGGGGACCCAGAGGGCGGAGGGGGGGACCGGGACGTGGACCCAGAAGGCTGAGGGCACCTGCGAGGCTGAAGGTGGGGGTGGGAACCCGCGTGGTTTAGGGGATCCGTGTGGTTGAGGGGATCGGAGAACTGCGAGTGTGAGGGGGACCCGTGAGGGTGAGGGAGTCCCGGCCCCATGGATGGGAATGAGCAGGAAGGGGTGCTGGTCAGTGGGACGAGAATATCAGTTCACCACAGACTGTAAGCTTTCAGTTCTGTAATGAGACGTCATTAACTATGACACCGACAGCCCAACCCTCTTTCTCCCAGTTCCACTGCAGACATTGGAAGACGGTCCTCTTTAAAATAATCCAAATACCCCTTGGCGCGGACCCGCCGAAGCCACAGATTAGAATCTGCATCTCAGATGGTGAAGTCTTCAGATTTTTCTTTAAAATATTGTTTACATTGTAAAACCATTTGGAAAGTGCATTCACATATATTGTAATGTTCAAATCAAAAGGAAAAACTAGCACTAAGCAAGGTTCAAAAAAAAACACACAGGAATAAAGTGCCAGCATCCTGGAGATGGATTTCACAGTGACTAAGGACAAGATTTGTTCTTGTCTCTAGCTGTGCACACACGAGGATGAGAGCAGTGTTTGAGATGCTCTAGCCAGAAAGAATTCCAATCCATATCCCCTCGGTTTTATTCCTCGGGCTGACGGCAAGGTTCAGACTGAAATAGCAGAGGATGAGAATCCAGGCAAAAGGACAGAAGCCCAGACCAAGCAACAATTTGGGCAGAAGGATTTAGATCCACTGGTAGAGAGAGAGAGAGAGAGAGAGTGGAAGGATACTGTCAGAATGCCCATAGGATTTAACCTGCTTAAAAGCAGGTGGCACAAATCTGTGCAGAGGGGCACAATTTAAAGGCGATTGCAGATGTTTGATTGGGAAGCTGAAGGAATTCAGCCCATCAGAATGAAGTAAATGCAATATCCAGAGAGAAACCTTGGGCTTTTCTCTGGAGTGATGCAGGAAGCTCATAGAGTGAATGGATTTGAGGCAGAGCTTGGTGGAGGAGCAGGCAGTGCTGAGGAAACACAAGGCTGCTGAAGGACTTGTAGAAAGAGAACGTGCAGAAGGCTGCGGGTGCCTGGAGTGCATGGCCGGGCAGGATGGTGTAGTCTGGAATAATAGGGACCTTTAACATTTAGACAGGCACATTGATGCAAGAAAAATAGTGGGTTTACGGGTGTGAGGGGTGAAAGGTTCAGTTTGTAGTAGGTTTGATCAGTTGTCTTGTGACACCAATACCCCTGAGCAAAAAGCTCTGCAAAAGTTAAGACACCACCCAGGATATCTTAGGTAAAAACCCTCCACCATTGAGAACATTTGCAGGGAACGCTGCTGTCAGAGAGCAGCAGCAATCAAGGATCCACATCACCCGCTCTGTTCTCACTGCTCCCATCAGGAAAGAGGTATAGCCGGGTTCAGGAACAGCTGCTTCCCCTTCACCACCAGACTCAACACACATTCAGGGACCCATTTAAAGACTCTTCCTTTTGCACTTTGAATTTTTTCTCTCTCTATTGCAGTTTGTTTTCATATCCACATTTTCAGAGATTACATGTAGATGAGTCCAGTTGGGGAAACTTGGTTTTGGTCTATATAATGGTTACATTCATCCCCTTTTATTGTTCATTTATATTAGTGTCTGGGCCCCTATGTGGTCCAAGTACAGTTGACAGACCTTTACCAAAGGGTCACGTTTATGTGATTTTTTTTTCCCGTAGGTAACAGCAGTTCATTTCCACAGCCCAGCGTGCTATCGGACATCCAGTTGATCGTGATACATCTTTTCGCGAAGGCCAGTGCTATTTTTATAAATGAGATTAGATATTTGGTCAAGTTGTCGCTTGTTTCCATGAAGATATTGCTCCAGGTATCACGTGGAGGCCACTCCTGTGATCGTGGTTAATTTTTCTGCGCTTTCTTGCCAAAATGGCCTCACTTTCACGCACGACCACGTAGAAAAGTTTAATGAAGCTCATCATCCCATTGGCCTTCATTTCGGTTGAAGCACTGCATGCAGATTTTACAAAGCTGTCTGAAACCCTTTTTCCACGGGAATCCCAGTTCATTGGCCATGCAGTGTCTCAGGTTAGGAAGCCCTTGGTGCCATTTCCACTGGGACACAAGATTGCTTTTCCACTGAACACAACTCATCCCCGGGGAGCGGAGTGTTCTGCCTTCGACTGGAAACAGGTGATTCTCTGCTGTCTCTGTTCCACTGGTTTTACCATCAGGCCGACATCGGCAAACGCCGAGGATATGAGTAGGGTTAGAGGTGGCGTGAAATGACATCATTTGACACTGGCATTTGGACAGTGTCCCTTTTCCACTGGACCCTGTCCCAGTAAATTCCCGGGATTGGGCATGAGGGGCTGTACTTTTGAAGTTGAAACACTTTGCAGAGCAAAGTCTTGGAATTTAATTTCTTCAACTATGTACGCTATTCTGGCGCTCCATCCTGTAGGATGTAGGTGGTTCCTTTCATTGCACCTGAATCATTCCCTGACTAATCACAGAGCACTTCTGGTGTAGGGATTGCTTCAAGTGGAATTTGAGTTTGGGAGCATTTTGAAAACCACAGGTCTAAGTTATAGGGAAAGGTTAAGCAAGATTTTTATTCTGCGGAGCATAAAAGGTTGAGGTTGGATTGGGTTGAGGTATTTAAAATTATTGGGGTATAGATTTGAGGTGGGTTGAGAGAAAGGGGCAGAAGTTTAGAGGAAATGTGAGGGGGGACTTTCACTCAGAGTGGTGGGTGTGTGGAATGGACTTGCAGATGAAGTGGAGGAGGCAGGCTCAATATTAGCACTTAAGGAGAAGTGGGATATGTATTTGGACAGGAAAGGAATGGAGGGTCAAGGGGTGAGTGTAGGTCAATGGGATGAGGTAGGACAAAGTGTTCGGCGTGGACTCGAAGGGCCAAGTTGGCCTATTTCGATGCTGTAATAGTTAGAGAGGTAAAACGTGTATGTGAACATTTTGGGTCCAGTGACCATAGATTAGTTTCCAATCAATTATGGATAAGAGTGGGGTCTGCTGCAACAGCACCACTCAATCAATGCACCGGACACAGTTAATCAGGAAAGATGTTTATTCAGACTTGTTCCTCTCTTAGGTCTCTTGCCCACGACCTTACCAGAGAGAGGGGGATCTTTTTCTCTTCTATCCATTAGTGACTGGTGTCGCCCTCTATTCTGCTAATATTTCAAAACAGCACTGATCCCACGTTAAATGTTCCACTTGAAACCCAAACATGTTACAGACTAAACCAAGCCAGTCATCTTTGCTAAAATTAATGATGAGGGAGAAAATGAAGGGAACATAAAGCAAGGGAGTAACAGGGAGAGGATGCAGAAAATAATGCAGGCTGAATGAGAGGGGAAAGAAATCAGGCTTCAGATGATTAAGGAAGACGAGGCGAAAGAAGGAGACCCTAGGACACTGCCACCCTATGTTGAGAATGAGGACTCAAAAGATTCCTTGTGGGCAAGGCTATCTGCATGTGCTTCCCAGCAGCCACCGTGACCAGTCCTGCATCTCACTTGATTCAATAAAAGGTGGTTTCAGACTTGGCTCTGACGTAAACAATTTGCTCATTTTCAAACCAACTTTCCTCCCTCCGTCATTGACGGCCGTGACACTGTGCACGAGTGAGGAAGATGGGGTGAAAGATCTTGAACTGAAAGTTACCTGCAGTAATTGGAAAGCTGCCTTCAAGAGAGCTTCAATCATGTCAATGTTTCACCAGTTGTTGGACTTTACCAGCGATGAAACAGCGTCCCACTCCCACAGTGTTTCCTGTTACTAACTTGGACAGGAGTAAAAAAATGATTCACACAAAGAATTATAAACCAGGGGAAAGATATACTCTGAAAACAACAAGAAATGTTGTTCATATCCCACTGTGCTCCCGATAGAAGTCAAAATCCAATGGGCTTTATGAACTAAAACACAAATGGAACTTAACCCAAGATTATTCCCCCACCCCCTGTCCTATTAAATGTTGAATCCTGTTGTGTGAAGAAGGAGTTGCCTGGAACGTTAGCCCATCCCAGAAAGCTCACCAGACTTGGACTGCAGATCAACACTTAAGGATGACCAGCCGCAGCTTAATTTAATGCAATGCTTATTCCCCCCCCCCCAGCAAAAATCTTCAGCATTGCTTCATTGAAACTGGTCTAATTCCAAATAAGATCAGCAATACTTTCGGACCGAGTACAAAAGAGAGAGAGCTGAGGTACCTTCGAAACCCAGAACCAAATACATGCAGCATTCAGTGGCAGCTCTCCTTGCATCTAATCAAGCACTTTTGAGCCACTATGAACTCTTCCCAAGAGAATTCATCCAACCATCCATGAGTGCATTCCTGTCAACTCGAAAGCCGAGAGGGGATTTGGTAGAGTATTTAAAATTACAAGAAGGATGGATAGAGTTGATGTGGATAGGCAATTCCATTGCAAGTGGGAGAGATTGAAACAAGAGGTCTTGAGTTAAGAGGCAAAAGTTTTGAAGTAACGTGAGGGGGAATTTCTTGACTCAATGGTGGCTGAGTGGAGTGAGCTTCCGGGAGAAATAGTGGCAGCAGGGTCCATTTTGTCATTTAAGAGAAAATTGGAGGGGTGGGGAATGCAGAGAGGTGGTACTGGAGGAGAGTATTTAGTTCAGAGCAGACGAGAAAGGCCAAATGACCTGTTTCTGTGCTGTAATTGTTCTAGGGGTAAAATGTGTGGCAGTAACTTGGAAGCTCAACATGAACCTTCCGACTCCTAAAATCAAGAAATTTAAGATGTTAGATTTTATTTGAAAGGTTTGGTAAATTTTTATAAATACTATCCAGATGTTTTTTCTTTTTTTCTTTACATCAGGAAAAATTAAATGAAATGGTTCTTGCAGTCAAGAGCAAGAGAATTCCTCCAATCCAGCCCTTGCCCACAAACACCCCCCCCCCCCCCCATTCTGGGATCAACCCATCAGCAGCGTCCACTTCAGAGACAAACCTCAGGCACAAACATCCCAAAACCATCATCCCAAGACAAGGGGTTAATTTTTTAAATCACTATGCATTCATTTGATGTTATTTCAAATAAAAAATTAGTTTTTAATGCATATGTGAAATTAAATAATTAAAAAAAAAATAAGATGAATGAAGAATTATTTCAGGAATTATCAATCATCCACTACTCCCATTAACCCCAGACACCAGTACTGAATGAAAAACTAAACTGGCCAGATTGACTGAGTAAACACAGCTAAAATTGGCCAAAAGGTGCTGATGCCATCATTGATTTAAATGCAAGAGACACTGAGGACTGCATTGGGACAGAGATGGTCCATGGACAGCCAATACGGATGCCTTGGGGAACAAAGCCCGCACTGCCAGTTGTGATGAATTAGATTATGACAAGCAAATATTAGATCCCCCCCCCCCCCCCACAGAGAGACCCAGCCTTGATTTTCATTTTTTATATTGATAGAGAGATCCCAGACATCACCAAATGTACCGAGACCCCACCGCATGTTATCAGTTAAAGGCAACGTATTCCTCTCTAATGGAACTTTTACTACCTCTATTACAGGAAACATCCTCCCTGCCTCATTTGCCATTGGAACGTTAGGCCCGCTTGTCGTCACAAGGCCAGAAAACGCTTGAGTCAGAATACTGATCATCGTTTGAGGAGTGACGAAGGAATTTGTGAGCACGATAAGAATCCTGTTTCACTCTGGTCTGAGATTGGATGGTGAGTCCTTAGCTACACATCCCTGCAACACACTCTCCTTCGCCAACAACTGCCTCACACTCCTATTCACCCCACCAGCTCTGTGCATTCCCCCTCATTCACCTGCGATTTTCCCCCCCACAAACCCCTGTTAACCTGCCACCTCCACTGAAGAGTGGGTGAACACACAAACCCCTTACAGACGGGGCCAGATTTGATCCAGAGTCATTGACTTAACAGGACCATAACACCACCTGTGGCATAAATATTCCCAAACCAATGCTCTAGGGCACTGGGAGAGCAAACAGCTCAAATTCTGCATTTGAGAAGTTTGAACTGCTGCACAACCATCAGGATCAAAGAAAACCCTAGTTTGCTTAGTTTTCAGCTGTCATAGACCACAAAAGGCTTCCAAACCAAAATTCAAAAGACAAGCCCCACAAACAAACAAATCTCTCATAAAGCTCTAACACTCCCCTATCTAGAGGTATCATCTCCTCAAACATCTCAATGCCACAGGTGAGAAAACTGTTTTAACTCCCACTCCAAATTAAAAAGGTGCTATTCCCTTAATTGCAGCTCTCTTGAAGGGCGGAGATGGGCCTTGTTTAAAGGGCCAGCCACAATTTACTGAGATATTTCACACCTGAATTAATTGTCCTCCTGATTCCAGCTCAGGGTTTAAAACAGCCCCACTCTAGTCACTTGCAGGTTTCAGGCAGAGATGAGGTGATGCTGCCATCAGAGGAAGGTAGGAAGCCTGGTTTTACTGTGGCTGCTTTTTCTGGGGTGGTTCTTTGAGTTGTTGGGGTGAAAGGAATCCGGTGTTTGTGGAAGCCCCTGCTTGTGGGTAGTTTGCAAACTGGTGTTCCATGTGGTTCGTGGGTATTGAGCCAGAGAAATGTGTTGTTTTAATGTGTGTGGTTTACGGTGCCTGCAACTTTAGCTCTTGTCTTGGGATGATGGTTTTGGGATGTTTGTGCCTGAGGTTTGGCTCTGAAGTTGTCGGACTCTGGCTTTCCCTTACTTTTAATTTAGTCTGTATGTGGTCTGAGTCCAGCGTGTTCTTTGAATGAAGTGATAGGAGAAGGTATTCGGTTCAACAGTCAATTTATTACCCAGCACAAGAATAAAACTTAACAGAGCTCTGGGTCAGTCGTTAGTTCATAGGTCACCTGCACAGTGAGCTATTCCCCAAGACTGACCCCTATTGTCCAGTTGGCTCAGTTTATATAGATCAACCTTATCATACAGAACAAAAGTTGGCTTCCTTTGCTAGATCTTTTTGCATAAGGGTTATCACAAGTCATCTCCTGTTTTGCAGATATCTGGGGTGTAGCGCTCCCATCTTAATCCTCCAGGCCAGACTATCCTGTTGTTTTGATCAGAAATTAATTCATCACCAGATATTTCTAATCACCATTCTGTTCCTGTCTGGCCAATTTCTGCTGTTCTCTTTAACACCTCCTCATGCCTTAATCTTCCTCCTAGACTGGTTTTCCATTCCCTTGGTTTCTTGCAGGCCATTCTTTGTTCTGGTCTGGCCTGTGTCTCCTGTGCTACTCACCACCTCCTTCAGTTGGAGCTTTCCTCCTAAATCGTTTTATGAATTTCCTCTCCCTGTATTTGGGAGCAGACAATTTTGCTCAGCCAACTTCGCTCCATGCTGTGATTGCCACTTAATCACATTCCTCTTTTTCCCTGAACCATGCAGTACATATCAACTTATTAATTAATCATTTCTTTCATAATGTTTTAACCCCTAGATTCCAACAAAGTGTAGGCTGCTGATGGTTTGATCCCAGAATTGGGGTGGGGAGGGGGGCGGGGGTGTTATTTGTGGGCAAGGGCTGGTTTGGAGGCTGCAGGGAATTCTTTTGCTCTTGACTGTAAGAAGCATTTCATTTAATTTTTACTGATGTAACCATCTTACCTTACGTGTGTGTAATATTGCACTATGTTACAGGACAGTCAGTCGAATTTTGATCTTGGCATGTTTAACAGAAAATGACAGTGACCCAGGTTCAAATCTGTCCCTTGTGTCAGGATTTTCCCCCCATCACCTTTTACAAAATGGCAAGGTGAACAGAGGCATTTGTGTGGGTCAGGGGTTTTTTTTTAATTAATTTTTAAGAGTTAGTTATATTCTTGTTAATTTTACAAGAATATAATTCAAATCCCGATACATGTGGTTGATTAATACAAATTGAGATCTACCCAGACCCACCCTCTCCACATCCCATATGAGGGACCAGAGATCTTCAACAGATGTTTTATTTAACCATAATATTGTGAATATTTCAAAACCTCACTTCAACCCACCTTTAGGAAATGTGGGCTCCAAAGATAGAATGTTCATCTCGTGAACGATACATTATTTTCTTGTGGTGAACAGTTCCGAACCTCAGCCAGTTTGCAAGATATGGCCACGCACTTTCTAGCTGTACAATTTGCAGCAATTTAAACCTGGTAAATATTCAGTTCTAATTTAAATTTAATTCCTTAACATCTCTTTCTCATGGATCCTGTGGGAATTTTTAAAAAAATACTTATTTCAACCAAGCTGCCCAACTTTAGGACATTGCCAAGTCAAATGCAGAAAAGTACAAATGACTTGTTAACATTTGAAACAAATCCGATTCCATGTATTTTCTTTTGAGGTGTCTGGTGAATAAAATTGTATTGAACCAGTCTATCTCATTTATAACGATCAGTCCATTTTCTATGTTCAAATCTCCATCCCATCTTTGCCTCAGTTTATGAATTCCTAATTTCTCAGCTTTTGCAGTCATTTCTACATTACTGAATAAATTTATATTCCCATGACCTGTTTCAGATGGTCAGGGCTTGTTATGACCTGTTACTGTTCTATCTGCCACTGTATTTTACATTTTGCATATCCTCTTCCTAAAGACAAGGAAAGGACTTCTTGTTGGTCATCTAATCTCATGTACCAGTTAGGGTTAGGGAACACAAAAAAATCAACAGGAGTCTGGAAGAGTTGCTCACAGTTCTCGTTAGTAATCATTCTCTGCCTGCCTGATTTCTGGTTTCCAATTTACCCAAATGTCTGAATTTCATAGCAGTCTTAAATTCTTCACTTCAAAGCAGAAACAATACCATTCAGGGTCTGAGTGGTGCTGGGGGCTTATTGCAGCCTTTGGATCAGGTCTAACAATTTGCACCATTGTTTTGAAGATCAGGCAGGCATTTGGATATGTATGGCTCAGTAGAGGAGGTGAGAATTGATCCCTGTCTGGAATGTGCTTTTTAACTCTCTTTCCCAGCTTTCTGGCAAAGTCTGTGTGATGGTTTCTTCATCATAATTCCCAGAAGAAGATATTCTACAGCTAATATTCCACACACTTCACCAAATGAGGCTAGTTGTGGGAAAAAGAAGTTCCTGTCTGTTTGGATGGACAGTTTAAGGGTGAAAAAATGACCTGATGTCCACATATAGTAACTCAACCAAATTCTGTAAGGACACAAATGCTGGAGAAGCTCATCTGATCAAGCAGTGAACCTTTATAGAGTACAGATACTCGTAGCCCTGTTAAAAGGCACAAGCCTGAAACTCTGGTTGTGTATCTTTTTTTAAACTTTATTTATGAACATATAAAATACATAGTAAACAAAATAAACCAACCAACCTCCCAAAAAAAACTATATTCCATCCCCCCTCCCCATAATTACCCCCCCCAAACTCCCTCGACTGAGGGAGAGAAAAATCATATCAATTCGTTGCGGCAGAATGAAAACACCAAACCTAATTTTCCACGTCATCGCAATGCATTTACTGGCCACTGCTAATACTAACTGAATAACCTCAATTTGAGGTTTATCCATTCTTAATCCCGTTGATCAAGTTGTAATATACCGCATTAGAAAAAGCAGTGGATCGAACATAAAAAGAGTTTCTTTAAAGTAGTTTCAAATAAATCCTCAAAGGCTTAACTTTATCACACAACCAGACAGACAAAAAAAAGTATTAATTTGAATCCCACAATGAAAACATTAGTCTGAATTACTAAATCCTTATCTTTTTTTCCTGGAGTTAAATACAACTGATGTAAAATAAAATTATAATTCACCCAATTATATCACACATTCATCAATTTAATCCACCATCTTCACACATAGTAAGTAGTCCGTTCTTCTTGGGTTAATTCTAAAGAAGAATCTCTCATTTAATCTAAAGTTGGTTTAGCCATTTTCTGTTGTCACAATCATTTCTGAAATAGATCCCTTTTTTTGCCCCATTTACAATTTTCAATTTTAGTTAACTTGGGTATCTTCAATTCTCGCCCAAATCCACCTGTGACAGCACTTACATGGAATGACACCCGTTTACCATGTCCCTCTGTTCAACCTCACTCCTCAGTGCCCGACCGTTCACCGTGTCTATCTTTTCTTGGTTTGCCCTTCAAAATGTGACACCTCACACTTGTCTGCATTAAATTCCATCTGCCCTTTCTCCAGCTGGTCCAGATCCTTCTGCAAGATTTCTTGGCTGTCCACAACTCCTCCGTTCTTGGTGTCACCTGCCAACTTGCTAATCCAATTCACCACATTATTGTTCCAGCACCTATCCCTGAGGCACATCTCTCATCACAGGCCTCCAGTCTGAAGAGCAATTGGTCTCACCAACTCACTGGCTTCTCCTGCACAGCCGTTGTTTCACATCCAAAATACAGAGGACATATGGATGGATGTTAAAATTCTCAAAGGTACATTAGTTAAAATGGTGTCAAATCACAAGGAACAGAAGTTGGCCATTCAGCCCACTGTGTCTGCTATCCCCTGATCTAAACAGTTCTCGCCTCTCATTCCAAGTTATGGCTTTTTCCCCTGATCCCTTGATACCCTGACTCATTAAACATCTATTAATTCCGCCCCCCCCCCCCACCACTTAAACTCTCTCAACAATCCAGCAACAAATTCCATGACCTTCTGGTGAAATAAATTTCTCATCTGCTTTAAATAGGTACCTTCCAATTCTAAGACAATGTCTTTTTATCCAAGGGAAACATTATTCACATCTACTGTCCAATCCTTTCAGCGTTGGAAATGTTTCTGAAATCTCCTCTCCTTCTTCTATACTCCAATGAAGAGTGGAGATATATCATCCTGGTAAATCTCTGCTCTCTCTCCAACATCAGCACATCCTTTTTAAGATAGACTTCGCAGTTCTCCAAATGAGGTCTCTCCCATGCCCCATCAACACCTCCCTACCCTTGAAACAAAGGCCAACATAGAATTTGCTTTCTTTTCCTGCCGATCCAACCTGGTGGTTACCAACTCACTATGTTTTCCTGAACGAGAACCCCCCCAAGTCCCTTGACACTTGAAATAATTACATGTAATTTACGTAACAAATTTGAAATTTTTGGAAAGATTTGGGAATCCTATTTATAAACTGTAGGAATTAAGTTGTAATCGCCCAACCTGAACCTTCTGACTCCTAAAATCAAGAAAATTTGTTAGATTTTATTTGATAGTTTTTTAGTAATTTTTTTATAAATACTTTCCAGATGTTATCTTTCTTTTCTTTTGGGTTGTTGGGCAGGGGGAATAAAAAAAAATGCTATGTATTAATTTTTCATTATCTTTGAATGACAAATTTACGTACGCATTTAATGCATGTGAAATTAAAATTTTCAAAGAGAAGCTTAACATAACGTAATACATTTTGCTTATTTTCAAGAGTTGTGGAGAGTGAGGAGGGTTTTCATGGAGTACAAAAGGATTTGGACTGTTTGGAAAGATGGCAGATGGAGTTTAATGTAGGTAAGTGTGAGGGGCTTTATTTTGGTAAGAATAACCAAGACGTATGCAGTGAAGGGGAGGGCATTGAGGAACAGAGGGATCTTGGAAGAATGGTTCAATAGACAATAGGAGCAGGAGTAGGCCCTTCTGCCTGTCGAGCCTTCAGTGACCGCCATTTCACAGGTCATGGCTGATCACTACTATCAGTACCCCTTTCCAGCCTTATCCCCATAACCCTGAAATCCTTTGCCCACAAGAGTCTTATCTAACTCTCTTTTGAACATAATCAGCGAATCTGCCTCTACCACCCTCTGCGGCAGAGCATTCCACAGATTCACACTTCTCTGGGTAAAACAATGTTTTCTCATCTCCGTCCTAAAGGGCCTACCCTGTATTCTTAAACTATGCCCTCTAGTCCTCGTCTCTCCCATCACTGGGAACAAGTAATCTGACTTCACCCTGTCCATCCCCCTGATAATTTTGTATACCTCAATCATGTCCCCCCTCATCCTTCTAAACTCCATCAGATACAAGTCTAGTTTTTCTAGCCTTTCAGCATATGTCAACCCCGCCATCGCTGGAACTAACCTTGTAAATCTGCGCTGCACATCCTCTATAGCTAGTATGTCCTTCCTCAAAATTGGAGACCAGTACTGGGTGCAATACTCCAGGTGGGGTCTCACCAGGGCCCTGTACAACTGCAGAAGGGCGTCTCTGTTCCTATACTCCAATCCGCTCTTTATGAAAGCCAACATGCCATTTGCCCATTTCACAGCTTTCTGAACGTGCATGTTAGCCTTCAGTGACCGGTGAACAAGTACACCCAGATCCATTTGCTCCTCCCCACTCCCTAGCTTGTCTCCATTTAAATAATACTCAGCTTTCCTATTATTGCCCCCAAAATGGTTAACCTCACATTTGCTCACATTTAACGTGATCTTCCATTCAGCAGCCCACACCCCCAACCTGTCCAAGTCCCTCTGCATTTTCCTGACATCCTCCTCACACCCCACACCGCCACCCCGTTTAGTGTCATCTGCAAATCTGCTCATGTTATTAATAATCCCCTCATCCAAATCATTTACATAATTTACAAACAACTGAGGACCCAATACCGATTCCTGCGGCAATCAACTCGTCACATCCTGCCATCCTGAAAAAGACCCGCTTACTCCAACCCTTTGTTTCCTATTTCTTAACCAATTTCCTATCCATGTCAGCACCTTACCTCCAATTCCATGCTCCCTGATCTTGCCCACTAGTCTCCCGTGCGGTACCTTATCAAAGGCCTTCTGGAAGTCCAAATACACCACATCCACTGGCTCTCCCAAGTCCACCCTCTTTGTCACATCCTCGAAAAATTCCAGAAGGTTAGTCAAGCATGACTTACCCTTAAGGAATCCATGCTGACTAGCCCTTATACTATTATTTCTGCCTAAGTGTTCTGCTATTACTCCTTTTATGATAGATTCCAATATCTTCCCCACCACTGACATCAGGCTGACCGGTCTATAATTTCCCGTTTTCTCCCTCCCTCCCTTCTTAAAAATCGGCACCACATCAGCCACTCTCCAATCCTCAGGGACCTCCCCCGAATCTATGGAACTTTGGAAAATGTCGACCAGTGCCTCCACAATTTCCATAGCAACTTCTTTAAGCACCCTGGGATGCAGCCCATCAGGCCCTGGGGATTTATCAGCCCTCAGTCCCAACAATTTACTCACAACCTCCTCCTTCTAGATCTGGATATCCATTAGATCCCCTACTTCCCCAGGAAAGTTCCCCAAGTCTCTTGATACCGCATGACCACTACCCCCTAACTGACCATAACCTATATCCTCCTTGGTGAAGACAGATGCAAAGTATTTGTTAAATTCCTCAGCTAACTCCTTGTTTCCGTTAATAATTCCACCCTTTTCCATTCTTAATGGGCCAATTTTAGACTGAACCAATTTCTTCCTCTTCACATATTTAAAAAAGCTTTTGCTATCCTCCATTATATTATTTGCTAATTTCCTCTCGTAGTTCATTTTCCCCTCTCTTATGACTTTCTTAGTTACCCTCTGATGCTCTTTGAAGGTTTCCCAATCCTCTAGCTTCCCACTCCACTTCGCTATCTTATACTTACTCCCTTTGGATTTGATATTGCACTTGATTTCATTAGTTAGCCACGGCTGCCATTTGCATCTCCTAGATACTTTCCTCCACTTTGGAATAAATTTGTCTTGAATCCTGTAAAAAAATGTCCAAAAATACCTGCCATTTTCTCCAGTTGTCCTCCCAGCTAGTGTATCTTTCCATTTTATTTTGGCTAGCTCCTCCCTCATAGCTGCATAATCCCCTTTATTTAACTGCAGTACAGATGCTTCCGACTTCCTTTCTTTTTCCCTTTCTAATTGCAGCTCAAAAGTAACCATACCATGCTCACTATTCCCTAATGGCTCTCCTACATCGAAGTCACTTATTAACTCTGCGTTGCTGCACAGCACCAAGTCCAGAATCGACTTCCCCATGCTATGTTCCTCCACTAGCTGCTCAAAGAAAGTATCTCGTAGACATTCAATAAACTCACTCATGTGTTCCTGCCCCCGTCTGAATATCCCAGTCCACCTTCATGTTGAAGTCCCCCATAACTAATGTATTGCTACCACTTTGACATGCCACTGTTAATTCCTGATTTATACTTCTACCGAGATCTGAGTTAATTTTCGGAGGCCTGTAAATGACCCCCATTATGGTCTCATGCCTTTACAATTTCTTAATTCTATCCAAACAGACTCTACCCACCTGTTTCAATGTCTTTCCTTTCAAACGCCTGAATTTCATTTCTTACCAACAGAGATACCCCACCTCTTCTTCCTAACTTTCTGTCTTTTCTATAGGACTGTCTTGGGTAAACTTGTACCTTTCACTTTGTTCGTTTTAGATTGGTCACAGTGTTTGAGCTACCGAAAGAAAATAGAGACACACACCGAGAGCAGTTCAGTCTACACAAATGTTTATTCCAAATATAAAGCAGGTTTCAAACTACAATATGCAAGCCTGCCTAATCATACTTAACAACGCCTGGACTGGTCCCAACTGCCGAAGCGAGGCAATGACGGCACACTTGTAGTAGGCTGCCTGGGCGCCGGTAGCAGCTCCTTCACCTCCCCCGACCGGGACGTTGCTCGGACTCTAGCTGTTCTTCCTTCTTGACAAGGGATGTTCCCATCCCTCGGAGAGTCTAAACTTCAGCAGCAGGACCACAGACTTTTATACCCCAAAAACAATTAATCATGCACCCACTCCCTCTAACATTTGTCAGTCAAAATCAAAGCTGAGCATACTATTCTACAATTTAGAAGATTGATTATTATGGAACCAGGATGCTATGATTTCCTGGTTTATCTCGTAGATACAAGGACTCATTACAACTTCTTGAGCAAGACACGTTGTGACCAATACGTCAATTTCAGAGTGTCGTATTTGACAACTGCTTTCCCTGGGCCTCACGGTGGAATTCCATTTCAAAGTGTATCTTCAGATAAATCCCCATGGCTGAGTTTAATTACATCTGCTAATTCTGAAAGTAAGGTGACCTGAGTTTGGCCCCAGTGTTGTCAGTTTCACATAAGCAAGGAAGCATCTGAGCACATGGTTTTAACCCTCCATTACAAGGACGTGTACCCGGGAACATTGATTTCCCAATCCCGCCTTTCCCGCAGCCATGTCTCCGTAACTCCGACAACCTCCCATTGCCATTCGCGCCTCAAGCTCATCCCTTTTATTCCTTACACTCAGTGCATTCATACACAATACCTTGATACCATATCTCCATTCTCCCTCCATCTTTGTTCTCGATGCACTTGCCCCTACTCTCCTATCACTTTTAGTTCCCTTTTTCCTAACTGTTTCACCGTCTAACAGAACCACTCCTATATTCACTCTCCTATCTGCTTCCCTATCAGTCCTGTTCCCTTCCCCCTACCAAATTCGTTTTAAATTTGAAGGTGGATTCCAATGGAGATAGAAGGCTTTGGGTACGCTGGCCTTTATAAATCATAGCATGGCATATAGGATCTGGGGAGGTGATGTTCAAAGTGTTGGTGAGGCCAAGTTTGGAGTATTGTATGCCTTTCTGGTCCCCAAATTATAGGAAGGATATCAATAAGGTAGAGAGAGTGCAAAGAAGTTTGACGAAAATGTTGCCTGGATTGCAGTATTTTGGATACGTAGAAAGATTGAGTAGACTGGGACTTCATTCATTGGAGCGTAGAGGGTTGAGCGGGGATTTGATAGAGGTATTTAAAATTATCAAGGGAATAGATAGAGTAGCTGTGAATAGGCTCTTTCCCCTAAGGGGAGCAGAGATTGGAACAAGGGGTCAAAAGTTAAGTGGCAAAACTTGAGAAGTAATACAAGAGGATGCTCCTTCACTCAGAGTGGTGGCTGAGTGGAATGATCTACTGGAAGAAGTTGCGCCAGGGTCAATTCTGTCATTTAAGATGAGGTTATATGAGTACATGGATGTGAGGGGGTGGGGGGTTATGGTCAAGGGAAGTAGGTAGGTGGAACTCGTGGAGTTTCACATAAATCGGTGCTTGAGGTGCCATGAGCAAGTTGGCGCTTTCTTGCACTCGACTTGATTACGTGAAACCTTTCTGGGATAGAATCAAGGAACTTATTAAAATTTAAACTTTCACTTGATCCTAAGGTATTTTTATTGGGTTATATGAAGAAATTGAGTTTAGAATTAAAATTAGATGAGTCTCAAATTGCTCTTTGAGATTGGCTTTAGCTGGGGCTAGAAAATGACGAGTATTCAATGGTGGCATTCGGAAAGGAGGTCTTGTATTCCATTAGAAAAGATAACGTATAATACAAGCCTCCTCTACCAGTGGAAATATTAAACAGGCAGAATACTATTCATAGTCTGAAAATGAGAGGTTATCCGTATAAAAGAGATCAGGAAGAACTTCTTTAGCCAGAGGGTCGTGGATGTGTGGAACTCACTGCGGCATACAGCAGTGGAAGCCAGATCGCTGGGAGTATTTTAAAAAGAACGACAAATATCTCATTAGTGAGGGCATCAAGGGATTATGGGGGAAAGGCCAAAAATGAGAACTAGTGTAGAGTAGCTTAGTGTAGATTTATGGAACAGACTCGATGGGCCTAGTGGCCTGGTTCTGTTCCTTTGTCTGTGATCACTAATGGAGTAACTTCAGAAATGTACAGAAAAAAAGCTCCTAAATTAGAAATTCATAAATCAAGATTAAAATGGGAATCTGATTTGAAAGTTAAAATATGAAAATCATTAAGTACAACTAAAATTATTAATGTCAGGTCGAGACTGGCACAATATAATCTTTTTCACATCGATTATACTTGAAACCCAATTAAAATAAATTTAATTTGACATTATCAGATTTGTCTTGGATGTAATAAAGTAGGTTCTTTTATGTGGATAAATGTGAGGTGATCCACTTTGGAGGCAAGAACAGGAAAGAGGACTATTATCTCAACGGTATCTGTTCAGGAAATGCAGAGAGACTTGGGTGTTGCTGTGCATCAGTCGTTGAAAGTGGGCATGCAGGTGCAACAGGCGGTGAGGAAGGCATTCATAGCAAGAGGATTTGAGTACAGAGATCCTGCTGCAGCCATACACGGCCTTGGTGAGACCACACCTGCAATACTGCGTGCCGTTTTGGCCTCTTTAATCCGAGGAAGGACATCCTCGCCGTGGAGTGGGTGCAGAGAAGATTCACTAGACTGATACCATTGAAGGAAGGACTTGCAGATGAAGAAAGGTTGGATAGACTAGGCTTTTATTCTCTGGAATTTAGGAAATTGAAGGGGGATCTTATAGAAACAAAATTCTAAAGGGTTTAGACAGACTAGATGCGGGTAGGTTGTTTGCAATGCTGGGAAAAACAGAACCAGGGGTTACAGTTTAAGGATAACCATACTATAACCATATAACCATTTACGGAGCGGAAACAGGCCATGTTGGCCTTTCGAGTCCGCACCAGTTCACTGATTTTATGCGCCCTCTTCAGGCATTGGGGGAAGGTTTTCAGGACCGAGATGAGGAAAGATTTCCTCTCTTGGAGGATGATGGATCTATGGAATTCTTTGCTACAGAAAGTAGTTGAGGCTGGTTCCTTGTCAATGTTCAAGAGTAGGTTAGAATTGGCCCTGGTGGCTAAGGGGATCAGGAGGTATGGAGAGAAGGCAGGAACTGGGTACTGATCAGCCATGATCGTATTGAATGGCAGGGTAGGTTTGAAGGGCCAAATGGCCGAATCCTGCACCTATTTTTCTATGTTTATATATTCTACTTGGGTTTGTCCAAAATATATACATTTTGGTCCAAAATTAAAATTTTGAACACTCCCAATGGATCCTAGAATATTTTTCCTGGAAGAGACTAAAAATATTTGGATTAAACGGGATTTTTACAGGTTGCTTTAGCTGGTTCATATTTGGAGGACCAAGTCACCAAATTGCAGAATCCATGTGATTGAAGAAGTGCAGAGATTGGTTAGGATATTGCTGGGACTTGAAGGTGAACCCACCAGGGCCTACAGCTGGTCCTCAATGTTGTCGACACATTCTTGGAAAGTGTGACTTGAAGTGAAATGAAGGTTTTACCATGGGCTCAATGATCAAAAATAAGAGAAGTTCCTATTGGGCGATCCTGTCTCTCAATCCACCACAATCTCTGAACCTCTGAATTGTAGTTGTGGCCTCCCCATTCTTTTCTGAGCTGAGACCAATATTGACGTTTAGGTCATGGTTGCAGATGGGTTGGAAATACTGAAGAAGTTTCCTCTTGCCTTACTCAGTTGCAGTGTCCATACTGGATGGGTAACCCTGGCCATTGATCAGCAGATCCAGAGAACACAGCACAGTACAGGCCCTTCAGGCCTTGATGTTGTTCTAGCCCATATATTCACTCCTTAAATATAATGTACTAAACCAATGGTTCTCAACCTTTTTCCTTGCACTCACATACCACTTTTAGTGGTAAGTGGGTGGAAAGAAAGTTCAAACCCTATTTTAAAATAATCATATGAACAATCTAGAACCGTCATTCTCAAGCTTCCCTTCCCACTCACCTACCACATGAAGCAATCCCTTAATGTTCAGAGATTACTTAAGGTGGTAGGTGAGTGAGAAGATGAAGGTTGAGAACCTCTTTCTGCAGGCAAACTAATTCTGAATCCACACAACCAAGGTTCCACAGATCCTTTGCCTCATGACTATCAGAATGAATCTACCCTGGGCAACCCTGTCAAAGGCCTCACTAAAATCCACACACCCCACATCCACTCCCCTGCCCTTCATTTCTTATTTCATTGTTTTCAAACACTTTCTTTCCCCCCCATTCATGAGTCATCCCTGACTAATCACGGAACCAACAGTCAAAGGACAAGGCCAGTGCCATTTTTATAAATGAGATTTGATATTTGCTTAAGTTGTCGTTTGTTTCCATGAAATTACCTCAAAGATACTCCTGTGATCGCGGTTCGTTTTACTGCGCTTTTTTGGCCAAAATGGCCACACTTTCACACACGACCACGCGGTACATAGAAAGATTAATGATGCCTAGCGTCCCATTGGCCTGAAATATTCCATTAAATTTTATTAAAATTTTCAAAGAAAAGCTTAACATAACGTTATACATTTTGCTTATTTTCAAGTTGTGGAGAGTGAGGAGGGTTTTCATGGATTAAAAAAGGATTTTGACTGGAAAGATGGCAGATGGAGTTTAATGTAGGTAAGTGTGAGGTGCTTTATGTTGGGAAGAATAGCCAAAACGTATGCAGTGAAGGGGAGGGCATTGAGTAACAGAGGGATCTTGGAGGAATGGTTCAATAGACAATAAGAGCTGGAGTAGGCCCTTCGGCCTGTCGAGCCAGCACCGCCATTTTACAGATCATGGCTGATCACTACTATCAGTACCCCTTTCCAGCCTTATCCCCATAACCCTTAACTCCTTTGCCCACTAGAGTCTTTTCTAACTCTCTTTTGAACATAATTAGCGAATCTGCCTCTACCACCCTCTGTGGCAGAGCATTCCACAGATTCACACCTCTCTGGGTAAAAAAATGTTTTCTCATCTCCGTCCTAAAGGACCTACCCTGTATTCTTAAACTATGCCCTCTAGTCCTCGTCTCCCCCATCACTGGGAACAAGTAATCCGACTTCACCCTGTCTGTGCCCCTGATAATTTTGTATACCTCAATCATGTCCCCCCTCATCCTTCTAAACTCCATCGGATACGTCCAATTTTCTAGCCTTTCAGCATATGTCAACCCCGCCATCCCTGGAACTAACCTTGTAAATCTGCTCTGCACATCCTCTATAGCTAGTATGTCCTTCCTCAAAATTGGAGACCAGAACTGGACACAATACTCCAGGTGGGGTCTCACCAGGGCCCTGCAGAACTGCAGAAGGGCGTCTCTGTTCCTATACTCCAATCCCCTCTTTATGAAAGCCAACATGCCATTTTCCTTCTTCACAGCTTTCTGAACGTGCATGTTAGCCTTCAGTGACCGGTGAACAAGTACACCCAGATCCATTTGCTCCTTCCCACTCCCTAGCCTGTCTCCATTTAAATAATACTCAGCTTTCCTATTATTGCCCCCAAAATGGATAACCTCACATTTGCTCACATTGAACGTCATCTTCCATTCAGCAGCCCACACCCCCAACCAGTCCAAGTCCCTCTGCATTTTCCTGACATCCTCCTCACACCCCACACCGCCACCCAGTTTAGTGTCATCTGCAAATCTGCTCATGTTATTAATAATCCCCTCATCCAAATCATTTACATAAATTACAAACAACTGAGGACCCAATACCGATCCCTGCGGCACTCCACTCGTCACATGCTGCCATCCTGAAAAAGACCCGCTTACTCCAACCCTTTATTTCCTATTTCTTAACCAATTTCCTATCCATGTCAGCACCTTACCTCCAATACCATGCTCCCTGATCTTGCCCAATAGTCTCCCGTGTGGTACCTTATTAAAGGCCTTCTGGAAGTCCAAATACACCACATCCACTGGCTCTCCCAAGTCCACCCTCTTTGTCACATCCTCGAAAAATTCTAGAAGGTTAGTCAAGCATCACTTACCCGTAAGGAATCCATGCTGACTAGCCCTTATACTATTATTTCTGCCTAAGTGTTCTGCTATTACTCCTTTTATGATAGATTCCAATATCTTCCCCACCACTGACGTCAGGCTGACCGGTCTATAATTTTTCTCCCTCCCTCCCTTCTTAAAAATCGGCACCACATCAGCCACTCTCCAATCCTCAGGGACCTCCCCCGAATCTATGGAACTTTGGAAAATGTCGACCAGTGCCTCCACAATTTCCATAGCAACTTCTGGGATGCAGCCCATCAGGCCCTGGGGATTTATCAGCCCTCAGTCCCAACAATTTACTCACAACCTCCTGCTTCTAGATCCGGATATCCATTAGATCCCCTACTACCCCAGTAAAGATCCCCAAGTCTCTTGACTTATATCCTCCTTGGTGAAGACAGATGCAAAGTATTTGTTAAATTCCTCAGCCAACTCCTTGTTTCCGGTAATAATTCCAGCCTTTTCCATTCTTAATGGACCAATTTTAAACCGAACCAATTTCTTCCTCTTCACATATTTAAAAAAGCTTTTGCTATCCTCCATTATATTATTTGCTAATTTCCTCTCGTACTTCATTTTCCCCTCTCTTATGACTTTCTTAGTTACCCTCTGATGCTCTTTGAAGGTTTCCCAATCCTCTAGCTTCCCACTCCACTTCGCTCTCTTATACTTACTCCCTTTGGATTTGATAGTGCACTTGATTTCATTAGTTAGCCACGGCTGCCATTTGCATCTCCTAGAGCCTTTCCTCCACTTTGGAATAAATTTGTCTTGAATCCTGTAAAAAATGTCCAAAAATACCTGCCATTTTCCCCAGTTGTCCTCCCAGCTAGTGTAACTTTCCATTTTATTTTGGCTAGCTCCTCCCTCATAGCTGCATAATCCCCTTTATTTAACTGCAGTACAGATGCTTCCGACTTCCTTTCCTTTTCCCTTTCTAATTGCAGCTCAAAAGTAACCATACCATGGTCACTATTCCCTATGGTTCCCCTACATCGAGGTCACTTATTAACTCTGCGTCGCTGCACAGCACCAAGTCCAGAATCGACTTCCCCCTGGTAGGTTCCTCCACTAGCTGATCCAAGAAAGTATCTCGTAGACATTCAATAAACTCACTGTCTTGTGTTCCTGCCCCCGTCTGATTATCCCAGTCCACCTTCATGTTGAAGTCCCCCATAACTACCGTATTGCTACCACTTTGACATGCCACTCTTAATTCCTGATTTATACTGCCACCGATATCTGAGCTACTTTTCGGAGGCCTGTAAATGACCCCCATTATGCTCCTCACGCCTTTACAATTTCTTAATTCGATCCAAACAGACTCTACCCACCTGTTTCAATGTCTTTCCTTTCAAACGCCTGAATTTCATTTCTTACCAACAGAGCTACCCCACCCCCTCTTCCCAACTTTCTGTCTTTTCTATAGGACGTGTACCCGGGAACATTGATTTCCCAATCCATTTGTGGGAATTCGGTCGTGTCCACAGGAAAAAGGGAATCTAAGGGTTGGATGTGATGTCGTGTATATTCTCTGCCAATCAATGGGAAACCTCCAAATCTTCAATCTTGGTGCAAGAGCCCACGAGGTACAAAGCAACCATCTCCTGTCCAAGCTGCAGATTGCAAGGGCTGTAAAGTGCTGCCACCGCCTGTTCACACCGAGTACTGCATGCATGAAGCGAGAGGGAGAGAGAGAGAGAGAGAGAGATCTAGGTATAATACCACCACCTGGTGTCCGGACTCGCGAACTACAGGATACATTATTTTTATTTTTCATGGGAGTGTTGGAGTATGAGAGGAGACTTGATTAAGGTTAACAAAATAGAGCAAGATGGATAATATGGAGCTCCATTGAAGAGGGAGGTCTCACCTGTGAAGGAGCAAGTGTGAGATCTCCCAGTTCATTCTTGCTCGGGCAGTGGTGGCCAATTGCAAGACAGCTCCAATTAGGGGAAGAGAATATGCTGTTTCAGTTCATGGGTTTGAAACGGTTTCCCCAGTTGTGCCATTCAGACTCAAAAGAGCAGATGCTTGCAGACAGGAAGGAAACCTAGTTTTATTGTGGAGAATTGCTTGTTTTTTGGGGTGAAGGTTGTTTGTGGTCTGAGATTCCTAAATATTTTACAATGGAAGCAGCACTTTTCCTTGTGCCTGATTGCTACATAGCGGGTAAAATGTCTCAAATCTATCGCTCAGCCAGTACTTTTGGTCATTGATTTGGAGAGAGAGTGATGGCTTGGCAATATTTATAGCATGGTAAGTCCAAAGCTCTGAAAGTGACGGTGTGGAAGGAGTTTGTCTGTTCTTTGTGTTTTCTGCCACCCTTGAGAACTTAAAAAGTGTCCGTGAATTGTGGTATTGGTGAGACACAAGCTTGTTTTGCCCTCTTTTTGTTCTGTATGTCTATAAAGTTTCAGTTTAGGGATAAAATGTCCAGACACTGTTCTGTTCAAAAGTCTAGGAACCAAATCAGATTCTCCCGAGTTCTTGTCATGGATATGCATCAAGAAGCCTGTTTTGCAGCAGTCGTGTTGCATTAGAGGTGCACATACAATTTTCAAAAATAATGAGTTTGAAACCAGAAAAAGATCAGGTCGTGCCCAAAGGTTCATCTGTGCTGTTCAATTGAATTGATGCCCCCAGGTCCAGAATGTGCACTTCCACCCCATGGTCTTGAGCTTCCCAAATCGCCAATGAACTTACGGCCCCCTTGAGCTGTGGAGTGTGGGAGGAAATCCACACAGACACCAAGAGGATGTAGAAACTTCTTGCAGTCAGTGCTGACTTGATCCTGGGGTGACTCGTGCTGGAGAGGTGGGACTACTGTCCTGCTTCACCTTGTGATGGCTGATTTTTGTCTGATGGTGGATGGAGGTCTGACATGATATTCCCTTGGCCTTGAGGGAAAGAAGAGTAGAAATTGCAAGGGCTCTGACAGAAATATTTAAAACCTCTTTATCCATGGGTGAGGTGCCAGAGGAATGGAGGTAATCTAATGTTCCTTTGTTTAAAAACGGCTTCAAAAGCCAACCAGGTGAGCCGGACAAAATAGGTAAATTATTGGAGGGTAATCAGAGAGTACCTCGAAAAGAATCTGTTCAAATAGCTGGCCTTGATCAACCATAGCTTAGAATACGGGAGTCGGGCAGTGAGGTTGAGACTAGACAAGATATTGGTGAGGCCCTGTTGAGAGTACTGTGTGCAGTTCTGGTCACCAAATGAGAGGAAAGCTATCAACAAAGTAGAGAGGGTGCAGAGAAGATTTAAGTCAATGTTACCTGGATATCAGCAACTAGATTACAAAGAAAGATTCAGCAAATGAAGTCTTTATTCTATGGATTGTAGATGGTTGAGAGGGGATTTGATCGAGGTCTTTAAAATTACTAGGAGGATAGAACAAATTGATGTGGATAGACTTTTTTCATTGCGGGAGCAGAGATTGAAACAGGAGGTAAAAGTTTGGAAGTAACATGAGGGGGAACTTCTTTACTCAGAGTGGTGGCTGAGTGGAGTGAGCTTCCGGGAGAAATAGTGGCGGCAGGGTCCATTTTGTCATTTCAGGGAAAATTGGAGGGGAGGGGAATGCAGAGAGGTGGTACGAGAGGAGAGTATTTAGTTCAGTGCAGACAAGAAGGGCCAAGTGACCTGTTTCTGTGCTGTAATTGTTATAGGGTTAAAATGTGTGGCAGTAACTTGGAAGTCCGATGCGTATTTGGGAATGGGTCGATGGCCCCACTGAAATAGGCCGTTGATTCCCACTTGAAATAATTGCATCGAATTCACGGAACAAATTTGAATTTCTCTTTTGAAGATTTGGGATGTGTATTTACCAATTGTCGGAATTAAGTTTTAACCACCCAACACGAACTTTCTGACTCCTAAAACCAAGAAAACCAAGATTTTATTTGAGAGTTTTGGTCAATTTTTATAAATACTATCTAGATGTTTTCTCTCTTTATTGTTTTCTATTGGGCAGCTGTGGGAGGGGTTACTTTTTAAATCACTATGCATTAATTTTATTTTATTTTCAAATAAGAAATTTAAGTTTTTTTAATGCATATGTTAAATTAAATGTAAAAATGTTTCAAATAAGATGAATGAAGAATTGTTTCAGGAACTGGCGATCTTCCACGAGTGCCGTGAACCCCAGGAAGCAGGAATGTGTGAACGAAACACAAAACTGGCCAGAAGAACTGAGGAAACACAGCTAAAAGTGTCCAAAAAGGTGCTGATGTCATCTTGATTTTAATGCAGGTGACAACGAGGAATGCGTTGGGGCGGAGATGGTCTATGGGCAGCCAATATGGACGCCTTGGGGAACAAAGCCCGCAACACCAGTAGGGATGGATAATGGTGGGTAATGAATAAGCATATATTAGAGACACCGAGAGAGAGCGACACACACATACCCAGACAGACAGACACACACACACAGACACAGAGAGACAGATACACACACACAGACACACAGAGAAACACACACAGACAGAGACAGAGAGAGAAACACTGACAGCGAGAGAGAGACAGACAGAGACACACACAGACAGAGACACACACAGACAGAGACACACACAGACAGAGACACACACAGACAGAGACACACACAGACAGAGACACACACAGACACAGACAGATAGAGAGACACACACACAGACAGAGAGAGAGACACGCACACAGAAAGAGACAGAGAGGCACACATAGAGACAGAGAGAGACACACACACGACACAAAGAGACAGACACACACACACAGCCAGAGACAGAGACAAACACACGACACAGAGAGACAGACACACACACACAGATACATACACACAGACATAGATAGAGAGAGACACACACAGAGACATAGACACACAGATATAGAGACACACACAGAGACACAGACAGAGAGACACACAGACAGCGACAAAGAGAGAGAGACACACACACAAACAGAGAGAGAGAGACACAGACAGAGAGACACACACACACGGACACACACAGATACAGAGACACAGAAAGAGACACAGACAGAGAGAGAGAGACACACACATACAGACACAGAGAGACACACATTGTGACACAGGGAGAGAGAGACACACACAGACAGAGACACACAAACAGACACAGAGACACACACACAGAGTGAGATACACACAGAGAGACGCAGAGAGAGAGATAGACACAGAGAGAGACACAGACACAGAGAGAAACACAGACAGAGAGAGACTCAGACACAGAGACACACAGACACAGAGAGACACACACAGACACAGAGAGACACACACAGACACAGAGACACACACAGACACAGAGAGACACACACAGACACAGAGAGACACACAGACACAGAGAATCACACAGTCACAGATACACACACAGACCGATAGACAGACAGAGAGAGAGACACACAGACAGAGAGAATCACACACAGACACAGAGAATCACACACAGACACAGAGAATCACACACAGACACAGAGAATCACACACAGACACAGAGAGACACACAGAGACATAGAGAGAAACACACAGACGTAGTGACACACGCACACAGACAGACAGAGACCCCTTGGTTGTGCCCTTCACCTTCGCACTTAACTCCCTCATCTCTCCTGGCAGGATCTCATCACCTTTCCTACCCGTGGACCATGACATCTGTCTGCTCATCCTCCTTCCTGAGAATGGTGTGAACTCTACCGTAGAAACCCCACAGCAAAGAAAAGGGACCCTTCGGCCCTTCTCATCCATGGTGAAATATCATTCTGCCAGTCTCATCGACCTGCACCCAGTCCCTAACCCTCCTGACTTCCCACATCCATGGATCTCTGCAATTGATTCTTAAAACGTAAGAGTTTGAATGTTAAATGGCAGACCATTGAGGAATGTTGTCAAAGAAAGGGATTGAGGAACTGTGGTACAGAACTGCCTGAAAGTGGAGTCCCATGTAGAAATTGGGGGGGTGGGGGGGAGTGAAGAAAGCTTCTGGTATTTTGGCCTTCAGAAATGAGAGGATTGAGTGCAGGAGGTGGGAGGCCACGAGGAAGTTGGACGAGGCATGGGTGAGGCCAACTTGGGAACATTGTGTGCCGTTTGGGTGGCCGGAGGAGAGGAAGGATAGGAATGAGACAGCGCGTCGAGGAGAGGGACAAAGAAGGGGTTGGCTTTCGGGGTTTGAGTTCCAGGGGAAGGTTGGACAGGCTGGGACTTTATTCCCTGGAGCGTAGAAGATTGAGGAAGATTTGAAAATTGTGAGGAGGGACGGATCGTGTCCATGGGGACAGGCTGTTTCCAAGGAGAGTGGGAGAGATTCAAAGAGGAGGACATGGATTGAGATTGAAGGGGGATTTTCTTCCCTCAGAGGGGGGTGGGAGCGTGGAATGAGCTTTGGGCCAAGGTGGTGGAGGTGGGATGGACTGGACTCTTGGGGGGGAATGTGGGGCAGGTCCTGGTGTGGAAATGTGCAGCCTGAAGGGGAGATGGACTGGAGGCCCGAGGCAGCTCTCGGCCCCTTCCCCAGTGGGACTGGGCTGGCGAAGAGATCCCGTGGAGGGGTGGCTTAAGCTCTCGCGAGAGCGACCCCTGGGGGCCGCCATGTTGTTGATCTTTCCCGCCTTCGGAGCAGTTGGTCGCGAGCGGGAGAGGTTCGTGTCGGTGCTTCACGGGCGGGAATCGGGGCATTTTGGGAGCGAGACCAGGGAGGAGGGAGTTTCCACGGGTCGCCCTTTGGGTCTGGGGCGGCCGGAGCTCGGAGGGGAACGGGCGGGGAGATGGTTGTGAGGTGGGGCCGGGGAACCGTGAGGGAGTTTGTGTCGGGGTGACAATAGGGTGTGTGGTAGTCGGGGCCCGTGAGGCTGACGGGGGGGTCGGGGCCCGCGAGGCTGAGGGGGGACGGGGCCCGCGAGCCTGAGGGGGGGTCGGGGCCCGCGAGCCTGAGGTGGGGGGGGCGGGGGCCGCGAGCCTGAGGTGGGGGGGTCGGGGGCGGCGAGGCTGAAGGGGGGTCGGGGGCCGCGAGCCTGAGGTGGGGGGGCGGGGGCCGCGAGGCTGAGGGGGGGGTCGGGGCCCGCGAGGCGGAGGGGGGGGTCGGGGCCCGCGAGGCGGAGGGGGGGGTCGGGGCCCGCGAGGCGGAGGCGGGGTCGGGGCCCGCGAGGCTGAGGGGGGGGTCGGGGACCCGCGAGGCGGAGGGGGGACGGGGACCCGCGAGGCTGACGGGGGGGTCGGGGCCCGCGAGCCTGAGGGGGGTCGGGGCCCGCGAGCCTGAGGTGGGGGGGGTCGGGGCCCGCGAGCCTGAGGTGGGGGGGTCGGGGGCGGCGAGCCTGAGGTGGGGGGGTCGGGGGCGGCGAGGCTGAAGGGGGGTCGGGGGCCGCGAGTTTGAAGGGGGGTCGGGGGCCGCGAGCCTGAGGTGGGGGGGGCGGGGCCCGCGAGGCTGAGGGGGGACGGGGACCCAGAAGGCTGAGGGGGGACGGGAACCCAGAAGGCTGAGGGGGGACGGGGACCCAGAAGGCTGAGGGGGGACGGGGACCCAGAAGGCTGAGGGGGGACATGGACTCAGAAGGCTGTGGGGGGACGGGGACCCAGAAGGCTGAGGGGGGACGGGGACCCAGAAGGCTGAGGGGGGGACCCAGAAGGCTGAGGGGGGACGGGGACCCAGAAGGCTGAGGGGGGACGGGGACCCAGAAGGCTGAGGGGGGACGGGGACCCAGAAGGCTGAGGGGGGACGGGGACCCAGAGGCTGAGGGGGGACGGTGACCCACAAGGCTGAGGGGGGACGGGGACCCACAAGGCTGAGGAGGGACGGGGACCGGGACCCAGAAGGCTGAGGGGGGACGGGGACCGGGACCCAGAAGGCTGAGGGGGGACGGGGACCCAGAAGGCTGAGGGGGGACGGGGACCCAGAGTCTGAGGGGGGACGGTGACCCACAAGGCTGAGGGGGGACGGGGACCCACAAGGCTGAGGAGGGACGGGGACCGGGACCCAGAAGGCTGAGGGGGGACGGCGACCGGGACCCAGAAGGCTGAGGGGGGACGGGGACCGGGACCCAGAAGGCTGAGGGGGGACGGGGACCCAGAAGGCTGAGGGGGGACGTGGACCCAGAAGGCTGAGGGGGGACGGGGACCCAGAAGGCTGCGGGGGGACATGGACTCAGAAGGCTGTGGGGGGACGGTGACCCAGAAGGCTGAGGGGGGGACCCAGAAGGCTGAGGGGGGACGGGGATCCAGAAGGCTCAGGGGGGACGGGGACCCAGAAGGCTGAGGGGGGACGGGTCCCAGAAGGCTGAGGGGGGACGGGGACCCAGAAGGCTGAGGGGGGACGGGGATCCAGAAGGCTGAGGGGGGACGGGGACCCTGACGGCTGAGGGGGGGACGGGGACCCAGAAGGCTGAGGGGGGACGGGGATCCAGAAGGCTCAGGGGGGACGGGGACCCAGAAGGCTGAGGGGGGACGGGGACCCAGAAGGCTGAGGGGGGACGGGGACCCAGAAGGCTGAGGGGGGACGGGGACCCAGAAGGCTGCGGGGGGACATGGACTCAGAAGGCTGTGGGGGGACGGTGACCCAGAAGGCTGAGGGGGGGACCCAGAAGGCTGAGGGGGGACGGGGATCCAGAAGGCTCAGGGGGGACGGGGACCCAGAAGGCTGATGGGGGACGGGGGCCCAGAAGGCTGAGTTGGGACGGGGACGGGGACCCAGAAGGCTGAGGAGGAACGGGTACCCAGAAGGCTGAGGAGGGACGGGGACGGGGACCCAGAAGGCTGAGGGGGGACGGGGACCCAGAATGCTGAGGGGGGACGGGGACCCAGAAGGCTGAGGGGGGACGGGGACCCAAAAGCCTGAGGGGGACGGGGACCCAGAAGGCTGATGGGGGACGGGGACCCAGAAGGCTGAGGTGGGACGGCGACCCAGAAGGCTGAGGGGGGACGGGGACCCAGAAGGCTGAGGGGGGACGGGGACCCAGAAGGCTGAGGGGGGACGGGGACCCAGAAGGCTGAGGGAGGAAGGGGACCCAGAAGGCTGAGTGGGGACGGGGACCCAGAAGGCTGAGGGGGGACGGGGACCCAGAAGGCTGAGGGGGGACGTGGACCCAGAGGCTGAGGGGGGACGGGGACCCAGAAGGCTGAGGGGGGACGGGGACCCAGAAGGCTGAGGGGGACCCACAAGGCTGAGGGGGGACGGGGACCCAGAAGGCTGAGGGGGGACGGGGACCCAGAAGGCTGAGGGGGGACGGGGACCCAGAAGGCTGAGGGGGGACGGGGACCCAGAAGGCTGAGGGGGGACGGGGACCCAGAAGGCTGAGGGGGGACGGGGACCCAGAGGCTGAGGGGGGACGGTGACCCACAAGGCTGAGGGGGGACGGGGACCCACAAGGCTGAGGAGGGACGGGGACCGGGACCCAGAAGGCTGAGGGGGGACGGGGACCGGGACCCAGAAGGCTGAGGGGGGACGGGGACCCAGAAGGCTGAGGGGGGACGTGGACCCAGAAGGCTGAGGGGGGACGGGGACCCAGAAGGCTGAGGGGGGACGGGGACCCAGAAGGCTGAGGGGGGACGTGGACCCAGAAGGCTGAGGAGGGACGTGGACGGGGACCCAGAAGGCTGTGAGGGGACGGGGATCCAGAAGGCTGAGGGGGGACGGGGACCCTGAAGGCTGAGGGGGGACGGGGACCCAGAAGGCTGAGGGAGGGACGGGGACCCAGAAGGCTGAGGGGGGACGGGGACGGGGACCCAGAAGACTGAGGAGGGACGGGGACGGGGACCCTGAAGGCTGAGGGGGGACGGGGACCCTGAAGGCTGAGGAGGGACGGGGACCCAGAAGGCTGAGGGGGGACGGGGACCCAGAAGGCTGAGGGGGGACGGGGACACAGAAGGCTCAGGGGGGACGGGGACACAGAAGGCTCAGGGGGGACGGGGACCCAGAAGGCTCAGGGGGGACGGGGACCCAAAAGGCTGAGGGGGGACGGGTCTGGGACCCTGAAGGCTAAGGGGTGAAGGGGACCCAGAATGCTGAGGTGGGACGGGTCTGGGTCCCAGAAGGCTGAGTGGGGACGGGAACAGGGACCCACAAGGCTGCGGATGCCTGGAGCGCATGGCCGGGCAGGATAGTGGAGTCTGGAATAATAGGGACCTTTAACAATTAGACAGGCACATTGATGCGAGAAAAATAGTGTTTTACGGGTGTGAGGGGGGAAAGGTTCAGTTTGTAGAAGGCTTGAGCTATTGTCTTGGACACCGCCCTGGACATCTCAGGTAAAAACCCTCCACCATTGAGAACATTTGCAGGGAACGCTGCTGTCAGAGAGCAGCAGCAATCAAGGATCCACATCACCCGCTCTGTTCTCACTGCTCCCATCAGGAAAGAGGTATAGCCAGGTTCAGGAACAGCTGCTACTCCTTCACCACGAGACTCAACACACATTCAGGGACTCATTTAAAGACTCTCCCTTTTGCACTTTGAATTTTTTCTCTCTCTATTGCAGTTTGTTTTCATTTCCACATTTTCAGAGACTTCAAGTAGATGAGTCCAGTTGGGGAAACTTGGTTTTGGTCTATATCATGGTTACTTTTAACTCCTTTTATTGTTCATTTATATTAGTGTCTGGGCCCCTATGTGGTCCAGGTACAGCTGACAGACCTTTACCAAAGGGTCACGTTTATGTGATTTTTTTTTTTCCGTAGGTAACTGCAGTTCATTTCCACAGCCCAGCGTGCTATCGGACATCTAGTTGACCATGATACATCTCTTCGCGAAGGCCAGTGCTATTTTTATCAATGAGATTAGATATTTGGTCAAGTTGTCGCTTGTTTCAATGAAGAGATTGCTCCAGGTCTCACGTGGAGGTCACTGCTGTGATCGTGGTTAATTTTTCTGCGCTTTCTTGCCAAAATGGCCTCACTTTCACGCACGACAACGTAGAAAAGTTTAATGAAGCTCATCATCCCATTGGCCTTCATAACTATCCTATCAACCTGAGTGGCAACCTTGAGGGATGTTTGGATTTGAACCCCAAAGTCCCTCTGTTTAGCCTCACTCATGTAACCGACTGGTAACCTTGTACCCAGCCTTCTGGTTTGTCCTCCCAAAATACATCACCTCACACTTACCTGGATTGAACTCCTTATCCTTCGACAACCTTCAGCTTCATCCACAACTCCTCCAACCTTCACTTCATCTGCAGACATACTGACCCATCTTCTGCCTCTTCATCCAGGTCATTTATAAAAATCATCAAGAGCAGGGGTCCCAGAACAGATCCTTGTTGCACTCCACTCCTCTCTGCTTTCTTCCAACAAGACAATTTTTTATCCACAGCCAAAGTTACCCCGATCCTTTGCCAAATTGCTTTCTGATGAGTCTCGTCAAATTCTTGCTAAAATCCATGTAGACCACATCTACCACACGACCCTCATTCATTTCCTTTCTTACCCCACTCAAATAAAACTCATTTAGACTCATGAGGCATGACCTTCCCATCACAAAGCCATGCTGACTGACCTTGAGAAGTCTGTACTTCTGCAAATGCTCATAGATCCTATACTGGTCTATAATTCCCAAGATTCTCCCCATTACCTTTTCTAAACAAGGCGACTGCATTTGATGGTTTGCGCTGGATTTTGGGGGCAGGGGGCTGGGTGTTTGTGGGCAAGGGCTGGGTTTGGGGGCTGTAGGTGACTCGGAATTCTCTTCTCCTCTTAACTGCAAGGAACACTATGTCTAACTTCCTGCTGATGTGACTCTGTCTGTTTTATGACTGAATGAAGTGAATTTTGTGTAATATTGCACTTTATACCATGACAATCAATTGAATTTTGATCTTGGCATGTTTGGAAGAATGTTCTTAGTGACAGTGACCCAGGTTCAAATCTGTCACCATGTAAGGGATTTGAGTGTTTTTTTTTTTCTCACCCTTGTTGAAGTCGATTTCCTGTCAAGGTACAAAAAGATACAGTAACAAACCACAAACTCTAAAACACAGTCTTTATTGAGTCATGCCAGCAGGAATGAGGGGTACCAGTGGTGGGTGAACAGACTCACCTCACTATCAATGTTTGAACGGCAGTTAAAGAACACAGTCACATGGTAGAGCTTTTAAGACATTTTCCTGCCAACAAATTGGATAACATTTCTTGGAAGGTATTAGTACAGCTTCTGCTTTACATTTTGCACATCCTCTTCCTCAAGACACAGAAAGGATATGTTGTTGGCAATTTAATCTCATGTGCCCATTATAATTAAGAACATCCTTCTGGTCTACAAAATTTCAACAGAAATCTGGAAGGGTTGCTCACAGTACACATTGGTAATCATTCTCTGCCTGTCTGATTTCTGGTTTCCAATTTACACATGTAAATGTCTAATTTCATAGGAATTTTTAATTCTTGAAGTTGACAATGGTGGCTAACAGTTCAAAGCAGAAACAGCCATTCTGGGACTGAGTGGTGCTGAAGGCTTCTTGCAGCCTTTGGATCAGGCCTGATGAGCCTCCTTCAGGTGGCCAGAATACCCCCGATGTAAAGTCACATATTCTGCCCGAATGCGGCTGTAAGGAGGCCATGTGAAAGAGCAGATGCGGCTCGGAGGAGTACTTACCAATCTTCCTTCGGGAGGTATGATCTCCGTGTCTGAGCAATTCCCCCGAGGAACCTGAATGCAGCCGCCTGATGATAATCAGCCAGGGACCCAAATCCCCGCGCCTGACAGCCCCTCTCCTCATGCCCGACAACCCACCCTTCCCACGTCCGACAGCCCCATTCACCTCACCCGAGGGCCCCCATCACTGCTCCCGACACCACCCATGCCTCCCCTGCCCCAACATCCTGTGCCAGCCGCACCTGCCCTGATGTCCTGCGCTGACAGGAACTGGAGTGCGCTCTGAGGCGCCTCTCCTGAAGCTTTCCCTTTCAGGCTGCCATCTGAAAGAACATTCCATAGGGCTGTTTCTGCTTCTGCAGACTGATTCTTGACGTAGAATGCAGCTGAAAGTGGCTCCAGCTGTAGTCAATTCGCACTATTGTTTTAGAGATGAGGCAGGCATTAGGATATGAGACTCAGTCGTGGAGTTGAGAATTGATTCCTGTCTGAAATGTCCTTGGTCACTCTCTCTCCTAGCTTCCTGGCAAAATCTGTGTGATGATGTCTTCATCAGAATTATCAGAACAAGATCCAGCTAATATTCTGCACCCTTCATCAAATTGGAAAGTGAATGGGGGGAGTTGTGTGGTCAGGGCTTAATATGACACAGAATGATGCAGGTCTGTGTGGATTCAGTTGAAATGAGAGGGCAGATAACCTTTAACTTATCCCTGATCCCCCAACAAACCCACTCCCCCAATGCTAATCCCCCAAATGGCACAAGGTTGAACTGAGTCCTTTCAGGGTGAGAGGCAGAAGAGTGGCCTTTGTTCTGTACAAGGGCCAACAGATGCCAAGGACCGATCACCTCAAGGAGTGAACGAGGATTTAGAATAGGTTTTCCCCAACACAGAACAAAGTAGGAGCAGGAGGCTGTTTCTCCCCGTGAGCCTATTCTGCCTTTAGGTGAAGGACCACCAGAATGAGGAATAAAGAATGAAGCTGGAGGAACTCAGCAGGTTAGGCAGTGTCCATGGAGAGAGATGGTCAGTTAATGATTCAGGTCCGTACACAGACTGAAGCGAGAAGGGGAGCTGGCACAAAATTGGGAGGGCCCAGTGCCTCGGAAGCCACAGAGGATCACAAGACCACCCGACAGGCTGAACTTGTGATGGACACTATGAACTATGTATGTCATAAAGTACAGTACATGCTCTGTGTCGCCAGATCACCTCGTTGGGTTTTATCTCAAAGAAGTGGTGAAAGGCTTTGATATAGATGTATGGACTGGCCAGTCCATATCTACCTGACCTTCTCCAACCTCTCCCTTAGCTCCACCCTGGATTTCCCGGACTAGCCCCCTCTTGCTTCTGTTCATGGAACCTGGCCCAGTCGTGTATCAGTAATGCTCAGGTTTTTGGTCATTGAAGGTGTTTAATCACTCCATCCTATTTGACGTGATTATTGTGTGCACCACAATGCTGATCCCAAAGGCTTTGGGCAATGTGTACACCTGGTGTAACTGTGCCCAAACTGTCTGGGCTGCACATGTGGATGAGGAATCGAACTCCCACTTTGAGGTGACTCAGAGAATTAATGAAGGACACAGAGTTTCACCAAACCACACTCCAACTCTCTTCGTTCTTATATGCAAGATTCTTTGCACAAAACAGAGAGAGAGTTATTGATCGTATTTACACCAGCTTGACTTCAAGTCACAAGATAGTCTCGCGAGCCATTTACTTGAATGATGGCTCGCGTGGCAGCACCCACTCCTGGCGACTGTGGGTCACTCTGATTAGGGCGTCCGAGCAATGCCAGCATAAATGTTGCCAATATTTAGGAGAAGTGTTGCCCAATTAAGGAATGGTTGTGGTGTTTTGGAGAATTTGTGTACAATGGTTGTTTTGGGAGAAGTGGAGGTTCTAATAAACAAAAACTGAAGGTTGTGTTTTGAAGGAAAGTATGGAGTGCTTTGCTAAAAAGGGACAAAAGTTGTATTTTTCAAAATAGGTCCTGTTTTTGGGTCAAAACCGACATCTTTACTGTGCAAAAATGTGTGCAATTTTCATTTCAAAAGCCAAAACTGTGATTTTCAAATTGGGGTTGAAAAAAACATCTGTGCTTTGTAAAATATGATACAATAAGATACAGGAGCAGAAGTAGGCCATTTGGCCCATTGTGTCCATTCCATCATGAACTGATCCATTCTCCCACTCACCTTTAATACCTTGACTATTCAGATATGTCACGGAGTTGTGTTAACCTTTAATATTAATTTAATATTTCTCGTATATAAAAATGTCTTAGTAAATTAAATTACTGAGGTAAAATATTGTACCTGTATTCTTGATGAGTTAGCTTGGATGTTTCCAGGTGTACAGAAGCCATACCACTTGGGATCATTAAAGCAAACACTGTGTCTGGGGCTCGAGAAAAATTTTTTCAATTGGTTTGGTTTGCCTCAAGAAATGAAATCAGATCAGGGAAAGAATTTTATGTCAGATGTATTTCAACCGTTAGTTTATAAACAAGGAGCTCAACAAATTGCATTGTCAGGATTTAAATATGGCGGTTCGGAAATTATGTAAAGATAAAATGCCCAGGGTTTCTTTGGAAAAATTGACTTGGAAATATGAGTTGGTGGGGGGGGGGGGGGGGGGGGTGGGTGTGGTTTGTGTCTTCCTCATTTTAAGAATTTTGAAAAGCAGCTCAATTGAGATTTATAAATATATTGAATAATTTAGATGATATTCCAGCTTGGGTTTCTGTTGAATTTAATGCAATAGGGAATACGAATCCCCAAGATTTTATTTACAAATGGAATCCTAAGCTTTATTTGGAAGTGGGGAATCATCTATTTTGAAACATTTGATTGAGTTGATAATGAAATTGGCATGAAAGGTTTAATATTGAAATAGGCATTTTCCTTCTTCAATAGACAACCAATCCTGGAAGATTTGGAGATGGAAGGGTATTAAGAAAATTAGTTTTGAGGATGAGATTGAAATCTTTGAAAGAATTATCTTGTTATTACCAAGTTAAAGCTTTTTTATCTGTAAAAATAGGTCTTACTTTGATGTTACCTAATCAAAGTGAATTAGAATTACTGATTTGTTATCCTACTGGAAATAAATTTATTTCAGTAATGTATAACTTGCTTCAATCTAAGACCTCCAAAACTGGAGTGAATAAATCTAGATGAAGATGGGAAATAGATTTAAATTCTCAAATAAGCGAAAAGGATTGGATGGATTTGTGTAAATAATATGACTAAGATATAGGTTGGTTCAATATAATTTTTTACATCAGTTCTATTTGACAACGTAGAAAAGTTTAATGAAGCTCATCAAGGCTGAGGGGGGTCGGGGACCCAGAAGGCTGAGGGGGGATGGGGACCCAGAAGGCTGAGGGGGGACGGGGACCCAGAAGGCTGAGGGGGGACGGGGACCCAGAAGGCTGAGGGGGGACGGGGACCCAGAAGGCTGAGGTGGGACGGGAACCCAGAAGGCTGAGGGGGGACGGCGACTCAGAAGGCTGAGGGGGACGGGGACTCAGAAGGCTGAGGGGGACGGGGACTCAGAAGGCTGAGGGGGTCGGGGACCCAGAAGGCTGAGGAGGACGGGGTCCCAGAATGCTGACGGGGGACGGGGACCCATAAGGCTGAGGTGGGACGGGGACGGGGACCCAGAAGGCTGAGGGGGGACGGGGACCAAGAAGGCTGAGGGGGGATGGGGACCCAGAAGGCTCAGGGGGGACGTGGACCCAGAAGGCTGAGTGGGGACGGGGACCCAGAAGGCTGAGGGGGGACGGGGACCCAAAAGGCTGAGGGGGGACGGGTCTGGGACCAAGAAGGCTAAGGGGGGACGGGGACAGGGACCCAGAATGCTGAGGGGCGACGGGGACCCCGAAGGCTGAGTGGGGACGGGGACCCACAAGGCTGCGGATGCCTGGAGCGCATGGCCGGGCAGGATAGTGGAGTCTGGAATAATAGGGACCTTTAACATTTAGACAGGCACATTGATGCAAGAAAAATAGTGGGTTACGGGTGTGAGGGGAGAACGGTTCAGTTTGTAGAAGGTTTGAGCTATTGTCTTGTGACACCAATACCCCTGAGCAAAAAGCTCTGCAAAAGTACGGACACCGCCCAGAACATCTCATGTAAAAACCCTCCACCATTGAGAACATTTGCAGGGAACGCTGCTGTCAGAGAGCAGCAGCAATCAAGGATCCACATCACCCGCTCTGTTCTCACTGCTCCCATCAGGGAAGAGGTATAGCCAGGTTCAGGAACAGCTGCTACCCCTTCACCACCAGACTCAACACACATTCAGGGACTCATTTAAAGACTCTCCCTTTTGCACTTTGAATTTTTTTCTCTCTGTTGCAGTTTGTTTTCATATCCACATTTTCAGAGATTACAAGTCGATGAGTCCAGTTGGGGAAACTTGGTTTTGGTCTATATAATGGTTACTTTCATCCCCTTTTATTGTTCATTTGTATTAGTGTCTGGGCCCCTATGTGGTCCAGGTACAGCTGACAGACCTTTACCAAAGGGTCACGTTTATGTGATTTTTTTTTCCCGTAGGTAACTGCAGTTCGTTTCCACAGCCCAACGTGCTATCGGACATCCAGTTGATCGTGATACATCTCTTCGCGAAGGCCAGTGCTATTTTTATAAATGAGATTAGATATTTGGTCAAGTTGTCGCTTGTTTCAATGAGATTGTCAGGTCTCACGTGGAGGTCACTGCTGTGATCGTGGTTAATTTTTCTGCGCTTTCTTGCCAAAATGGCCTCACTTTCACGCACGACAACGTAGAAAAGTTTAATGAAGCTCATCATCCCATTGGCCTTCATAACTATCCTATCAACCTGAGTGGCAACCTTGAGGGATGTTTGGATTTGAACCCCAAAGTCCCTCTGTTTAGCCTCACTCATGTAACCGACTGGTAACCTTGTACCCAGCCTTCTGGTTTGTCCTCCCAAAATACCTGGATTGAACTCCTTATCCTTCGACAACCTTCAGCTTCATCCACAACTCCTCCAACCTTCACATCATCTGCAGACATACTGACCCATCTTCTGCCTCTTCATCCAGGTCATTTATAAAAATCATCAAGAGCAGGGGTCCCAGAACAGATCCTTGTGGCACTCCACTCCTCTCTGCTTTCTTCCAACAAGACAATTTTTTATCCACAGCCAAAGTTACCCCGATCCTTTGCCAAATTGCTTTCTGATGAGTCTCGTCAAATTCTTGCTAAAATCCATGTAGACCACATCTACCACACGACCCTCATTCATTTCCTTTCTTACCCCACTCAAATAAAACTCATTTAGACTCATGAGGCATGACCTTCCCATCACAAAGCCATGCTGACTGACCTTGAGAAGTCTGTACTTCTGCAAATGCTCATAGATCCTATACTGGTCTATAATTCCCAAGATTCTCCCCATTACCTTTTCTAAACAAGGCGACTGCATTTGATGGTTTGCGCTGGATTTTGGGGGCAGGGGGCTGGGTGTTTGTGGGCAAGGGCTGGGTTTGGGGGCTGTAGGTGACTCGGAATTCTCTTCTCTTAACTGCAAGGAACACTATGTCTAACTTCCTGCTGATGTGACTCTGTCTGTTTTATGACTGAATGAAGTGAATTTTGTGTAATATTGCACTTTATACCATGACAATCAATTGAATTTTGATCTTGGCATGTTTGGAAGAATGTTCTTAGTGACAGTGACCCAGGTTCAAATCTGTCACCATGTAAGGGATTTGAGTGTTTTTTTTTTTCTCACCCTTGTTGAAGTCGATTTCCTGTCAAGGTACAAAAAGATACAGTAACAAACCACAAACTCTAAAACACAGTCTTTATTGAGTCATGCCAGCAGGAATGAGGGGTACCAGTGGTGGGTGAACAGACTCACCTCACTATCAATGTTTGAACGGCAGTTAAAGAACACAGTCACATGGTAGAGCTTTTAAGACATTTTCCTGCCAACAAATTGGATAACATTTCTTGGAAGGTATTAGTACAGCTTCTGCTTTACATTTTGCACATCCTCTTCCTCAAGACACAGAAAGGATATGTTGTTGGCAATTTAATCTCATGTGCCCATTATAATTAAGAACATCCTTCTGGTCTACAAAATTTCAACAGAAATCTGGAAGGGTTGCTCACAGTACACATTGGTAATCATTCTCTGCCTGTCTGATTTCTGGTTTCCAATTTACACATGTAAATGTCTAATTTCATAGTCATTTTTAATTCTTGAAGTTGACAATGGTGGCTAACAGTTCAAAGCAGAAACAGCCATTCTGGGACTGAGTGGTGCTGAAGGCTTCTTGCAGCCTTTGGATCAGGCCTGATGAGCCTCCTTCAGGTGGCCAGAATACCCCCGATGTAAAGTCACATATTCTGCCCGAATGCGGCTGTAAGGAGGCCATGTGAAAGAGCAGATGCGGCTCGGAGGAGTACTTACCAATCTTCCTTCGGGAGGTATGATCTCCGTGTCTGAGCAATTCCCCCGAGGAACCTGAATGCAGCCGCCTGATGATAATCAGCCAGGGACCCAAATCCCCGCGCCTGACAGCCCCTCTCCTCATGCCCGACAACCCACCCTTCCCACGTCCGACAGCCCCATTCACCTCACCCGAGGGCCCCCATCACTGCTCCCGACACCACCCATGCCTCCCCTGCCCCAACATCCTGTGCCAGCCGCACCTGCCCTGATGTCCTGCGCTGACAGGAACTGGAGTGCGCTCTGAGGCGCCTCTCCTGAAGCTTTCCCTTTCAGGCTGCCATCTGAAAGAACATTCCATAGGGCTGTTTCTGCTTCTGCAGACTGATTCTTGACGTAGAATGCAGCTGAAAGTGGCTCCAGCTGTAGTCAATTCGCACTATTGTTTTAGAGATGAGGCAGGCATTAGGATATGAGACTCAGTCGTGGAGTTGAGAATTGATTCCTGTCTGAAATGTCCTTGGTCACTCTCTCTCCTAGCTTCCTGGCAAAATCTGTGTGATGATGTCTTCATCAGAATTATCAGAACAAGATCCAGCTAATATTCTGCACCCTTCATCAAATTGGAAAGTGAATGGGGGGAGTTGTGTGGTCAGGGCTTAATATGACACAGAATGATGCAGGTCTGTGTGGATTCAGTTGAAATGAGAGGGCAGATAACCTTTAACTTATCCCTGATCCCCCAACAAACCCACTCCCCCAATGCTAATCCCCCAAATGGCACAAGGTTGAACTGAGTCCTTTCAGGGTGAGAGGCAGAAGAGTGGCCTTTGTTCTGTACAAGGGCCAACAGATGCCAAGGACCGATCACCTCAAGGAGTGAACGAGGATTTAGAATAGGTTTTCCCCAACACAGAACAAAGTAGGAGCAGGAGGCTGTTTCTCCCCGTGAGCCTATTCTGCCTTTAGGTGAAGGACCACCAGAATGAGGAATAAAGAATGAAGCTGGAGGAACTCAGCAGGTTAGGCAGTGTCCATGGAGAGAGATGGTCAGTTAATGATTCAGGTCCGTACACAGACTGAAGCGAGAAGGGGAGCTGGCACAAAATTGGGAGGGCCCAGTGCCTCGGAAGCCACAGAGGATCACAAGACCACCCGACAGGCTGAACTTGTGATGGACACTATGAACTATGTATGTCATAAAGTACAGTACATGCTCTGTGTCGCCAGATCACCTCGTTGGGTTTTATCTCAAAGAAGTGGTGAAAGGCTTTGATATAGATGTATGGACTGGCCAGTCCATATCTACCTGACCTTCTCCAACCTCTCCCTTAGCTCCACCCTGGATTTCCCGGACTAGCCCCCTCTTGCTTCTGTTCATGGAACCTGGCCCAGTCGTGTATCAGTAATGCTCAGGTTTTTGGTCATTGAAGGTGTTTAATCACTCCATCCTATTTGACGTGATTATTGTGTGCACCACAATGCTGATCCCAAAGGCTTTGGGCAATGTGTACACCTGGTGTAACTGTGCCCAAACTGTCTGGGCTGCACACGTGGATGAGGAATCGAACTCCCACTTTGAGGTGACTCAGAGAATTAATGAAGGACACAGAGTTTCACCAAACCACACTCCAACTCTCTTCGTTCTTATATGCAAGATTCTTTGCACAAAACAGAGAGAGAGTTATTGATCGTATTTACACCAGCTTGACTTCAAGTCACAAGATAGTCTCGCGAGCCATTTACTTGAATGATGGCTCGCGTGGCAGCACCCACTCCTGGCGACTGTGGGTCACTCTGATTAGGGCGTCCGAGCAATGCCAGCATAAATGTTGCCAATATTTAGGAGAAGTGTTGCCCAATTAAGGAATGGTTGTGGTGTTTTGGAGAATTTGTGTACAATGGTTGTTTTGGGAGAAGTGGAGGTTCTAATAAACAAAAACTGAAGGTTGTGTTTTGAAGGAAAGTATGGAGTGCTTTGCTAAAAAGGGACAAAAGTTGTATTTTTCAAAATAGGTCCTGTTTTTGGGTCAAAACCGACATCTTTACTGTGCAAAAATGTGTGCAATTTTCATTTCAAAAGCCAAAACTGTGATTTTCAAATTGGGGTTGAAAAAAACATCTGTGCTTTGTAAAATATGATACAATAAGATACAGGAGCAGAAGTAGGCCATTTGGCCCATTGTGTCCATTCCATCATGAACTGATCCATTCTCCCACTCACCTTTAATACCTTGACTATTCAGATATGTCACGGAGTTGTGTTAACCTTTAATATTAATTTAATATTTCTCGTATATAAAAATGTCTTAGTAAATTAAATTACTGAGGTAAAATATTGTACCTGTATTCTTGATGAGTTAGCTTGGATGTTTCCAGGTGTACAGAAGCCATACCACTTGGGATCATTAAAGCAAACACTGTGTCTGGGGCTCGAGAAAAATTTTTTCAATTGGTTTGGTTTGCCTCAAGAAATGAAATGAGATCAGGGAAAGAATTTTATGTCAGATGTATTTCAACCGTTAGTTTATAAACAAGGAGCTCAACAAATTGCATTGTCAGGATTTAAATATGGCGGTTCGGAAATTATGTAAAGATAAAATGCCCAGGGTTTCTTTGGAAAAATTGACTTGGAAATATGAGTTGGTGGGGGGGGGGGGGGGGGGGTGTGGTTTGTGTCTTCCTCATTTTAAGAATTTTGAAAAGCAGCTCAATTGAGATTTATAAATATATTGAATAATTTAGATGATATTCCAGCTTGGGTTTCTGTTGAATTTAATGCAATAGGGAATACGAATCCCCAAGATTTTATTTACAAATGGAATCCTAAGCTTTATTTGGAAGTGGGGAATCATCTATTTTGAAACATTTGATTGAGTTGATAATGAAATTGGCATGAAAGGTTTAATATTGAAATAGGCATTTTCCTTCTTCAATAGACAACCAATCCTGGAAGATTTGGAGATGGAAGGGTATTAAGAAAATTAGTTTTGAGGATGAGATTGAAATCTTTGAAATAATTATCTTGTTATTACCAAGTTAAAGCTTTTTTATCTGTAAAAATAGGTCTTACTTTGATGTTACCTAATCAAAGTGAATTAGAATTACTGATTTGTTATCCTACTGGAAATAAATTTATTTCAGTAATGTATAACTTGCTTCAATCTAAGACCTCCAAAACTGGAGTGAATAAATCTAGATGAAGATGGGAAATAGATTTAAATTCTCAAATAAGCGAAAAGGATTGGATGGATTTGTGTAAATAATATGACTAAGATATAGGTTGGTTCAATATAATTTTTTACATCAGTTCTATTTGACAACGTAGAAAAGTTTAATGAAGCTCATCAAGGCTGAGGGGGGTCGGGGACCCAGAAGGCTGAGGGGGGATGGGGACCCAGAAGGCTGAGGGGGGACGGGGACCCAGAAGGCTGAGGGGGGACGGGGACCCAGAAGGCTGAGGGGGGACGGGGACCCAGAAGGCTGAGGTGGGACGGGAACCCAGAAGGCTGAGGGGGGACGGCGACTCAGAAGGCTGAGGGGGACGGGGACTCAGAAGGCTGAGGGGGACGGGGACTCAGAAGGCTGAGGGGGTCGGGGACCCAGAAGGCTGAGGAGGACGGGGTCCCAGAATGCTGACGGGGGACGGGGACCCATAAGGCTGAGGTGGGACGGGGACGGGGACCCAGAAGGCTGAGGGGGGACGGGGACCAAGAAGGCTGAGGGGGGATGGGGACCCAGAAGGCTCAGGGGGGACGTGGACCCAGAAGGCTGAGTGGGGACGGGGACCCAGAAGGCTGAGGGGGGACGGGGACCCAAAAGGCTGAGGGGGGACGGGTCTGGGACCAAGAAGGCTAAGGGGGGACGGGGACAGGGACCCAGAATGCTGAGGGGCGACGGGGACCCCGAAGGCTGAGTGGGGACGGGGACCCACAAGGCTGCGGATGCCTGGAGCGCATGGCCGGGCAGGATAGTGGAGTCTGGAATAATAGGGACCTTTAACATTTAGACAGGCACATTGATGCAAGAAAAATAGTGGGTTACGGGTGTGAGGGGAGAACGGTTCAGTTTGTAGAAGGTTTGAGCTATTGTCTTGTGACACCAATACCCCTGAGCAAAAAGCTCTGCAAAAGTACGGACACCGCCCAGAACATCTCATGTAAAAACCCTCCACCATTGAGAACATTTGCAGGGAACGCTGCTGTCAGAGAGCAGCAGCAATCAAGGATCCACATCACCCGCTCTGTTCTCACTGCTCCCATCAGGGAAGAGGTATAGCCAGGTTCAGGAACAGCTGCTACCCCTTCACCACCAGATTCAACACACATTCAGGGACTCATTTAAAGACTCTCCCTTTTGCACTTTGAATTTTTTTCTCTCTGTTGCAGTTTGTTTTCATATCCACATTTTCAGAGATTACAAGTCGATGAGTCCAGTTGGGGAAACTTGGTTTTGGTCTATATAATGGTTACTTTCATCCCCTTTTATTGTTCATTTGTATTAGTGTCTGGGCCCCTATGTGGTCCAGGTACAGCTGACAGACCTTTACCAAAGGGTCACGTTTATGTGATTTTTTTTTCCCGTAGGTAACTGCAGTTCGTTTCCACAGCCCAACGTGCTATCGGACATCCAGTTGATCGTGATACATCTCTTCGCGAAGGCCAGTGCTATTTTTATAAATGAGATTAGATATTTGGTCAAGTTGTCGCTTGTTTCAATGAGATTGTCAGGTCTCACGTGGAGGTCACTGCTGTGATCGTGGTTAATTTTTCTGCGCTTTCTTGCCAAAATGGCCTCACTTTCACGCACGACAACGTAGAAAAGTTTAATGAAGCTCATCATCCCATTGGCCTTCATAACTATCCTATCAACCTGAGTGGCAACCTTGAGGGATGTTTGGATTTGAACCCCAAAGTCCCTCTGTTTAGCCTCACTCATGTAACCGACTGGTAACCTTGTACCCAGCCTTCTGGTTTGTCCTCCCAAAATACCTGGATTGAACTCCTTATCCTTCGACAACCTTCAGCTTCATCCACAACTCCTCCAACCTTCACATCATCTGCAGACATACTGACCCATCTTCTGCCTCTTCATCCAGGTCATTTATAAAAATCATCAAGAGCAGGGGTCCCAGAACAGATCCTTGTGGCACTCCACTCCTCTCTGCTTTCTTCCAACAAGACAATTTTTTATCCACAGCCAAAGTTACCCCGATCCTTTGCCAAATTGCTTTCTGATGAGTCTCGTCAAATTCTTGCTAAAATCCATGTAGACCACATCTACCACACGACCCTCATTCATTTCCTTTCTTACCCCACTCAAATAAAACTCATTTAGACTCATGAGGCATGACCTTCCCATCACAAAGCCTTGCTGACTGACCTTGAGAAGTCTGTACTTCTGCAAATGCTCATAGATCCTATACTGGTCTATAATTCCCAAGATTCTCCCCATTACCTTTTCTAAACAAGGCGACTGCATTTGATGGTTTGCGCTGGATTTTGGGGGCAGGGGGCTGGGTGTTTGTGGGCAAGGGCTGGGTTTGGGGGCTGTAGGTGACTCGGAATTCTCTTCTCCTCTTAACTGCAAGGAACACTATGTCTAACTTCCTGCTGATGTGACTCTGTCTGTTTTATGACTGAATGAAGTGAATTTTGTGTAATATTGCACTTTATACCATGACAATCAATTGAATTTTGATCTTGGCATGTTTGGAAGAATGTTCTTAGTGACAGTGACCCAGGTTCAAATCTGTCACCATGTAAGGGATTTGAGTGTTTTTTTTTTTCTCACCCTTGTTGAAGTCGATTTCCTGTCAAGGTACAAAAAGATACAGTAACAAACCACAAACTCTAAAACACAGTCTTTATTGAGTCATGCCAGCAGGAATGAGGGGTACCAGTGGTGGGTGAACAGACTCACCTCACTATCAATGTTTGAACGGCAGTTAAAGAACACAGTCACATGGTAGAGCTTTTAAGACATTTTCCTGCCAACAAATTGGATAACATTTCTTGGAAGGTATTAGTACAGCTTCTGCTTTACATTTTGCACATCCTCTTCCTCAAGACACAGAAAGGATATGTTGTTGGCAATTTAATCTCATGTGCCCATTATAATTAAGAACATCCTTCTGGTCTACAAAATTTCAACAGAAATCTGGAAGGGTTGCTCACAGTACACATTGGTAATCATTCTCTGCCTGTCTGATTTCTGGTTTCCAATTTACACATGTAAATGTCTAATTTCATAGGAATTTTTAATTCTTGAAGTTGACAATGGTGGCTAACAGTTCAAAGCAGAAACAGCCATTCTGGGACTGAGTGGTGCTGAAGGCTTCTTGCAGCCTTTGGATCAGGCCTGATGAGCCTCCTTCAGGTGGCCAGAATACCCCCGATGTAAAGTCACATATTCTGCCCGAATGCGGCTGTAAGGAGGCCATGTGAAAGAGCAGATGCGGCTCGGAGGAGTACTTACCAATCTTCCTTCGGGAGGTATGATCTCCGTGTCTGAGCAATTCCCCCGAGGAACCTGAATGCAGCCGCCTGATGATAATCAGCCAGGGACCCAAATCCCCGCGCCTGACAGCCCCTCTCCTCATGCCCGACAACCCACCCTTCCCACGTCCGACAGCCCCATTCACCTCACCCGAGGGCCCCCATCACTGCTCCCGACACCACCCATGCCTCCCCTGCCCCAACATCCTGTGCCAGCCGCACCTGCCCTGATGTCCTGCGCTGACAGGAACTGGAGTGCGCTCTGAGGCGCCTCTCCTGAAGCTTTCCCTTTCAGGCTGCCATCTGAAAGAACATTCCATAGGGCTGTTTCTGCTTCTGCAGACTGATTCTTGACGTAGAATGCAGCTGAAAGTGGCTCCAGCTGTAGTCAATTCGCACTATTGTTTTAGAGATGAGGCAGGCATTAGGATATGAGACTCAGTCGTGGAGTTGAGAATTGATTCCTGTCTGAAATGTCCTTGGTCACTCTCTCTCCTAGCTTCCTGGCAAAATCTGTGTGATGATGTCTTCATCAGAATTATCAGAACAAGATCCAGCTAATATTCTGCACCCTTCATCAAATTGGAAAGTGAATGGGGGGAGTTGTGTGGTCAGGGCTTAATATGACACAGAATGATGCAGGTCTGTGTGGATTCAGTTGAAATGAGAGGGCAGATAACCTTTAACTTATCCCTGATCCCCCAACAAACCCACTCCCCCAATGCTAATCCCCCAAATGGCACAAGGTTGAACTGAGTCCTTTCAGGGTGAGAGGCAGAAGAGTGGCCTTTGTTCTGTACAAGGGCCAACAGATGCCAAGGACCGATCACCTCAAGGAGTGAACGAGGATTTAGAATAGGTTTTCCCCAACACAGAACAAAGTAGGAGCAGGAGGCTGTTTCTCCCCGTGAGCCTATTCTGCCTTTAGGTGAAGGACCACCAGAATGAGGAATAAAGAATGAAGCTGGAGGAACTCAGCAGGTTAGGCAGTGTCCATGGAGAGAGATGGTCAGTTAATGATTCAGGTCCGTACACAGACTGAAGCGAGAAGGGGAGCTGGCACAAAATTGGGAGGGCCCAGTGCCTCGGAAGCCACAGAGGATCACAAGACCACCCGACAGGCTGAACTTGTGATGGACACTATGAACTATGTATGTCATAAAGTACAGTACGTGCTCTGTGTCGCCAGATCACCTCGTTGGGTTTTATCTCAAAGAAGTGGTGAAAGGCTTTGATATAGATGTATGGACTGGCCAGTCCATATCTACCTGACCTTCTCCAACCTCTCCCTTAGCTCCACCCTGGATTTCCCGGACTAGCCCCCTCTTGCTTCTGTTCATGGAACCTGGCCCAGTCGTGTATCAGTAATGCTCAGGTTTTTGGTCATTGAAGGTGTTTAATCACTCCATCCTATTTGACGTGATTATTGTGTGCACCACAATGCTGATCCCAAAGGCTTTGGGCAATGTGTACACCTGGTGTAACTGTGCCCAAACTGTCTGGGCTGCACACGTGGATGAGGAATCGAACTCCCACTTTGAGGTGACTCAGAGAATTAATGAAGGACACAGAGTTTCACCAAACCACACTCCAACTCTCTTCGTTCTTATATGCAAGATTCTTTGCACAAAACAGAGAGAGAGTTATTGATCGTATTTACACCAGCTTGACTTCAAGTCACAAGATAGTCTCGCGAGCCATTTACTTGAATGATGGCTCGCGTGGCAGCACCCACTCCTGGCGACTGTGGGTCACTCTGATTAGGGCGTCCGAGCAATGCCAGCATAAATGTTGCCAATATTTAGGAGAAGTGTTGCCCAATTAAGGAATGGTTGTGGTGTTTTGGAGAATTTGTGTACAATGGTTGTTTTGGGAGAAGTGGAGGTTCTAATAAACAAAAACTGAAGGTTGTGTTTTGAAGGAAAGTATGGAGTGCTTTGCTAAAAAGGGACAAAAGTTGTATTTTTCAAAATAGGTCCTGTTTTTGGGTCAAAACCGACATCTTTACTGTGCAAAAATGTGTGCAATTTTCATTTCAAAAGCCAAAACTGTGATTTTCAAATTGGGGTTGAAAAAAACATCTGTGCTTTGTAAAATATGATACAATAAGATACAGGAGCAGAAGTAGGCCATTTGGCCCATTGTGTCCATTCCATCATGAACTGATCCATTCTCCCACTCACCTTTAATACCTTGACTATTCAGATATGTCACGGAGTTGTGTTAACCTTTAATATTAATTTAATATTTCTCGTATATAAAAATGTCTTAGTAAATTAAATTACTGAGGTAAAATATTGTACCTGTATTCTTGATGAGTTAGCTTGGATGTTTCCAGGTGTACAGAAGCCATACCACTTGGGATCATTAAAGCAAACACTGTGTCTGGGGCTCGAGAAAAATTTTTTCAATTGGTTTGGTTTGCCTCAAGAAATGAAATCAGATCAGGGAAAGAATTTTATGTCAGATGTATTTCAACCGTTAGTTTATAAACAAGGAGCTCAACAAATTGCATTGTCAGGATTTAAATATGGCGGTTCGGAAATTATGTAAAGATAAAATGCCCAGGGTTTCTTTGGAAAAATTGACTTGGAAATATGAGTTGGTGGGGGGGGGGGGGGGGGGTGGGTGTGGTTTGTGTCTTCCTCATTTTAAGAATTTTGAAAAGCAGCTCAATTGAGATTTATAAATATATTGAATAATTTAGATGATATTACAGCTTGGGTTTCTGTTGAATTTAATGCAATAGGGAATACGAATCCCCAAGATTTTATTTACAAATGGAATCCTAAGCTTTATTTGGAAGTGGGGAATCATCTATTTTGAAACATTTGATTGAGTTGATAATGAAATTGGCATGAAAGGTTTAATATTGAAATAGGCATTTTCCTTCTTCAATAGACAACCAATCCTGGAAGATTTGGAGATGGAAGGGTATTAAGAAAATTAGTTTTGAGGATGAGATTGAAATCTTTGAAAGAATTATCTTGTTATTACCAAGTTAAAGCTTTTTTATCTGTAAAAATAGGTCTTACTTTGATGTTACCTAATCAAAGTGAATTAGAATTACTGATTTGTTATCCTACTGGAAATAAATTTATTTCAGTAATGTATAACTTGCTTCAATCTAAGACCTCCAAAACTGGAGTGAATAAATCTAGATGAAGATGGGAAATAGATTTAAATTCTCAAATAAGCGAAAAGGATTGGATGGATTTGTGTAAATAATATGACTAAGATATAGGTTGGTTCAATATAATTTTTTACATCAGTTCTATTTGACAACGTAGAAAAGTTTAATGAAGCTCATCAAGGCTGAGGGGGGTCGGGGACCCAGAAGGCTGAGGGGGGATGGGGACCCAGAAGGCTGAGGGGGGACGGGGACCCAGAAGGCTGAGGGGGGACGGGGACCCAGAAGGCTGAGGGGGGACGGGGACCCAGAAGGCTGAGGTGGGACGGGAACCCAGAAGGCTGAGGGGGGACGGCGACTCAGAAGGCTGAGGGGGACGGGGACTCAGAAGGCTGAGGGGGACGGGGACTCAGAAGGCTGAGGGGGTCGGGGACCCAGAAGGCTGAGGAGGACGGGGTCCCAGAATGCTGACGGGGGACGGGGACCCATAAGGCTGAGGTGGGACGGGGACGGGGACCCAGAAGGCTGAGGGGGGACGGGGACCAAGAAGGCTGAGGGGGGATGGGGACCCAGAAGGCTCAGGGGGGACGTGGACCCAGAAGGCTGAGTGGGGACGGGGACCCAGAAGGCTGAGGGGGGACGGGGACCCAAAAGGCTGAGGGGGGACGGGTCTGGGACCAAGAAGGCTAAGGGGGGACGGGGACAGGGACCCAGAATGCTGAGGGGCGACGGGGACCCCGAAGGCTGAGTGGGGACGGGGACCCACAAGGCTGCGGATGCCTGGAGCGCATGGCCGGGCAGGATAGTGGAGTCTGGAATAATAGGGACCTTTAACATTTAGACAGGCACATTGATGCAAGAAAAATAGTGGGTTACGGGTGTGAGGGGAGAACGGTTCAGTTTGTAGAAGGTTTGAGCTATTGTCTTGTGACACCAATACCCCTGAGCAAAAAGCTCTGCAAAAGTACGGACACCGCCCAGAACATCTCATGTAAAAACCCTCCACCATTGAGAACATTTGCAGGGAACGCTGCTGTCAGAGAGCAGCAGCAATCAAGGATCCACATCACCCGCTCTGTTCTCACTGCTCCCATCAGGGAAGAGGTATAGCCAGGTTCAGGAACAGCTGCTACCCCTTCACCACCAGATTCAACACACATTCAGGGACTCATTTAAAGACTCTCCCTTTTGCACTTTGAATTTTTTTCTCTCTGTTGCAGTTTGTTTTCATATCCACATTTTCAGAGATTACAAGTCGATGAGTCCAGTTGGGGAAACTTGGTTTTGGTCTATATAATGGTTACTTTCATCCCCTTTTATTGTTCATTTGTATTAGTGTCTGGGCCCCTATGTGGTCCAGGTACAGCTGACAGACCTTTACCAAAGGGTCACGTTTATGTGATTTTTTTTTCCCGTAGGTAACTGCAGTTCGTTTCCACAGCCCAACGTGCTATCGGACATCCAGTTGATCGTGATACATCTCTTCGCGAAGGCCAGTGCTATTTTTATAAATGAGATTAGATATTTGGTCAAGTTGTCGCTTGTTTCAATGAGATTGTCAGGTCTCACGTGGAGGTCACTGCTGTGATCGTGGTTAATTTTTCTGCGCTTTCTTGCCAAAATGGCCTCACTTTCACGCACGACAACGTAGAAAAGTTTAATGAAGCTCATCATCCCATTGGCCTTCATAACTATCCTATCAACCTGAGTGGCAACCTTGAGGGATGTTTGGATTTGAACCCCAAAGTCCCTCTGTTTAGCCTCACTCATGTAACCGACTGGTAACCTTGTACCCAGCCTTCTGGTTTGTCCTCCCAAAATACCTGGATTGAACTCCTTATCCTTCGACAACCTTCAGCTTCATCCACAACTCCTCCAACCTTCACATCATCTGCAGACATACTGACCCATCTTCTGCCTCTTCATCCAGGTCATTTATAAAAATCATCAAGAGCAGGGGTCCCAGAACAGATCCTTGTGGCACTCCACTCCTCTCTGCTTTCTTCCAACAAGACAATTTTTTATCCACAGCCAAAGTTACCCCGATCCTTTGCCAAATTGCTTTCTGATGAGTCTCGTCAAATTCTTGCTAAAATCCATGTAGACCACATCTACCACACGACCCTCATTCATTTCCTTTCTTACCCCACTCAAATAAAACTCATTTAGACTCATGAGGCATGACCTTCCCATCACAAAGCCATGCTGACTGACCTTGAGAAGTCTGTACTTCTGCAAATGCTCATAGATCCTATACTGGTCTATAATTCCCAAGATTCTCCCCATTACCTTTTCTAAACAAGGCGACTGCATTTGATGGTTTGCGCTGGATTTTGGGGGCAGGGGGCTGGGTGTTTGTGGGCAAGGGCTGGGTTTGGGGGCTGTAGGTGACTCGGAATTCTCTTCTCTTAACTGCAAGGAACACTATGTCTAACTTCCTGCTGATGTGACTCTGTCTGTTTTATGACTGAATGAAGTGAATTTTGTGTAATATTGCACTTTATACCATGACAATCAATTGAATTTTGATCTTGGCATGTTTGGAAGAATGTTCTTAGTGACAGTGACCCAGGTTCAAATCTGTCACCATGTAAGGGATTTGAGTGTTTTTTTTTTTCTCACCCTTGTTGAAGTCGATTTCCTGTCAAGGTACAAAAAGATACAGTAACAAACCACAAACTCTAAAACACAGTCTTTATTGAGTCATGCCAGCAGGAATGAGGGGTACCAGTGGTGGGTGAACAGACTCACCTCACTATCAATGTTTGAACGGCAGTTAAAGAACACAGTCACATGGTAGAGCTTTTAAGACATTTTCCTGCCAACAAATTGGATAACATTTCTTGGAAGGTATTAGTACAGCTTCTGCTTTACATTTTGCACATCCTCTTCCTCAAGACACAGAAAGGATATGTTGTTGGCAATTTAATCTCATGTGCCCATTATAATTAAGAACATCCTTCTGGTCTACAAAATTTCAACAGAAATCTGGAAGGGTTGCTCACAGTACACATTGGTAATCATTCTCTGCCTGTCTGATTTCTGGTTTCCAATTTACACATGTAAATGTCTAATTTCATAGGAATTTTTAATTCTTGAAGTTGACAATGGTGGCTAACAGTTCAAAGCAGAAACAGCCATTCTGGGACTGAGTGGTGCTGAAGGCTTCTTGCAGCCTTTGGATCAGGCCTGATGAGCCTCCTTCAGGTGGCCAGAATACCCCCGATGTAAAGTCACATATTCTGCCCGAATGCGGCTGTAAGGAGGCCATGTGAAAGAGCAGATGCGGCTCGGAGGAGTACTTACCAATCTTCCTTCGGGAGGTATGATCTCCGTGTCTGAGCAATTCCCCCGAGGAACCTGAATGCAGCCGCCTGATGATAATCAGCCAGGGACCCAAATCCCCGCGCCTGACAGCCCCTCTCCTCATGCCCGACAACCCACCCTTCCCACGTCCGACAGCCCCATTCACCTCACCCGAGGGCCCCCATCACTGCTCCCGACACCACCCATGCCTCCCCTGCCCCAACATCCTGTGCCAGCCGCACCTGCCCTGATGTCCTGCGCTGACAGGAACTGGAGTGCGCTCTGAGGCGCCTCTCCTGAAGCTTTCCCTTTCAGGCTGCCATCTGAAAGAACATTCCATAGGGCTGTTTCTGCTTCTGCAGACTGATTCTTGACGTAGAATGCAGCTGAAAGTGGCTCCAGCTGTAGTCAATTCGCACTATTGTTTTAGAGATGAGGCAGGCATTAGGATATGAGACTCAGTCGTGGAGTTGAGAATTGATTCCTGTCTGAAATGTCCTTGGTCACTCTCTCTCCTAGCTTCCTGGCAAAATCTGTGTGATGATGTCTTCATCAGAATTATCAGAACAAGATCCAGCTAATATTCTGCACCCTTCATCAAATTGGAAAGTGAATGGGGGGAGTTGTGTGGTCAGGGCTTAATATGACACAGAATGATGCAGGTCTGTGTGGATTCAGTTGAAATGAGAGGGCAGATAACCTTTAACTTATCCCTGATCCCCCAACAAACCCACTCCCCCAATGCTAATCCCCCAAATGGCACAAGGTTGAACTGAGTCCTTTCAGGGTGAGAGGCAGAAGAGTGGCCTTTGTTCTGTACAAGGGCCAACAGATGCCAAGGACCGATCACCTCAAGGAGTGAACGAGGATTTAGAATAGGTTTTCCCCAACACAGAACAAAGTAGGAGCAGGAGGCTGTTTCTCCCCGTGAGCCTATTCTGCCTTTAGGTGAAGGACCACCAGAATGAGGAATAAAGAATGAAGCTGGAGGAACTCAGCAGGTTAGGCAGTGTCCATGGAGAGAGATGGTCAGTTAATGATTCAGGTCCGTACACAGACTGAAGCGAGAAGGGGAGCTGGCACAAAATTGGGAGGGCCCAGTGCCTCGGAAGCCACAGAGGATCACAAGACCACCCGACAGGCTGAACTTGTGATGGACACTATGAACTATGTATGTCATAAAGTACAGTACGTGCTCTGTGTCGCCAGATCACCTCGTTGGGTTTTATCTCAAAGAAGTGGTGAAAGGCTTTGATATAGATGTATGGACTGGCCAGTCCATATCTACCTGACCTTCTCCAACCTCTCCCTTAGCTCCACCCTGGATTTCCCGGACTAGCCCCCTCTTGCTTCTGTTCATGGAACCTGGCCCAGTCGTGTATCAGTAATGCTCAGGTTTTTGGTCATTGAAGGTGTTTAATCACTCCATCCTATTTGACGTGATTATTGTGTGCACCACAATGCTGATCCCAAAGGCTTTGGGCAATGTGTACACCTGGTGTAACTGTGCCCAAACTGTCTGGGCTGCACACGTGGATGAGGAATCGAACTCCCACTTTGAGGTGACTCAGAGAATTAATGAAGGACACAGAGTTTCACCAAACCACACTCCAACTCTCTTCGTTCTTATATGCAAGATTCTTTGCACAAAACAGAGAGAGAGTTATTGATCGTATTTACACCAGCTTGACTTCAAGTCACAAGATAGTCTCGCGAGCCATTTACTTGAATGATGGCTCGCGTGGCAGCACCCACTCCTGGCGACTGTGGGTCACTCTGATTAGGGCGTCCGAGCAATGCCAGCATAAATGTTGCCAATATTTAGGAGAAGTGTTGCCCAATTAAGGAATGGTTGTGGTGTTTTGGAGAATTTGTGTACAATGGTTGTTTTGGGAGAAGTGGAGGTTCTAATAAACAAAAACTGAAGGTTGTGTTTTGAAGGAAAGTATGGAGTGCTTTGCTAAAAAGGGACAAAAGTTGTATTTTTCAAAATAGGTCCTGTTTTTGGGTCAAAACCGACATCTTTACTGTGCAAAAATGTGTGCAATTTTCATTTCAAAAGCCAAAACTGTGATTTTCAAATTGGGGTTGAAAAAAACATCTGTGCTTTGTAAAATATGATACAATAAGATACAGGAGCAGAAGTAGGCCATTTGGCCCATTGTGTCCATTCCATCATGAACTGATCCATTCTCCCACTCACCTTTAATACCTTGACTATTCAGATATGTCACGGAGTTGTGTTAACCTTTAATATTAATTTAATATTTCTCGTATATAAAAATGTCTTAGTAAATTAAATTACTGAGGTAAAATATTGTACCTGTATTCTTGATGAGTTAGCTTGGATGTTTCCAGGTGTACAGAAGCCATACCACTTGGGATCATTAAAGCAAACACTGTGTCTGGGGCTCGAGAAAAATTTTTTCAATTGGTTTGGTTTGGCTCAAGAAATGAAATCAGATCAGGGAAAGAATTTTATGTCAGATGTATTTCAACCGTTAGTTTATAAACAAGGAGCTCAACAAATTGCATTGTCAGGATTTAAATATGGCGGTTCGGAAATTATGTAAAGATAAAATGCCCAGGGTTTCTTTGGAAAAATTGACTTGGAAATATGAGTTGGTGGGGGGGGGGGGGGGGGGGTGGGTGTGGTTTGTGTCTTCCTCATTTTAAGAATTTTGAAAAGCAGCTCAATTGAGATTTATAAATATATTGAATAATTTAGATGATATTCCAGCTTGGGTTTCTGTTGAATTTAATGCAATAGGGAATACGAATCCCCAAGATTTTATTTACAAATGGAATCCTAAGCTTTATTTGGAAGTGGGGAATCATCTATTTTGAAACATTTGATTGAGTTGATAATGAAATTGGCATGAAAGGTTTAATATTGAAATAGGCATTTTCCTTCTTCAATAGACAACCAATCCTGGAAGATTTGGAGATGGAAGGGTATTAAGAAAATTAGTTTTGAGGATGAGATTGAAATCTTTGAAAGAATTATCTTGTTATTACCAAGTTAAAGCTTTTTTATCTGTAAAAATAGGTCTTACTTTGATGTTACCTTATCAAAGTGAATTAGAATTACTGATTTGTTATCCTGCTGGAAATAAATTTATTTCAGTAATGTATAACTTGCTTCAATCTAAGGCCCCAAAAACTGGAGTGAATAAATCTAGATGAAGACGGGAAATAGATTTAAATTCTCAAATAAGCGAAAAGGATTGGATGGATTTGTGTAAATAATCTGACTAAGATATAGGTTGGTTCAATATAATTTTTTACATCAGTTCTATTTGACAACGTAGAAAAGTTTAATGAAGCTCATCAAGGCTGAGGGGGGTCGGGGACCCAGAAGGCTGAGGGGGGATGGGGACCCAGAAGGCTGAGGGGGGACGGGGACCCAGAAGGCTGAGGGGGGACGGGGACCCAGAAGGCTGAGGGGGGACGGGGACCCAGAAGGCTGAGGTGGGACGGGAACCCAGAAGGCTGAGGGGGGACGGGGACTCAGAAGGCTGAGGGGGGACAGGGACGGGGACTCAGAAGGCTGAGGGGGGCGGAGACCCAGAAGGCTGAGGGGGATGGTGACCCAGAAGGCTGAGGGGGACGGGGACGGGGTCCCAGAAGGCTGAGGGGGTACTGGGACCCATAAGGCTGAGATGGGACGGGGACGGGGACCCAGAAGGCTGAGGGGAGACGGGGACGGGGATCCAGAAGGCTGAGGGGGGACGGGGACCCAGAAGGCTGAGGGGGGACGGGGACCTAGAAGGCTGAGGGGGGACGGGGACCCAGAAGGCTGAGGGGGGACGGGGACCCAGAAGGCTGAGGGGGGACGGGGACCCAGAAGGCTGAGGGGGGACGGGGACCCAGAAGGGTGAGGGGGGACTGGGACCCAGAAGGCTGAGGGGGGACGGGGACCCAGAAGGCTGAGGGGGGACGGGGACCCAGAAGGCTTAGGGGGACGGGGACGGGGTCCCAGAAGTCTGAGGGGGGACGGGGACCCATAAGGCTGAGGGGTGACGGGGACGGGGACCCAGAAGGCTGAGGGGGGACGGGGACGGGGACCCAGAAGGCTGAGGGGGGACGGGGACGGGGACCCAGAAGGCTGAGGGGGGACAGGGACGGGGACCCAGAAGGCTGAGGGGGGACGGGGACCCAGAAGGCTGAGGGGAGATGGGGACCCAGAAGGCTGAGGGGGGACGGGGACCCAGAAGGCTGAGGGGGAACGGGGACCCAGAAGGCTGAGGTGGGATGGGGACCCAGAAGGCTGAGGGGGGACGGAAACCCAGAAGGCTGAGGGGGACGGGGACGGGGTCCCATAAGTCTGAGTGGGGACGGGGACGGGGACCCAGAAGGCTGAGGGGGGACGGGGACCCAGAAGGCTGAGGGGGGACGGGGACCCAGAAGGCTGAGGGGGGACGGGGACCCAGAAGGCTGAGGGGGGACGGGGACCCAGAAGGCTGAGGGGGGACGGGGACCCAGAAGGCTGAGGGGGGACGGGGACCCAGAAGGCTGAGGGGGGACGGGGACCCAGAAGGCTGAGGGGGGACGGGGACCCAGAAGGCTGAGGGGGGACGGGGACCCAGAAGGCTGAGGGGGGACGGGGACCCAGAAGGCTGAGGGGGGACGGGGACCCAGAAGGCTGAGGGGGGACGGGGACGGGGACCCAGAAGGCTGAGGGGGGACGGGGACGGGCACCCAGAAGTCTAACGTGGGACGGGGTCCCAGAAGGCTGAGGGGGGACGGGGACCCAGAAGGCTGAGGGGGGACGGGGACCCAGAAGGCTGAAGAGGGACGGGGACCCAGGTGGCTGAGGGCGGTCGGGGACCCAGAAGACTGAGGGTGGACGGGGACCCAGAAGGCTGAGGGGGTACGGGGACCCAGAAGGCTGAGGGGGGACGTGGACCCAAAAGGCTGAGGGGGACGGTGACCCAGAAGGCTGAGGGGGGACTGGGTCCCAGTAGTCTGAGGGGGGATGTGGACCCAGAAGGCTGAGGGGGACGGTGATCCAGAAGGCTGAGGGGGGACGGGGTCCCAGAAGGCTGAGGGGGGACGGTGACCCAGAAGGCTGAGGGGGGACGGGGTCCCAGAAGGCTGAGGTGGGACGGAGATGGAGACGGGGTCCTAGATGGCTGAGGGGGGATGGGGACCCAGAAAGCTGAGGGGGGACGGGGACCCAGAAGGCTGAGGGGGGACAGGGACGGGGACTCAGAAGGCTGAGGGGGGCGGGGACCCAGAAGGCTGAGGGGAATGGGGACCCAGAAGGCTGAGGGGGACGGGGACGGGGTCCCAGAAGGCTGAGGGGGGACTGGGACCCATAAGGCTGAGATGGGACGGGGACGGGGACCCAGAAGGCTGAGGGGAGACGGGGACGGGGATCCAGAAGGCTGAGGGGGGACGGGGACCCAGAAGGCTGAGGGTGGACGGGGACCCAGAAGGCTGAGGGGGGACGGGGACCCAGAAGGCTGAGGGGGGACGGGGACCCAGAAGGCTGAGGGGGGACGGGGACCCAGAAGGCTGAGGGGGGACGGGGACCCAGAAGGCTGAGGGGGGACGGGGACCCAGAAGGCTGAGGGGGGACGGGGACCCAGAAGGCTGAGGGGGGACGGGGACCCAGAAGGCTGAAAGGGGGACGGGGACCCAGAAGGCTGAGGGGGACGGGGACGGGGTCCCAGAAGTCTGAGGGGGGACGGGGACCCATAAGGCTGAGGGGTGACGCGGACGGGGACCCAGAAGGCTGAGGGGGGACGGGGACGGGGACCCAGAAGGCTGAGGGGGGACGGGGACGGGGACCCAGAAGGCTGAGGGGGGACAGGGACGGGGACCCAGAAGGCTGAGGGGGGACGGGGACCCAGAAGGCTGAGGGGGGACAGGGACCCAGAAGGCTGAGGGGGGACGGGGACCCAGAAGGCTGAGGGGGGACGGGGACCCAGAAGGCTGAGGGGGACGGGGACCCAGAAGGCTGAGGGGGACGGGGACCCAGAAGGCTGAGGGGGACGGGGACCCAGAAGGCTGAGGGGGACGGGGACCCAGAAGGCTGAGGGGGACGGGGACCCAGAAGGCTGAGGGGGACGGGGACGGGGTCCCAGAAGGCTGAGGGGGAACAGGGACCCATAAGGCTGAGGGGGAACAGGGACCCATAAGGCTGAGGTGGGACGGGGAAGGGGACCCAGAAGGCTAGGCTGAGGGGGACGGGGACGGGGTCCCAGAAGGCTGAGGGGGAACAGGGACCCATAAGGCTGAGGTGGGACGGGGACGGGGACCCAGAAGGCTGAGGGGGGACGGGGACCCAGAAGGCTGAGGGGGGACGGGGACCCAGAAGGCTGAGGGGGGACGGGGACCCAGAAGGCTGAGGGGGGGTCGGGGTCCCAGAAGGCTGAGGGGAGACGGGGACCCAAAAGGCTGAGGGGGGACGGTTCTTGGACCCAGAAGGCTAAGGGGGGACGGAGACGGGGACGGGGACCCAGAATGCTGAGGGGCGACGGGGACCCAGAAGGCTGAGTGGGGACGGGGACGGGGACCCACAAGGCTGCGGATGCCTGGAGTGCATGGCCGGGCAGGATAGTGGAGTCTGGAATAATAGCGACCTTTAACATTTAGACAGGCACATTGATGCAAGAAAAATAGTGGGTTACGGGTGTGAGTGGATAAAGGTTCAGTTTGTAGTAGGTTTGAGCTATTGTCTTGTGACCCCAATACCCCTGAGCAAAAAGCTCTGCAAAAGTATGGACACCGCCCTGGACATCTCAGGTAAAAACCCTCCACCATTGAGAACATTTGCAGGGAACGCTGCTGTCAGAGAGCAGCAGAAATCAAGGATCCACATTACCCGCTCTGTTCTCACTGCTCCCATCAGGATAGAGGTATAGCCAGGTTCAGGAACAGCTGCTACCCCTTCACCACGAGACTCAACACACATTCAGGGACTCATTTAAAGACTCTCCCTTTTGCACTTTGAATTTTTTCTCTCTCTATTGCAGTTTGTTTTCATTTCCACATTTTCAGAGATTACAAGTAGATGAGTCCAGTTGGGGAAACTTGGTTTTGCTCTATATAATGGTTACTTTTAACTCCTTTTATTGTTCATTTATATTAGTGTCTGGGCCCCTATGTGGTCCAGGTACAGCTGACAGACCTTTACCAAAGGGTCACGTTTATGTGATTTTTTTTTCCGTAGGTAACTGCAGTTCATTTCCACAGCCCAGCGTGCTATCGGACATCCAGTTGATCGTGATACATCTCTTCGCGAAGGCCAGTGCTATTTTTATAAATGAGATTAGATATTTGGTCAAGTTGTCGCTTGTTTCAATGAACAGATTGCTCCAGGTCTCACGTGGAGGTCACTGCTGTGATCGTGGTTAATTTTTCTGCGCTTTCTTGCCAAAATGGCCTCACTTTCACGCACGACCACGTAGAAAAGTTTAATGAAGCTCATCATCCCATTGGCCTTCATAACTATCCTATCAACCTGAGCGGCAACCTTGAGGGATGTTTGCATTTGAACCCCAAAGTCCCTCTGTTTATCCTCACTCATGTAACCGACTGGTAACCTTGTACCCAGCCTTCTGGTTTGTCCTTCCAAAATCCATCACCTCACACTTACCTGGATTGAAATCCTTATCCTTCGACAACCTTCAGCTTCATCCACAACTCCTCCGACCTTCACATCATCTGCAGACTTACTGACCCATCTTCTGCCTCTTCATCCAGTTCATTTATAAAAATCATCAAGAGCAGGGGTCCTAGAACAGATCCTTGTGGCACTCCACTCCTCTCTGCTTTCTTCCAACAAGACAATTTTTTATCCACAGCCAAAGTTAACCTGATCCTTTGCCAAATTGTTTCTGATGAGTCTCGTCAAATTCTTGCTAAAATGCATGTAGACCACATCTACCACACGACCCTCATTCATTTCCTTTGTTACCCCACTCAAATAAAACTCATTTAGACTCACGAGGCATGACCTTCCCATCACAAAGCCATGCTGACTGTCCTTGAGAAGTCTGTACTTCTGCAAATGCTCATAGATCCTATACTGGTCTATAATTCCCAAGATTCTCCCCATTACCTTTTCTAAACAAGGCGACTGCATTTGATGGTTTGAGCTGGATTTTGGGGGCAGGGGGCTGGGTGTTTGTGGGCAAGGGCTGGGTTTGGGGGCTGTAGGGGACTCAGGGAATTCTCTTTTCCTCTTGACTGCAAGGAACACTATGTCTGACTTCCTGCTAATCTGATTCTGTCTGCTTTATGACTGAATGAAGTGAATTTTGTGTCATATTGCACTTTATACCATGACAATCAATTGAATTTTGATCTTGGCATGTTTGGAAGAATGTTCTTAGTGACAGTGACCCAGGTTCAAATCTGTCACCATGTAAGGGGTTTGAGTGTTTTTTTTTCTCACCCTTGTTGAAGTTGATTTCCTGTCAAGGTACAAAAAGGTACAGTAACAAACCACAAACTCTAAAACACAGTCTTTATTGAGTCATGCCAGCAGGAATGAGGGGTACCAGTGGTGGGTGAACAGACTCACCTCACTATCAATGTTTGAACGGCAGTTAAAGAACACCGTCACATGGTAGAGCTTTTAAGACATTTTCCTGCCAACAAATTGGATAACATTTCTTGGAAGGTATTAGTACAGCTTCTGCTTTACATTTTGCACATCCTCTTCCTCAAGACATAGAAAGGATTTGTTGTTGGCAATTTAATCTCATGTGCCCATTATAATTAAGAACATCCTTCTGGTCTACAAAATTTCAACAGAAATCTGGAAGGGTTGCTCACAGTACACATTGGTAATCATTCTCTGCCTGTCTGATTTCTGGTTTCCAATTTACACATGTAAATGTCTAATTTCATAGGAATTTTTAATTCTTGAAGTTGACAATGGTGGCTAACAGTTCAAAGCAGAAACTGCCATTCTGGGACTGAGTGGTGCTGAAGGCTTCTTGCAGCCTTTGGATCAAACCTGATGAGCCTCCTTCAGGTGGCCAGAATACCCCCGATGTAAAGTCACCTATTCTACCCGAATGCGGCTGTAAGGAGTCCATGTGAAAGAGCCTGATGCGGGTCGGAGGAGTACTTACCAATCTTCCTTCGGGAGGTGTGATCTCCGTGTCTGAGCAATACCCCCGAGGACCCTGAATGCAGCCGCCTGATGATAATCAGCCAGGGACCCAAATCCCCGTGCCTGACAGCCCCCCTCCTCGTGCCCGTCAACCCACCCTTCCCGCGTCCGACAGCCCCATTCACCTCACCCGAGAGCCCCCATCACCGCGCCCGACACCACACATCACTGTTGCCTGACAGCCTCCCCTGCCCCAACATCCTGTGCCAGCCGCACCTGCCCTGATGTCCTGCGCTGACAGGAACTGGAGTGCGCTCTGAGGCGCCTCTCCTGCAGCTGTCCCTTTCAGGCTGCCATCTGAAAGAACATTCCATAGGGCTGTTTCTGCTTCTGCAGACTGATTCTTGACGTAGAATGCAGCTGAAAGTGGCTCCAGCTGTAGTCAATTCGCACTATTGTTTTAGAGATGAGGCAGGCATTAGGATATGAGACTCAGTCGTGGAGTTGAGAATTGATTCCTGTCTGAAATGTCCTTGGTCACTCTCTCTCCTAGCTTCCTGGCAAAATCTGTGTGATGATGTCTTCATCAGAATTATCAGAACAAGATCCAGCTAATATTCTGCACCCTTCATCAAATTGGAAAGTGAATGGGGGGATTTGTGTGGTCAGGGCTTAATACGACACAGAATGATGCAGGTCTGTGTGGATTCAGTTGAAATGAGAGGGCAGATAACCTTTAACTTATCCCTTATCCCCCAACAAACCCACTCCCCCAATGCTAATCCCCCAAATGGCACAAGGTTGAACTGAGTCCTTTCAGGGTGAGAGGCAGAAAAGTGGCCTTTGTTCTGTACAAGGGCCAACAGATGCCAAGGACCGATCACCTCAAGGAGTGAACGAGGATTTAGAATAGGTTTTCCCCAACACAGAACAAAGGAGGAGCAGGAGGCTGTTTCTCCCCGTGAGCCTATTCTGCCTTTAGGTGAAGGACCACCAGAATGAGGAATAAGGAATGAAGCTGGAGGAACTCAGCAGGTTAGGCAGTGTCCATGGAGAGAGATGGTCAGTTAATGATTCAGGTCCGTACACAGACTGAAGCGAGAAGGGGAGCTGGCACAAAATTGGGAGGGCCCAGTGCCTCGGAAGCCACAGAGGATTACAAGACCACCCGACAGGCTGAACTTGTGATGGACACTATGAACTATGTATGTCATAAAGTACAGTATGTGTTCTGTGTCGCCACATCACCTTGTTGAGTTTTATCTCAAAGAAGTGGTGAAAGGCTTTGATATAGATGTATGGACTGGCCAGTCCATATCTACCTGACCTTCTCCAACCTCTCCCTTAGCTCCACCCTGGATTTCCCGGACTTGCCCCCTCTTGCTTCTGTTCATGGAACCTGGCCCAGTCGTGTATCAGTAATGCTCAGGTTTTTGGTCATTGAAGGTGTTTAATCACTCCATCCTATTTGACGTGATTATTGTGTGCACCACAATGCTGATCCCAAAGGCTTTGGGCAATGTGTACACCTGGTGTAACTGTGCCCAAACTGTCTGGGCTGCACACGTAGATGAGGAATCGAACTCCCACTTTGAGTTGACTCAGAGAATTAATGAAGGACACAGAGTTTCACCAAACCACACTCCAACTCTCTTTCGTTCTTATATGCAAGATTCTTTGCACAAAACAGAGAGAGAGTTATTGATCGTATTTACACCAGCTTGACTTCAAGTTACTAGATAGTCTCGCGAGCCATTTACTTGAATGATGGCTCGCGTGGCAGCACCCACTTCTGGCGACTGTGGGTCACTCTGATTAGGGCGTCCGAGCAATGCCAGCATAAATGTTGCCAATATTTAGGAGAAGTGTTGCCCAATTAAGGAATGGTTGTGGTGTTTTGGAGAATGTGTGTACAATGGTTGTTTTGGGAGAAGTGGAGGTTCTAATAAACAAAAACTGAAGGTTGTGTTTTGAAGGAAAGTATGGAGTGTTTTGCTAAAAAGGGACAAAAGTTGTATTTTTCAAACTATGTCCTGTTTTTGGGTCAAAACCGACATCTTTGCTGTGCAAAAATGTGTGCAATTTTCATTTCAAAAGCCAAAACTGTGATTTACAAATTGGGGTTGAAAAAAACATCTGTGCTTTGTAAAATATGAGACTATAAGATACAGGAGCAGAAGTAGGTCATTTGGCCCATTGTGTCCATTCCATCATGAACTGATCCATTCTCCCACTCACCTTTAATACCTTGACTATTCAGATATGTCACGGAGTTGTGTTAACCTTTAATATTAATTTAATATTTCTCGTATATAAAAATGTCTTAGTAAATTAAATTACTGAAGTAAAATATTGTACCTGTATTCTTGATGAGTTAGCTTGGATGTTTCCAGGTGTACAGAAGCCATACCACTTGAGAACATTAAAGCAAAAACTGTGTCTGGGGCTCGAGAAAAATTTTTTCAATTGGTTTGGTTTGCCTCAAGAACTGAAATCAGATCAGGGAAAGAATTTTATGTCAGATGTATTTCAACCGTTAGTTTATAAACAAGGAGCTCAACAAATTGCATTGTCAGGATTTAAATATGGCGGTTCGGAAATTATGTAAAGATAAAATGCCCAGGATTTCTTTGGAAAAATTGACTTGGAAATATGAGTTGGTGGGGGTAGGGGGGGGGGGGTGGTTGTGGTTTGTGTCTTCCTCATTTTAAGAATTTTAAAAAGCAGCTCAATTGAGATTTATAAATATATTGTATAATTTAGATGATATTCCAGCTTGGGTTTCTGTTGAATTTAATGCAATAGGGAATACGGATCCCCAAGATTTTATTTACAAATGGAATCCTAAGCTTTATTTGGAAGTGGGGAATCATCTATTTTGAAACATTTGATTGAGTTGATAATGAAATTGGCATGAAAGGTTTAATATTGAAATAGGCATTTTCCTTTTTCAATAGACAACCAATTCTGGAAGATTTGGAGATGGAAGGGTATTAAGAAAATTAGTTTTGAGGATGTGAGATTGAAATCTTTGAAAGAATTATCTTGTTATTACCAAGTTAAAGCTTTTTTATCTGTAAAAATAGGTCTTACTTTGATGTTACCTAATCAAAGTGAATTAGAATTACTGATTTGTTATCCTACTGGAAATAAATTTATTTCAGTAATGTATAACTTGCTTCAATCTAAGGCCCCCAAAACTGGAGTGAATAAATCTAGATGAAGATGGGAAATATATTTAAATTCTCAAATAAGCGAAAAGGATTGGATGGATTTGTGTAAATAATATGACTAAGATATAGGTTGGTTTTTTTACATCAGTTCTATTTGACTCCACAAAAATCAAATAGATTAAATGCTGCCGTATCGGATTAATGTTTTCGATGTGGACCTGAGATTGGAACATTTTTGCATTCAACTTGGCAATGTGCTAAAGTTAGACAATTTTGGATTGGGGTACGTAATTTTCACAGGCCTTCATGTTATTTTTACCGAGTAATATTAAGCTCACACCAAGACTCAAGAGCAACTTGTCCGTGAACTACTCTTTGCAGACGATGCCGCTTTAGTTGCCCATTCAGAGTCAGCTCTTCAGCGCTTGACGTCCTGTTTTGTGGAAACTGCCAAAATGTTTGGCCTGGAAGTCAGCCTGAAGAAAACTGAGGTCCTCCATCAGCCAGCTCCCCACCATGACGACCAGCCCCCCCACATCTCCATCGGGCACACAAAACTCAAAATGGTCAACCAGTTTACCTATCTCGGCTGCACCATTTCATCGGATGCAAGGATCGACAACGAGATAGACACAGACTCGCCAAGGCAAATAGCGCCTTTGGAAGACTACACAAAAGAGTTTGGAAAATCAACGAACTGAAAAAGCTCACAAAGATTAGCATATACAGAGCTGTTGTCATACCCACACTCCTGTTTAGCTCCGAATCATGGGTCCTCTTCCGGCATCACGCTTCCACCAGCGTTGTCTCTGCTCCATCCTCAACATTCATTGGAGCGACTTCATCTCCAACATCGAAGTACTCGAGATGGCAGAGGCCGACGCTGCTGAAAATCCAACTGTGCTGGGTAGGTCACGTCTCCAGAATGGAGGACCATCACCTTCCCAAGATCGTGTTATATGTCGAGCTCTCCACTGGCCACCGAGACAGAGGTGCACCAAAGAAGAGGTACAAGGACTGCCTAAAGAAATCTCTTGGTGCCTTCCACATTGACCACCGCCAGTGGGCCGATATCGCCTCAAACCGTGCATCTTGGCGCCTCTCAGTTTGGCGGGCACACATCGAGACGCAGTCGAATCGGCTCTGCACTGTTACGGCTGCAGCAGCAGTGTAGCCGTGTCAAGATGGTACTGCTGGGCGCATCATCTCCCCAGTTCAAATGGGCCATGCAGATGCACTTGGCTGCGTCGTTACATCACCACCCCTGTGTGGGCGGCACTTACGGGCCACCTGATAATATAAACTGTTGGAAGTGCAAGCGACTAACAGAGTCATCTTATTTCATTTCTCCTTGTAGCTACCGCTACAATTGGTGACCCCGACGAGTCCAGACGATTCTGGACTCCACACCATGGATGCTGCAGCAGTCAACGCAGTGGCTATGAAATTGCCAACCTCTGGACGCTTCGCCCACGCACTTGGTTCAGGCAAGCGGAAGCACGATTTCACCTCCGGCAGATCACGTCTGACTCGACAATGTTCTACCATGTCGTCAGTTCCCTGGACCAAGAGACCGTGGCCAGGGTGGACGACCTGATACACGATCCCCAGAGGAAGGAAATACCCAGCCCTTCACAAACTCCTCTTGAGGGCTTTCGGCCTGTTCAGACGACAGTGCGCTGCCAGGCTGATGCACCTGCACAGCTAAGGAGACAGAACACCATGTGCCCTGATGGATGAGATGGTCGCACGAGCAGAGGGCCACAAGTCATGCCTCATGTCTGAGTAGGCTTTCTTGGAACAGATGCCAGATGACATACAACTGCCGTTGACGGACGAAGATTTCTCAGACCCACGTAAGGTCACGGCCAGAGCTGATGCGCTATGGCACATGAAACAGGAAACTGAGTCCGCCATGAACCGATTGACTCATCCTCATGTGGGGCAGCAGAACTGATCCCACCCGAACCGAGCACAACCGCCCCCCACCAAATTAGCAGAGGCACTGAACGTTAGCTGGTGTCTTTATCGGCAACATCGATGGGCTCGAGCGTGAAGATGCAGCCAGCCCTGCTCATTTTCAGAAAATGCCCAGGCCAGCCGCCGCTCATGGACAAGGTGGCTGACCTCACCAATAGCCTCTTGAACATTACTGACAAGGCTAGTGGCCGGCACGGGTGCTGAACTCAGTGTCATCCCACCAATCGCCCTGAAGAGACGAACATACCCACAAGGTCCCACCCTCTGGGCGACAAAAAAGACTGCCATCAAGACCTTTGTCATGCACAATGTCCAAAAACAACTCGGCAGATAAAATTTCTAGTGGAATTTCATTCGAGCCACTGTGGACACATCACCTCTCGGCGCAGACTTTCTACGAGCACACAGCCTGCCTTTGGACGTGAAGGCCAAGAAAAACAGAAACCGTCGTCCAGTGTCCACTCACCCATCACATCGGTGTCACCAAATTGTTAGGTATGTCTCATTCATTCATGAACAAAGCAGACCTAACACAATCTGCACCTGCAAGTTGTTGCTCAAGTGCAAAACCAAGTCAAACAAACCGGTAACAATCTGCACCTGCAAGTTGTTTCACAGCGAGTGCACGAGTGAGTCAAAAAAATTGGGAACAAACTGCACTTGCGAGGTGTGAGTGCACGACCAGGTCAAACAAACCAGTAAAAAACTGCACCTGCAAGGTGTTTCACAATGAGTGCACGGCCGAGTCCTACAAACCGGTAACAAACTGCACCTGCAAGGTGTTTCACAGCGAGTGCACGGCTGAGTCCAACAAACCGGTAACAATCGGCACCTGCAAGTTGTTGCTCGAGTGCAAAGCCAAGTCAAACAAACCGGTAACAATCTGCACCTAGAAGTTGTTTCACAGTGAGTGTACAAGCGAATCAAAAAAATTGGTAACAATCTGCACCTGTGAGGTGTGAGTGCACAATCGGGTCAAACAAACCAGCAACAAACTGCTCCTGCAATGCGTTTCACAGCGAGTGCATGACCGAGTCTAAGTAATAAAACTGGAAACCAACTACGCCTGCAATGGTTTTCACAACAAATGCATGCCCGATTCAAACCAACAGCTCACAAACTCTATTAAATGCACAAAAATACCTGTTTGTAAATTAGGAAGAAAACAAATCCAAAGGATGTGCTGAGTTAAATGTGCAAACAATCTTGGAAAACAGCACAATGTTTGGAAAAATGTCGATGACGCTTTGGCATGTGGTGTCTGGAATGGTATTCTGTTTTTACCAAAGTGGTTTGCAGACTTTCTAAATGAAGTCAAGAGGTGGATTCACTTTTTAGAAAGCATGTTATATGCATCATGTGAAGAAAGAACTCATTTCATAATTTTGTTTTTACAGGACCTTTCTGGATTCGTGGGAGTTGGAGGGAGAGGAGATTGGAGGAAAAGGTGAGTGCAATGAACAAGGTGACTGTTTCGTATTCAGCATGTCAAAATATAAACTTGTAATTTGATCATTTTGATTTTAAAGGACCATTACCAAACCTGTGAGATTTGGAGCCAGTGAGAGGAGGATACTGCGCTGGGAAAGGTGAGTAAAATGAACAAGGTGACAATTTCCCTTCAAACAAAGGGAGTCAGAAGTGCAGCAGTGATGGTGAGAGTGGCGCAGCTTGAGTGTGCGGCTTGGAGGTTTCTGATCGAGAGTCATCGGCAAACAGACACTTCACAGGAAACCAGGTAGGGATACTTTCAACTTTTCTCTTTAAAGCATCCAAACACTTTAATTTACACAGTTGCTGGAACAAGGCAATCACACTAGAACTAACTAGAAACTGTGGGCATGGAGGGTCAGATGTATTGCAGCTGTAACCCTAACACTGAGCATAAGGTGCCGTTTGATTTGTAATGTGGAGTAAATGGAATGTCGTCCTCAAAAGTTCAAAGGAAAAGGATGTCACACAACATGTGCAGTTAATGAAAATGCTGAATTGACCAAGGTGGTAGTTGGTGGGGCCAGTGAATTTACAGTATTTTTAAAACTTTTTACCTTGCCCAGATGTGAGATTTGTGTTAAGGGAAAACACAATGGGAGTTGGTGTTGGTTGGTATCTTTCTGTTCAAGACACAGGAAGGTGATTTGGAGCGAGAGGGGACAGAATTTGAGCAGGTGAGTGCTGAACGGGTCAGTATGTTGTCCAGGCTCGAGGTTTGGTGCAAGTGTTTCAATGAATGGTGAAGATGCTTCGATTGGCCAAGTTATCAGGTTGCAAATTGCGCCTGCAAGGTGTTGCACTATGAGTGCATGATCATGTCAAACAAACAGCTAACAAACTGCATGTGCAAGGTGTTTCACAGCGAGTGCATGGCCCAGTCCAACAAACCGGTAACAAACTGCACCTGCAAGGTGTTTCACAAGGAGTGCACAGCCGAGTCCAACAAACCGGTAACAAACTGCCCCTGCAAGGTGTTTCATAACGAGTGCACGACCGAGTCAAACAAACAGGTAACAATCTGCACCTGCAAGGTGTTCTCGAGTGCAAAACCAAGTGAAACAAACCGGTAACAAACTGCACCTCCAAGGTGTTTCACAACGAGTGCACGGCTGAGTCCAACAAACCGGTAACAATCTGCACCTGCAAGTTGTTTCACAGCGAGTGGACGGCAGATTCCAACAAACCAGTAACAAACTGCACCTGCAAGTTGTTTCACAGCGAGTGCACGACCGAGTCAAAAATATTAGTAACAAACTGCACCTGCGAGGTGTTTGTGCACGACCGGGTCAAACAAACCGGTAACAAACTGCACATGCAATGCGTTTCTAAACGAGTGCATGACCGAGTCGAAGTAATTATACTGGAAACCAATTATGCCTGCAATGATTTTCACAACCAATGCACACCCGATTCAAACCAACTGCTCACAAACTCTCTTAAATGGGCAAAACATACCTGTTTGTAAATTAGGAAGAAAACAAATCCAAAGGATGTGCTGAGTTAAATGTGCAAACAATCTTGGAAAACAGCACAATGTTTGTGAAAATGTCGATGACGCCTTGGCATGTGGTGTCTGGAATGGTGTTTTCTTTTTGCCAAAATGGTTTGCAGACTTTGTAAATGAAGTCAAGAGGTGGATTCACTTTTTAGAAAGTATGTTATATGCATCATGTGAAGAAAGAACTCATTTCATAATTTTGTTTTTAAAGGACATTTCTGGATTCGTGGGAGTTGGAGGGAGAGGAGATTGGAGGAAAAGGTGAGTGCAATGAACAAGGTGACTGTTTCGTATTCAGCATGTCAAAATATAAACTTATAATTTGATCATTTTGATTTTAAAGGACCATTACCAAACCTGTGAGATTTGGAGCAAGTGAGAGGAGGATATTGCGCTGGGAAAGGTGAGTAAAATGAACAAGGTGACTATTTCCCTTCAAACGAAGGGAGTCAGAAGTGCAGCAGTGATGGTGAGAGTGGCGCAGCTTGAGTGTGCGGCTTGGAGGTTTCTGATCGAGAGTCATCGGCAAACAGACGCTTCACAGGAAACCAGGTAGGGATACTTTCAACTTTTCTCTTTAAAGCATCCGAACACTTTAATTTACACAGTGGCTGGAACAAGCCAATCACACTAGAACTAACTAGAAACTGTGGGCATGGAGGGTCAGATGTATTGCAGCTGTAACCCTAACGCTGACCATAAGGTGCCGTTTGATTTGTAATGTTGAGTAAATGGGATGTCCTCCTTGAACGTGCAAAGGAAAAGGATGTCACACAGCATGTGCAGTTAATGAAAATGCTGAATTGGCCAAGGTGGTAGTTGGTGGGGCCAGTGAATTTACAGTATTTTTAAAACTTTTTACCTTGCCCAGATGTGAGATTTGTGTTAAGGGAAAACACAATGAAAGTGGGTGTTGGTTGGTATCTTTCTGTTCCAGACACAGGTAGGTGATTTGGAGCGAGAGGGGACAGAATTTGAGCAGGTAAGTGCTGAACGGGTCAGTATGTTGTCCAGTCTCGAGATTTGGAGCAAGTGTTTCAATGAATGGTGAAGATGCTTCGATTGGCTAAGTTATCAGGTTGCAATTTGCGCCTGCAAGGTGTTGCACTATGAGTGCATGATCATGTCAAACAAACAGTTAACAAACTGCACCTGCAAGGTGTTTCACAACAAGTGCATGGCTGAGTCAAACAAACCGGTAACAATCTGCACCTGCAAGGTGTTTAACAACGAGTGCACGGCTGAGTCCAACAAACCGGTAACAATCTGCACCTACAAGGTGTTTCACAGCGAGTGCACGGCTGAGACCAACAAACCGGTAACAATCTGCACCTGCAAGTTGTTGCTCGAGTGCAAAACCAAGTGAAACAAACCGGTAACAATCTGCACCTACAAGTTGTTTTACAGCGAGTGTACAAGCGAATCAAAAAAATTGGTAACAATCTGCACCTGAGAGGTGTGAGTGCACGACCGGGTCAAACAAACCATTAACAAACTGCTCCTGCAATGCATTTCACAGCGAGTGCATGACCGATTCTAAGTAATAAAACTGGAAACCAACTACGCCTGCAATGTTTTTCACAACAAATGCACGCCCGATTCAAACCAACTGCTCACAAACTCTATTAAATGCACAAAAATACCTGTTTGTAAATTAGGAAGAAAACAAATCCAAAGGATGTGCTGAGTTAAATGTGCAAACAATCTTGAAAAACAGCACAATGTTTGGAAAAATGTCAATGACGCTTTGGCATGTGGTGTCTGGAATGGTGTTTTGTTTTTACCAAAATGGTTTGCAGACTTTGTAAATGAAGTCAAGAGGTGGATTCACTTTTTAGAAAGTATGTTATATGCATCATGTGAAGAAAGAACTCATTTCATAATTTTGTTTTTAAAGGACATTTCTGGATTCGTGGGAGTTGGAGGGAGAGGAGATTGGAGGAAAAGGTGAGTGCAATGAACAAGGTGACTGTTTCGTATTCAGCATGTCAAAATATAAACTTGTAATTTGATCATTTTGATTTTAAAGGACCATTACGAAACCTGTGAGATTTGAAGCAAGTGAGAGGAGGATCTTCTTTTCTTTGGCTTGGCTTCGCGGACGAAGATTTATGGAGGGGGTAAAAAGTCCACGTCAGCTGCAGGCTCGTTTGTGGCTGACCAGTCCGATGCGGGACAGGCAGACACGATTGCAGCGGTTGCAAGGGAAAATTGGTTGGTTGGGGTTGCGTGTTGGGTTTTTCCTCCTTTGCCTTTTGTCAGTGAGGTGGGCTCTGCGGTCTTCTTCAAAGGAGGCTGCTGCCCGCCAAACTGTGAGGCGCCAAGATGCACGGTTTGAGGCGTTATCAGCCCACTGGCGGTGGTCAATGTGGCAGGCACCAAGAGATTTCTTTAGGCAGTCCTTGTACCTTTTCTTTGGTGCACCTCTGTCACGGTGGCCAGTGGAGAGCTCGCCATATAATACGATCTTGGGAAGGCGATGGTCCTCCATTCTGGAGACGTGACCCATCCAGCGCAGCTGGATCTTCAGCAGCGTGGACTCGATGGAGGATACTGCGCTGGGAAAGGTGAGTAAAATGAACAAGGTGACTATTTCCCTTCAAACGAAGGGAGTCAGAAGTGCAGCAGTGATTGTGAGAGTGGCGCAGCTTGAGCGTGCAGCTTGGAGGTTTCTGATCGAGAGTCGTCAGCAAACAGTCGATTCACAGGAAACCAGGTAGGGATCCTTTCAACTTTTCTCTTTAAAGCATCCAAACACATTAATTTACACAGTGGCTGGAACAAGCCAATCACACTAGAACTAACTAGAAACTGTGGGCATGGAGGGTCAGATGTGTTGCAGCTGTATCCCTAACGCTAACCATAAGGTGCCGTTTGATTTGTAATGTGGAGTAAATGGGATGTCCTCCTCAAACGTGCAAAGGAAAAGGATGTCACACAGCATGTGCAGTTAATGAAAATGCTCAAGTGACCAAGGTGGTAGTTGGTGGGGCCAGTGAATATACAGTATTTTTAAAACTTTTTACCTTGCCCAGATGTGAGATTTGTGTTAAGGGAAAACACAATGAAAGTGGGTGTTGGTTGGTATCTTTCTGTTCCAGACACAGGTAGGTGATTTGGAGCGAGAGATGATAGAATTTGAGCTGGTTTATTGCTGAACGGATCAGTATGTGGTCCAGGCTCAAGGTTTGGAGCAAGTGTTTCAAGAAGCCTCGATTGCAAATATCGCCTGCAAGGTGTTTCACGAGCAGTGAATGACCGAGTCAAACAAATCGGTAACAAACTGCACATGCAAGGTGTTTCACGAAAGGTGCACGACCGAGTGAAATTCAATATTTATCTTTTAATTGCTCAAATGTTAGAAGATTGCTTTTTGGGAAATAATTTATTATTTTATTGATTCCTTTTCTTGCCTATTCCTTGAAAAATGAATAATCTATTGTAAAAGGAATGAATGGGTTTTGTGTCAATAGCATTTTTGTTTTTTGATAAAATATGGAAGAGAATACACATGGAAGGGAAAAAGATAAATTAAGTATATGATGTAATACTGGTGAATTGTTGTATTGCACCAACTTTTGATCCCATATGTAAAGTTCATGTTCTGGGACATCTTCTCCCTATTCAGCTAATTCTATCCTAGTTCAGTTTAGTTTTTCTCCTCTCTGATGAAAATTTGATAAATATCTTAGCTGCACTGCCCTATAATAATTTGTGAAGTTTGGTAGCTGTAGCCCTCGGTGTTTGTATATACATTTTAATCTTTCTTGCACTATTCTTAATTACTTACTGTTCCATAAAAATTCGGTGATGGGAATTGGAAATGTTTGGAACAGATTAATCTTTTTAAAAAAAATTTTAAATTTTTCATGCTATGAACCATATTACCCAAAATACACGCATCCATTTTCCTTTTGAATATACGCAGTCATTTTCTCCACCTTTCCTCCCTCCTTACCTATTAAACAATGTTATCACACAATGAAAATAAACAAGAAAATTGTGTCATCTACTTTTACAGACTGGGTCAGTTCATTTTGTTTTTTTATCATTCTGTCATTTTAGGAGGTGGAGGTCGATGGTAGGCCCTCTCTGTTGTGTTCCATGTACAGTTCCCAAATTAGTTTGAATACTGTAATGTTATATTTTTGAATGGAATACATTTATTCATTTTTATGTACCATTGCTGTTCTCTCGTGCTCTCTTCTGATGTCCAGGTTGACATTATACATTTTATTGCTCCAGCTAAGGTGGTCATAATAAATCTTTTTTGTGCTTCAACCAAATTGAGGCCTGGTTCATTACTTAGAAGAAAGATCTCTGGAATTTTTGGGATATTGCTTTTTGTGATTTTATTTAATACCTGTTTTAGATATTCTGAAAACCTTTCTACTTTCTCAGATGCCCAAATTGCATGTACTGTTGTTCACGTTTCCTTCTTACAGCAAAAATATCTGTCTGATACTATTGGGTTCCATTTATTTAACTTTTGGGGCATGGTATAGAGCCTGTGTAACCAATTATATTGTATCATGCGTAACTTTGTGTTTATTGTATTTCTCATAGTTTCAAAGCATAGCTTTTCCCATTTTTCATTTTTTATCTTTATGTTTAGATCTTGTTCCCACTTTTGTTTGGGTTTACAACTTATTTCATTGTTCTCTTTCTCTTGCAGCTTGATGTACATGTTTGTTATAAATCTTTTAATTACTCAAATGTGTCTGTAATTACATATTCAAAGCTGCTTCCTTCTGGTAACCTCAGTCTGCTTCCCAAATTGTTCTTCAAGTAGGTTTTCAGTTGGTGGTATGCAAACATTGTATCGTGAGTTATATGTATCCTTCATTTGTTCAAAGGAAAATAATTTGTTTCCAAAAAAAAATTTATATTCTTTTGATCCCTTTTCTCTCCCATTCCCTGAAGGAAAGGTTACCTATTGTGAAAGGGATTAGTTGATTTTGCATCAATAATAATTTTGGTAGTTGGTCATTTGTTTTTCTTCCAAATGTTGAGTAGATGGTGCAGTGCTGGTGAACTTCTATGTTGCACCAGTTTTTCATCCCACTTATCAAGTTTATGTTCTGGTAACTCCTCCCCTATTTTATCTAGCTCTAACCTGGTCCACAATAAATCTTAGTTTGGGAGCTGTAAGCCCCCTTGTTTGTAGCATTCTGTTAATTTATCTACCGCTATCCTCGGTTTCCACCTTTCCAAAAGAATTTCCTTATTATTTTATTTAGCTCAGTGAAGTATTTTTCTGTAAAGGGAATTGGTAATGATTGAAATAGGTATTGTATCTTTGGGAATATATTCATTTTAATGCAATTTACCCTTCCTATCAGTGTTAATGGTAAATCTTTAAACTTGGTGAAATCCGCATTACTCATTGGCATCGCTTCACTTTTATTTGCGTTGATCTTGTACCTTGATACTTCCTCATATTCCTTCAATTTTTTATGTAATTCTTTTATTGATAGTTCTGTTAAGAATACTATGACATCCTATGTAAATAGACTGATTTTATATTCCTTTTATTTTCTGTTCTTATCAGTTCTGCGAAGTGTTCTAGAGCTAAAGCAAACAGTGAGGGAGATAGTGGACATCCCTGCCAAGTTGACCTTGGTTCAATTATATATCCATTTACTGTCACCTTCACCAATGGTCCCTTATATCACGGTTTAATGCAATTCATATATTTCTCTGGTAGGTTGAACCTCTGTAGTACTTTAAATAAATAATTCCATTCTACCCTGTCACCGGCTTTCTGTGCATCAAAAGCAATCGCCACTGTTGGAGTCTTCTTTCCTTGTACTGCATGGATTAAGTTCATGAACTTAGAGATATTGTCCATTGTTCGTCTTTTCTTAATAAATCCAGTTTTGTCAAGTTTTACTATTCTTGGTACACAGTTGGCCAATCTGTTTGCTTATAGTTTTGCTATGATCTGATTCCACCGGCATTGAATGAATATCTACCTGGAACAATGCCTGAAGAGGGCGCACAAAATCAGTGAACCAGTGCGGACTCCAAAGGCTAACCTGGCCTGTTTTTGCTCCGTAAATGGTTATAAGTAGATATACTGGTCTATACGATGCTGGTGTTATTGGATCATTCCTCATCTTTGGTATTGCTGTTTTACATGAATCTCCCATGTTTTGTGTTTCTTCAATCTGGTTCATTACTTCCAGGAAAGGAGGAATTAATAAGTATTTAAATGTTTTATATAATTCCACTGGGAGTCCGTCCTCTCCAGCCATTTTATTGTTTGGTAGCTTCTTTAATATATCCTGTATTTCCTCTCTTTCGAATGGCTCTATCAATTTGTTTTGCTCCTCTCCTTGCAATTTCGGTAGTTCAATTTTAGCTAGAAACTAATTTATGTTATCTTCGTTCCCAGTTCGGTATAATTGCTCTTAGAATTCCTTGAAGCCAATACCGTTCTTTCAGCTTGTTATGTTTTAAGCTTTTGAGTTTAAATGTGCGGGACTTGTGAGCTTCTTTAAAAGGTGCCATGCAGGCTTTTCAAATAAAAACCATTGGAAGTGCAAGTGGCTGACCAAGTCATCTCCTTATTTCACTTCCCTTAGTAGCTACTGCAAGATTATGGAAGTCAGAAATAGATTTTGGCCTGAAAGATGGCTCGCAGAACTTTGTAGTTGTTTACCACGAGAGAAGGTTACTAATAATCTTCCACATAAATATCAATTTTTTTGTTAAAACACTTTGTTCTTGACAATCACTCTTTTTTAGGTTGGGGGAATGGGAGGTTAGATACCACGTTTAATTTGAAGAAAATAATTTACAAAGTAATGAAATTATCATTATAGTAAAAAATCAAATTGCATGGTCTGCAAAGCACCCAGAATCTCAGAGAGGTTCCAATGAGGACTTCTTGTCAAGGAAATTAATTTATTTTTGTTTGAAGTTTGAGGACATTTAATTTTGTTAAAAGGATAGTGGGTTAATGAGGATATACAGTTGAATTTGTTGGGGTGTGCTTCAAAGTTTAAAGAACACTGGGGAATTAATTTGGAAGATAGCTGAAGGGAATCCAAGATGAAAGTCTGGAATGACAGAATACCAAGACAGAGGAGTTTTGAAGCAGGAGAAAAAGTGGTAATTGTGTTCTCAACAATGTCTAATGATCTTAGAGCAAGATTTTCTGGGCACAAGGAGATAACATCCAAGGTAAATAAGCTGGACACCGTTTAAAATGCTGTTGTCGTATCTCAAGAGTTTTAATGTTAATTTAGGAAAGATTGAATTTTGTCATGCTCAAGGTAGAAACTCACGTGAATAGGGTGGTGAAGAAGGCTTTTAGTATGCTGGCCTTTATCAATCATTGCATGGAATATAGGAGTTGGGAGGTGATGTTGAGATTGTATAAGACGTTGGTGCGGCCTAATTTGGAGTTCTGTGTGCAGTTCTGGTCGCCTAATTATAGGAAGGATATAAACAGAGTGGAGAGAGTGCAGAGAAGGTTTACCAGAATGTTGCCTGGGTTTAAGCATCTGGAGTATGGGGAGAGATTGGACAGATTGGGTCTTTATTCTTTGGAGCGTAGAAGGTTGAGAGGGGATTTGATAGAAGTATTTAAGATTATGAAAGGGATAGACAGAATGGATGTGGATAGACTATTTCCGTTAAGAGGAGGAAAGTTTAAAACAAGAGGACATAAGTTAAGAATTAAGGGGCAGAGGTTTAGAGGTAACATGAGGGGGAACTTCTTTACTCAGAGAGTGGTAGCTGTGTGGAATGATCTTCCAGGAGAAATAGTGGCGGCGGAGTCAATTGTATTATTTAAGGTTGGACAGGTATATGGATGAGAAGAAGATGGAGGGTTATGGGTATTGTGCAGGGAGGTGGGACTAGAAAGGGGTGTTTGGTTCGGTGCGGACTAGAAGGGCCTAATGGCCTGTTTCCGTGCTGTAATTGTTATATATATGTTAAGTGGGTTATCTTGGTTCAGTTGTTGAGCATGTTCAGGGTAAAATTCAGAAAACTTGATTTTCCTCTGCTCACGGTTAAGAAAATTATGGAAAGGTCTTTTTGAGGAATGGTTGGATATTACAAGAAGTTCTGTTAAAGCATTGTTTTTTATTTGAATATTTTATTTTTCATACTAAACAAACAATCTTTTTTTACAGTCTTTATTTATCCCACTCCTTGTGCTGTTGAAAGGACCATCAATTAAATTATCTCAGTAGCAAAATGGAAAACTCCCCACCCTGGCACAAAGAACCAAGCTGTTAGCACTCATCTACCACTTTCATCTCCCTCCCTTTTTCAAGTTCCCCTGTATTCTTTCTTCAAACATCCCCCTCCTATTCCTCACAATTACAATCTCTCTATCCCCACCTCATTTATATTTAATCCCAAGTGGTAGAAGGGTTCTTACAAGCTCCATTCCCTCTCTTAGGTCCTTATTAACTTCAGTATCGCTGGGTGAAGGAGGGGAAAACTGGAGTTGATTTTGCTTCAGGCTCTTTTTATGCAGGACAAATTCCCTCCTCCATTTCAATAGCACTGTGCTCATGTCACTGTTGAATCCAACCTTCTCCCCCACATATTCCACCAGACTAACACTGCCCAGAAAACCTCACCCTATCCTAGTAGCTAAGAAACCGTATCAGGATAGAGCATGGCCATTGATTTGGCACCAGTTAGTGGGGGGGGTGGGTGGATGGAGAGACTGATGGCCCATTCTATTTCCAGGTTATTTCTCAATTGTTCTCTCCCCTCCTTCACCCCCACAATTGTAAACAGTTCCTCCTGCTGATGTTTTAAAAGGAATCCATGTTCTCCCACATCTTTACCCCATGCATCCATTTCATTCTCTCTCTTCTGTTTCAATTGCCCCCTACCCTGCAAATTAGTGTTTTCAAAGTTCCTTTTATTTGGCCAATGGCCTCCAGTATCTCACTAGCGAAAGGGATCAGGCCCTATGTCCCTTTTATACTGTTCTTCCTCCACCTCATTTTCTGATTCCAGGCTGCCACGTCATATTACTTTCCCACCCATCCCCCTCTGGCCACACTGCTCCTGGTATCCCCCATGTCTCGAACGCTCTCTGATGTTTTGGACCAACCTTACCAGGTAACTATCAACTTTTTCTTCCATGCCCGAGAGTGCCACCAACCCAGCCTCCGCTTGGCCTCCACATCTCCTGCACCCAACAGTACTCCCACTTCAGATGCATCCTTCCCCGTCCCCCTTGAGATCCAACCTCATTGTTTCTCCCTATCAGGAAAATCTTGTTTGGCTCCTGGTCAGCCTCAAAACCTCTGTTCTTTTCCCTTTTTTCTTTCTCTTCTATTCATTTTCTTAATTGTCTTCCTTCTTTGGGGATCTTCAACATCCTTTATTTTCTTTTGTTCGGGAGCTCTGAGATCAGCCGACGGGTTTCTCGGAAAGCTTTGTTGATATCACTCTTCACTTGACTAATATTTTAAATAGAGAAAAGTTTATTTGAACAGCCATTTGACAAACAGAAAGCATCTGCTACAAACTTGCGCTTCATTCGCTTGACTGTGAGAAGCCACGTGCTTTAGCAGTTGATCAGTGCTGTATTAAAAATCCAGTGGCCTCTGTATCTCAGACATTGAATAAACAGTTAAAAGAATTATTCTGCTACTGAAAAATAATTTTTGTCCCTTGTATTAGCTCTGCAACACGTTGAAGAATGTGTTTATGCTGCTATAGGATGAAGCATTGTTTACATTGATCATAATTTTTTGAGTAAGATTAAAAATAAATGATGATTGAACTGGTTTAATTTTGAAATAATGACTGAGATATAAAACATTATAATGATATTAAGAGCCAGTGTTGTTGAGGATTGTTTATTTAGATGTTGAATTTATGTTTTAGTGAAAACTAATCCAAAAGAGTTCTACAAATATGTTAATTTACCCTGTACCCAGCCTTGTGGTTTTTCCTACCCAACTCTGACAACTCCTCCAACCTTGGCATTATTTGCAGACTTTCTGACCCCTCCCTTCATCCAGGTCATTTATAAAAATCACCAAGAGCAGATCCCTGTGGCACTCCACTGCTTTCTTCATCGAAGAAATTTTTTATCCCCAGCCAGAGTGACCCTGATCCCATTCCAAATGGCTTTCTGGACAAGTGTCTTGTCCAATTCTTGCTAAATTACATGGAGACCACATCAACCACCCTAACCTCATTCATTTCCTCTTACCTCCCTCAAACAAACTCAATTAGACTCATAAGACATGATCTACCCTTCCCAGAGCTCTGCTGACTGTCCTTGGAGTCAGTATTTCTCCAAATGCTCATCAATCAGATACTGGTCTACAATTCCCAAGAATCTCTCCTTGATCTTCAAACAAGCCGACTGCATTTGCCGTCCTCCAGCACTTCCCATGCAGCTAGAGGATTCAAAGATCAGAGCTCCTTTCCCACAGCAGCTTGAGGCCAATCAAGGCCACCCCTGGGGACTTGATCTTCTGTTTTTATTTTCTTTAATTGTTTGCATCATGACAGGTGAAAATGAAAAAAATTAATCAAATATCAATAACCAATGAGACAAAAAAATGTCCATGTATATTTTCTCCTGTGACGTAGTCCAGAGGATCACAACATGGGCAAAAAGTTGGTTTTAATTATATTTCAGCAAGAAAACAAACTAACTTATTACTGAACTTACCCAACTACTTTATCCCCTCTAATACCAAGCACAGGTGTGTGTAATGTATATTGAAGATTAGAAAAGTGCTTTGGACAACAAAAGTTATCATGAACAAAGTTCACTCATCTTTGCTACTGAACAGGCAAATGTTGACCACTCAGGAGGGTTCTTGCTGGTTTTCAGAGCGATTCCTTCTCAATCAGCCTTGCTAACAAAACTTGTCCCCTTCTGAGGTCACCCGTCAGATTGCCAGTCTTCTCCTTGGACCAGACAGCCTCCAAAAGTTAGCCAGCTTTGCCTTTGTGGAAAGCATTTCTGAGTGCAGAAAAGGTTCATGAGAATGTTGACAGGATGTCAGGGTTTGAGTGACAGAGAAAGGTTGAGCAGCCTGGGGCTTTTTTCTCTGGAGCGTAGAAAATTGAGGGTGGATTTGATGGAGGTGTTCAAGATTTTAAAAGGGACAGAGAGTCAACATGAATAGGCTTTTTTAATTAAGAGTGGGGGATATTCAAACCAGAGGCCATGGTTTGAGATTGCAAGGGGGAAATTGCTTCACACAAAGGGTAGTTGGGATGTGGAATAAGCTTCCAGCAGAGGTGGTTGAAGCAGGGACCTTATTTACATTTAAGGAAAGACTAGATAATTACATGGAGGGGAGAGGATTGGAGGGTGGGGATTTGTTCCGGTATGGACTGTTCTGTGCTGTATATGGTGATATGGACAATTGTTTCACACCCTTGCTATGAGAGCAAAGCTCTTCTCTGCCTGTGAAGATCATATGCTTGTCCAGGCAAGTGACTGTTGATGCTTTGTTGCGTCCTGCAAATGTCTTGTTTTAAACTGTGTGTGCAAGCCACTCTAACAATTTCTCCCAACCCATCTCTAAATACTGTCACATTCCCAATCCCCTCCCACTCAAAGGTCAAGAAAGAAAAGAAACACCTGAAGTGGCAGCTGCACTGCTCCTGCAATAACATGCAAACAGACAGATTGAGCTCAGTGAATTATTGCAGGCTGCTGGGATGCACTTCTACTCCCAGCTTGGACCTTGCTGACATCATCTGGGCATCACATGGTCCCCAAGCTGGAAGAAAGACTGCCATTTTGGCCAGCTGTTCCGTCATGTGGCTTACAATCAGGGCCTGTTTGCCTGCCTTGTGGCGAGCTGCCACAATAATATTAGCATAGACATTCATTGATTGTTAAAAGTTATTAAGAGGAAAGGCTAAGTGGTTGGAAAATTATTCAGAAAATCCATAGATGGTTTTCAAATACTATATTAAAAATATCAACTATTCCTTAAACTCCACACATTTTCCTGAGGTTTACAGTTTCTCATCTCATTATACCATCCACTTAATAACACTTCTGTCATTTTTCCAAGATATCACTAGATACTTCTTTGCACTGCTGTTGCAATACATAAAAATTTCCTTGGTATTTGTCAATTTCAAATTTACATCCTTTACCCAAGTAAAAATATTCTTGGATCCTTGATCTTAATAATCTACCTTAATAATAAACTCAGTTCATTGCAAGACCACACTGAATGCAAACAGTCCCACTTTCTTTCACAGATATCACCATATACAATTAGGATTAAGACCATTCATCCTATGTGGAGTACAATACAAATAATGAAAATTATATTGAACTAATTTATTGTGTTATAACTCCATTACAATATAATTTTGACTAAATTTTATCCAAATTAGTATATTCAATTCTTGCTCCCATCATATTTTCAATCTAAATTAAAAAAAATCCTATTAGTCTCCAATAATTTTAGCAATAAATTTCTTAAAGTATCTTAACTTCAAAGTGACTTTGTTGAAAGAGTCTGTCCCAAAACATTTTTATTCACATCCCCTTTAAAAATCATGGAACTACTCAAAGTGGACATGAGTGAAATAGAAGTCCAAACCTTTGACATTACAAGAGGAAGAGATAAGGTAGACTTTCAGCACTTGCTTCCTCGAGCCAGGATGAGCAAATCTCAGATGACATCTCAACAAAGTGAAGGGAGAAAAGTCCAGAGGAGACATCAGGGACAGATTTTCTTCTTTTAAATAGCCATGGGTGCTTAGAATTCCTTGCATGAAAGCATTTAAAAGACTTTTAAACAAATAGAGGATTGAAAGAAAAACAGAAAAAATCTATAGATTAATAAAATAAAAATATAACCTATTTTAAATCTTTTTATTTGCACTCAACACCCAATTAAACAGAAACTACTTCTGACAGAGGAAACAATGAAAGTGGAATATAAATTTATTTTAAAATTGTCCTTCCAGTATTAAATCATTTCAGTCTCTAACAACTTTAATAGTTTTTAATTAGCAAATTAAAACAAAAGCTTTGGAAATAAACTAGAGTCAATTCACCTTTGCTGGCAGGTATATTTTCAACAGGAACCATGGTAAAACTCTCCTGTTTTTAATCCAGCTGATAAACCAGCCTCCCAATTCCTTAATTGATGCTGCCTTGCTATTGGTCACACCTGTGGAGGCAGGAGGCTGCCCCTTGCTGGAATGTGAATGATCATTACCTCTCACAAGGAACACCTGGGAGATCATTGTGGCTGGACATTCCAGCAAGGGGATGCCTCCTACCTCCACAGTTCCAGCCAATTGCAAGGCAGCTTCAATTAAGGGACTGATCAGGTGACAAGGAATTCATGGGTTTAAAACAGGGGAGGTTGGCTCAGTTGTAGAACTTTGTAACTGCAACTAGGTAGGAAACATGGTTTTATTGTGATTTGTTGTTTTGGACTTGTCCATAATTTGTTGTGAAAAGTATTAGTAAGATATAGTAAAACAATATACTAGTCCAGGTGCCTGTGCTTTTAATACTGTGTTGACCTGTATCTTAAATCATAGCCCCTATTTTTCTTTTATCCATGTATGTGTTTAAAAGTTTATACCTGCCATCACCTTAAAGACTTCTTTAAAAACTTACTTTTTCTACACTGAAAAGAAACATTCTCCTAGATTTTAACTGCTCACTCTTCATCCTTATAATGAGGTGACCAGAACTGAACACAATACCCTTAATGTGGTCTCACAAGTGATTTGTAGAGTTGTCATGTGATCTCTTTTCACCTGAATTCAATCTCCTTTTGGGGAAAAAACCCAGTGTCCTACTGACGTTTTTAACTATTAAATTATGTGGCAACCCCAAAGTCCTTCTGTTCATTCACACTCTTAAGCAACCCAGTACATGTCTTTCTGGGTTGTCTTTCCAAACTGCATCACCTCCTGTTTAACTAGATTGAAACCCATCTGCTACCTTTTTGTCTAACTTGGCATTCTGTCTATATTCTCTTGTAACCTTTGGCAACCTTGAACTTTTTCCTTTACATCACATTTCTATGACTGACCCATCCTCCTTTCTCTTTATCCAGGTCATTTATGAAAATCAAGTACAGGGGTCCCAGAATAGATTCTAGTGGCACTCCATGTTTTTTTCCTACAAGATGATATGACCCTGATCTCGTACGAAATGATTGTCTTGTCAAATTCTTGAGTCTGTACTTCTACAAATGCTCATCGATATGATAATGGTCGATAATTCCCAGGATTCACCTAATTATGTTCAAAACAAGATGACTACGTTTGTCGTTCTCCAAACCTCTAGCACATCCCCTGTGGCCAAAGAGGATTCAAAGATTATTGCTACTACCCCAATTATTTTTTCTCTAAATTCCTACAGCAGCCTGGGTATATCATGTCCACCCCTGGGGACTCGTCAATCTTGATATTTTTTGAGAAGATCCAATGTTTCCTCTTCCTCAATCTACACACTGTTGAACACACAGGTCTGTTCAATTTCAAGCTCACTTTGACCAAGGTCCTTTTCTTGTGAATATTAACTTTTCATTCAGGACCTCCTCAGCACATTGACTCCCTTATCCTTTAGTGGCTCCACCTTCATTCTCATCATCCTTCTGTTCTTTGCATAGTGTAAGGTAAAACATCATGAGATGGGAATGTGTAGGGAGTTACCCTGTACAGGGCAGTAACAAGAAGGGGAGGTGTCCTTGTACTCCTGTTAGGTAAAACATCATGAGATGGGAATGTACAGGGCTGTAACAAGATGTAAATGCATCCTTGTACTTACAAGATAAGAGAGACATTGATGGATTGAGAGGCAGGAAGCTAGCAGGGAAAGGATAGCAACAGTTTTAGTCATTGGACAAGTAATGATATGATGATGTTCTAAGCATGTATCCAAGGGTATAAAAAATCACCATTTTGCTGATAACGGCAGAATGCATTCTCCGACTAACTTTGTTAGTCGCAAGTGTTACAATCCGGTAATAAAGAACAAAGAACCCTGATTTCGACTCAGCCTGGTGTTTGTCTCACTCATTCATGAACAAAGCAGACCTAACAATAGCCAGAGATGGCTTTGGTCTTCTTGATTCTCTGTGCCAAGGCCACCTTGTGTCCTCTTCCAGCTCTGCCAATTCCACATAATTCTCATGAGCTCTTCCTGTTTCCAGCTTCCTATATCTAATGTTTGCTTCCTCCCTCTTGACGAGTTGCCTGACCTGTTTCATCAGCCATGATTCCCCATTCTTACCATTTGTTCCTTGTCTTAGTGGGACAAACCTATCTGAATCCTCACTCCTCTGATGATGTGACCTCTTTAAGAGAATTGTATATTGGCATTCCTTCCATATGGTGATGCTCCCATCCCCCACCCTCCCACTATCTGTCCTTGCTCAGAAGTTCAAGCAATTTGCAAAAACCTTTCCACCACCACCCACCCAGACTGAAAATCACCAACTTTGCTGTGAGGATATTTACCCTCTTACAGTTCTGATGCAAATTGTCCTGGTCAAGGTCCCACCTTCCCTGAATGAACCCAAAAATCCAGAAATCGGGTCCTTCCTCCTGCCCCATTTCTGAAGCCACATGTTAAGCTGCATTATCCTCATTTCTAACCTCTCCAGCTCATGGCACAGGAAGTGAACCCAAGATTTGAACCCTGGGGGTCCTGAGCTTCCACTTCACTCCGAGCTCCATGAAATCTTAGCAGGACTTCAGCATCATTCCTATCTGTGTCATGGGTCATCCCAGGTGATTTATTCATCCACTTGGGAACAAACCACCTGGGATCCTCTCTTCCACAGAACCTCTTAACTCCATCCTTCCCCCACCTCACTGTCATCTCCTCTGAACACAACCTTCCTCTTCCCACCCTCCCTTCTCATCTTTACCACAAGGCCAGGCTTTATTCCAGAGACCTGACAGCCATGGCTTGTCCCTGATAGTTTGTCCTTCAACATGATCCAAAATGGGATGTCATTGAAGGGAACAGCCACAGGAGAGCCCTGCATTGACAGCCTGTTCCCTTTCCTTCTCCTGATTCTCACTAATCTACCTTCCTCCAACCTTGTTGGTGAGATAGTATTGTGGAAACTTCTGCCATTCATCCCTCAAGCCTCAGTGACCTGGAGTTCAACAAACTTCTGCATCATTTCCATAATGCATCTTATCTAGAACAGAACAATATTCCAACTTGTTCTCAGTTTTGTTGAAATGCTACATGACCTTGGCTCTTAAACTCGATGAAGGCCAGCAGGCCACAAGCTTTCTGAATGACTCGCTGTGTGACAAGCTTGAGAGATAGTATTTGAACACCAAGGTCCCTGTGTCATTCTGCACTGTTAAGAATGGTGACATTAACCACTTAATTCAGTGGTTCCCAAGCTTTTTCTTTTCACTCACATTACCACTAAGTATTCCCTTGGCTATTGGTGTTCTGTGATTGCTTCAGGTGGGATGTGAGTGGCAAGGGAAGGTTGAGGATAACTGCTCTGGACCCAAATGTTACTGAAATATTTTGCTTGAGAAAAATTGTCATTGGCCTATTTCCTTTGGAGTTATGAAACGGTGCACATCACGTGTCAATGAGATAAGATTAGTGGTTTTCAAACTTTCTCTTTCCACCTGAAATAATTCCATACTTATCACAGAGACTGATGGCATGGGGCCTGCTGAGCTGAGTGCAGAGATCGTCAAAAGAACCAAAGACTTGTTGATCTAAACTAAGGCTTCTATTAGAAGAAGACAGGAGTTCTTCACAGGTGGCCGTCCAGTCTGGAATGATCCGACCTGGTTAGGGACACAACCCTTTAAGGCCCAGACAGTAGGTGTGGCTGAGCTCTCAGCCAATTGCTGTCAGCACAGTCATTACATACTCTAGATACTGTAACTATATACATTGGTGATAGGTCTGTACTATCACACTGAGTGAATCAAAAGTTGAGAACCACTGAGTTGAGGCTTGGAATGTGGTTTGACATCAGAAACCCTGGCATATTTCTACAGAGGTGTGGTGCAAAGTGCTGACCAGCTGCATGACAGTCTGGTATGGGAACATTAAAAACCCTGAATGAAAAGCCCTCCAAAAGGTCGTGAACACAGGCCAAGACGTTCCAGCCAAAACTCTACCCTCACCCTAATTCTCCAGGGAACGGGGCTGTCAGAGGGAAGCAGCAATGATCAAAAGCCCAGCACATGCTCTGTTCTTGCTGCTCCCATCAGGAAAGAGGTGCAGGGACCACAAGAATCGAACAACCAGGTTCAGGAACAGCTGCTGCCCTTCAATGAAAAACTGAGTCTGATTTGAGGACCTGATTGAGGTTTCTTTTTGTTCTCTGGATTGCAGTTGGTTGTTTACTGTTTCCAGTTCTGTTGATACTATGTAGTTTACTTGTGGCACAACTAATTAGTGGAATTTTTGCTGTGCCTGGAGGCAAAGGGAATGGAGAGACTGTATATGATACCAGGTGTGTGCTTTGACAATAAATCTGAAATCTGACCTTTTAAAATGAATCACCTCTTTTTAAAATAAAACTGGAAACCAAGTACACCTGCAATGTTTTTCACAACAAATGCAAAACTGAGTCAAACCAACTGCTCACAAACTCTCTTAAATGGGCAAAAAAAAAACCTGTTTGTAAATTAGGAAGAAAACAAATCCAAAGGGTGTGCTGAGTTAAATATGCAAACAGTCTTGGAAAACAGCACAATTTTTGGAAAATTATCGATGACGCTTAGGCACGTGGTGTCTGGACTGAAGTGTTTTGTTTTCCCCCAAATGGTTTGCAAACTTTGTAAATGAACTCGAGAGGGGGATTCATTTTTTACAAAGCATGTTCTGTGCATAAAGAGAGAACTTATTTCATAATTTTGTTGTTCAAGGACATCTCTGGATTTGTGGGAGTTGGAGGGAGAGGAGATTGGAGGAAAAGGTGAGTGCAATGAACAAGGTGACTCTTTAGTGTTCATGTCAAAATATAAACTTGTAATTTGACAATTTTGATTTTAAAGGACCTTCACCAGACCTGTGAGATTTTGAGCAAGTGAGGGGAGGAGAATGCACTGGGAAAGGTGAGTAAAATGAAGGTGACTGTTTCCATTCAAACAAAGGGAGTCCAAAGCAGCAGCGATGGTGAGAGTGGCCCAGCTTGCGTGTGCGACTTGGAGGCTTCTGAGTGAGATGCCTCGGTAAACAGATGCTTCACTGGAAACCAGGTAGGGATCCTTCAACTTTTCTCTTTAAAGGATCCAAATACATTAATTTACAGTGGCTGGAACTTCACACTAGAACTAATTAGAAACAGTGGGGACGTAGGGTCAGATGTCTTGGAGCTGTAACACTAACCCTAATCCTGAGATGCCATTTGATTTGTAATGTGGGAAAATTGGTATGTCCTCCTCAAATGTGCGAAGGAAAAGGGTGTCACACAGCATGTGCAGTTAATGAAAATGTTCAAGTTAGTAAGTGGTAGTTGGTGGGGCCAGTGAATTTTCAGTATTGTATTAAAAAAAAATTCCTTCCTGAGATGTGAGATTTGTGTTGAATGAAAACACAACAACGGGGGTGGGTGTTGGTTGATATCTTTGTTTCAGAGACAGGTAGATGATTTGGAGTGAGAGACAACAGAATTTAAGCAGGTGAGTGAACGGGTCATTTTTTGTTCCAGGCTCAAGGTTTGGGCAAGTGTTTAAGTGAACAGTGAAGAAGACTAATTTGGCCAAGTTATGTTGCAAACTGCACCTGCAAGGTGATTCAAAACTAGTGCACGACTGAGTCACACTTAAAGTAAACGTTAACAAACTCCACCTGCAAGGTGATTCAAAGCGAATGCATGACAGAGTCAAATTAAAACAAACGGTGACAAATTGCACCTGCAAGTTGATTCAAAATGAGTGCACGACCGAGTCAAATTTATTTTAAAAAATTTAAAAAAAAATCCGGTAACAAACTGCACCTGCAAGGTGTTTCAAAATAGGTGCACGACCGAGACAAACCCAAAAAAGTTAACCAAGTGCACCTGCAAGGTGATTCAAAACGAGGGCACAAACAAAAACAGTAATAAACTCCACCTGCAAGGTGATTCAAAACGAGTGCACGACCGAGTCAAACTGAAAGAAACTGGTAACAAACTGCACCTGCAAGGTGATTGAAAACCTGTGCATGACCGAGTCAAATTTTAAAAAAAACAGTAACAAACTGCACCTGCAAGGTGCTCAAAACCTGTGCACGACTGAGTCAAACTAAAAAAAAATCCAGTAACAAACTACCTGCAAGGTGATTCAAAACGAGTGTATAACAGAGTCAAACAAAAACCAGTAAGGAACTGCACCTGCAAGGTGATTCAAAACAAGTGCACGACCGAGTCAACCTAAAAAGAAAAACCAGTAACAAACTGCACCTGCAAGGTGATTCAAAACAAGTGCACAACCGAGTCAAACCAGTAACAAACTGTACCTGCAAGGTGATTCAAAACGAGTGCACAATCGAGTCAAACTAAAAAAAAAAGCAGCAACAAACTGCACCTGCAAGGTGATTCAAAACAAGTGCACAACCGAGTCAAACCAGTAACAAACTGTACCTGCAAGGTGATTCAAAACGAGTGCACAACCGAGTCAAACTAAAAAAAAAGCATCAACAAACTGCACTTGCAAGGTGATTCAAAACTAGTGCATGAGCGAGTCACGAAGCTGTTAATAAACTGCACTTGCAAGTTGTTTCACAATGCGTGTATGATAGTCACAAAACCAGTAAAACTGCACCTGCAAGGTGGTTCACAACGAGTTCATGACCTAGTGTAACAAACTGCACATGTAAGGTTCTTCTATGAGTGCACGACTGAGTGCACAAGTTCTCACAAACTCTTAAATGGGCAAAAAAACCTGTTTGTACATTAGGAGAAAAAACCCAAGGATGTGCTGAGTTAAATGTGCAAACAATCTTCGAAAACAGCACAATTTTTGGAAAAATGCCGAGGATGCTGAGGCACGTGGTGTCTAGACTGAAGTGTTTTTTACCAAAATGGTTTGCAGACTTTGTAATTGAAGTTGAGTTGGCTTCACCTTTTAGAAAGCATGTGATGTGCATGATGTGAAAAAAGAACTCATTTCATAATTTTGTTTTTAAAAGTACATTTCTGGATTTGTGGAATTTGGAGGGAGAGAAAGATTGGAGGGAAAGGTGAGTGCATTGAATAAGGTGACTGTTTCATGTTCAGCATGTCAAAATATAAACTTGTAATTTGATCATTATGATTTTCAAGGACCTTTACCAGACCTGTGAGATTTGGAGAAAGTGAGGGGAGGAGACTGCACTGGGAAAGGTGAGTAAAATGAAGGAGGTGACTATTTCCATTCAAACGAAAGGAGTCCGAAGTGCAGCAGTGATGGTGAGAGTGGCCCTGCTTGAGTGTGCAACTTGTAGGCTTCCGAGCAAGACTCCTCAGTAAACAGATGCTTCACAGGAAACCAGGTAGGGATCCTTTCAACTTTACTCTTTAAAGCATCCAAACATATTAATTTACACAGTGGCTGGAACAAGCCAATCACACTAGAATTAACTAGAAACTGTGGGCATGGAGGATCAGATGTGTTGCAGTTGTAACCCTAATGCTAACCATAAGGTGTCATTTGATTTGTAATGTGGAGTAAATTGGATGTCCTCCTCAAAGGTGCAAAGGAAAAGGATGTCACACAGCATGTGCAGTTAACGAAAATGCTCAAGTTACCATGGTTGTACTTGGTGGGGCCAGTGAGTTTTCAGTATTTTTATTGAAAAAAACCTTTTTCCTTCCTGAGATGTGAGATTTGTGTTGAATCAGGGGGTGGGTGTTGGTTGGTCCCTTTCAGTTGCCGGGACAGGGAGGTAATTCGCTGAGAGAGGACAGAATTTGAGCAGTTGAGTGCTGAATGGGTCAGTTTTTGGTCCAGGCTCAAGGTTTGGGCAAGTGTTTTGGTGAACAGTGAAGAAGCCTAATTTGGCAAGTTATCACGTTGCAAATAGTGCCTGTGATGTGTTTCACAACGAGAGCACGACAGTTAAACAAACCAGTAACAAGCTGCATCTGCAAGGTGATTCAAAACGAGTGCATGACTGAGTCAAACTTTAAAAAAAACAGTAACAAACTGCACCTGCAAGGTGATTCAAAATGAGTACACAACCAAGTCAAACTAAAAAAAACATTAACAAACTGCACCTGCGAGGTGATTCAGAACAAGTGCACGACCGAGTCAAACTAAAAAGAAAAACCAGTAACAAACTGCAGCTGCAAGGTGTTTCACAATGAGTGCATGGCAAAGTTGAACTAAAAAACCAGTAACAAACTGAAACTTCAAGGTGTTTCACAATGATTGGATGACTGAGTCTAACTAAAAAAAGCCAGTAACAAACTGCACCTGCAAGGTGTTTCAAAATGAGTGCACGACCGAGACAAACCCAAAAAAGTTAACCAAGTGCACCTGCAAGGTGATTCAAAACGAGGGCACAAACAAAAACAGAAATAAACTCCACCTGCAAGGTGACTCAAAACGAGTGCACAACCGAGTCAAATTGAAAAGAAAAACCAGTAACAAATTGCACCTTCAAGATGATTCCAAACAAGTGCACAACCGAGTCAAACTAAGAAAAACCAGGAACAAACTGCACCTGCAAGGTGATTCAAAATGAGTGCGTGACAGTCAAATTAAAAACAAATGGTGACAAACTGCACCTGCACGTTGATTCAAAATGAGTGCACGACTGAGTCAAACTAAAAAAAGGCAGTAACAAACTGCACCTGCAAGGTGATTCAAAACGAGTCCATGACCTAGTGTAACAAATTGCACCTGCAAGGTTCTTCTATGAGTGCACGACTCGGTGCACACAAGTTCTCAAGTTCTCACAAACCCTTAAATGGGCAAAAAAACCTGTTTGTATATTAAGAGAAAACAAAACCCAAGGGTGTGCTGCATTAAATGTGCAAACAATCTCGGAAAACAGCACAATTTTTGGGAAAAATGCCGATGATGCTTAGGCACATGGTGTCTAGACTGAAGTGTTTTTTTACCAAAATGGTTTGCAGACTTTGTAATTGAAGTTGAGTTGGCTTCACCTTTTAGAAAGCATGTGATGTGCATGATGTGAAAAAAGAACTCATTTCATAATTTTGTTTTTAAAAGTACATTTCTGGATTTGTGGAATTTGGAGGGAGAGGAGATTGGAGAGAAAGGTGAGTGCAATGAACAAGGTGACTGTTTCATGTTCAGCATGTCAAAATATAAACTTGTAATTTGATCATTTTGATTTTCAAGGACCTTTTCCAGACCTGTGAGATTTGGAGAAAGTGAGGGGAGGAGACTGCACTGGGAAAGGTGAGTAAAATGAAGGAGGTGACTATTTCCATTCAAACAAAAGGAGTCTGAAGTGCAGCAGTGATGGTGAGAGTGGACCTGCTTGAGTGTGCAACTTGACGGCTTCCAACCAAGACTTCTCGGTAAACAGACGCTTCACAGGAAACCAGGTAGGGATTGTTCAACTTTTCTCTTTGAACCATCCAAACATATTAATTTACACAGTGGCTGGAACAAGCTAATCAGACTAGAATTATCTAGAAACTGGGCATGGAGGATCAGATGTGTTGCAGCTGTAACCCTAATGCTAACCATAAGGTGTCATTTGATTTGTAATGTGGAGTAAATTGGATGTCCTCCTCAAAGGTGCAAAGGAAAAGGATGTCACACAGCATGTGCAGTTAACGAAAATGCTCAAGTTACCAAGGTGGTACTTGGTGGGGCCAGTGAGTTTTCAGTATTTGTGTTGAATGAAAACAACAATGGGGGTGGGTGTTGGTTGGTCCCTTTCTGTTGCAGGGACAAGGAGGTGATTTGGCGTGAGAGGACAGAATTTGAGCAGGTGAGTGCTGAATGGGTCAGTTTTGCTCCAGGCTCAAGGTTTGGGCAAGTGTTTCAGTGAATAGTGAAGAAGCCCAATTTGGCCAAGTTATCAGGTTGCAAATAGCGCCTCCGGTGTGTTTCATAATGTCGCAAACAGAACCTGAAATGTTTTGAAATCAATGTCCTGAAATTGAAGTGTCGCAAACAGAACCTGAAAGAAGTGTTTTGAAATTATTGTCTTGAAATTATTGTCTTGAAATTATTGTCTTGAAATTATTGTCTTGAAATTATTGTCTTGAAATTATTGTCTTGAAATTATTGTCTTGAAATTATTGTCTTGAAATTATTGTCTTGAAATTATTGTCTTGAAATTATTGTCTTGAAATTATTGTCTTGAAATTAATGTCGAAATTATTTTCTTGAAAATGACGTGTCGCAAATAGAACCTGAAAGAAATGTTTTGAAATTAATGTCTTGAAATTAATGTCCTGAAATTAATGTCTTGAAATTATATTCTTGAAGTTGACGTGTCGCAAACAGTACCTGAACGAAATGTCTTGGAATTATTGTCTTGAAATTATTGTCTTGAAAATGACGTGTCGCAAACAGAACCTGAAATGTTTTGTAATGAATGCCTTGAAATTATTGTCTTGAAAATGACGTGTCGCAAACAGAACCTGAAATGTTTTGAAATGAATGCCCTGAAGTTATTGTCTTGAAATTATTGTCTTGAAATTATTGTCTTGAAATTAATGTCTTGAAATTAATGTCTTGAAATTAATGTCTTGAAATTAATGTCTTGAAATTAATGTCTTGAAATTAATGTCTTGAAATTAACGTCTTGAAATTAATGTCTTGAAATTAATGTCTTGAAATTAATGTCTTGAAATTAATGTCTTGAAATTAATGTCTTGAAATTAATGTCTTGAAATTAATGTCTTGAAATTGACGTGTCGCAAACAGAACCTGAAATGTTTTGATAATGTCTTGAAATTAATGTCTTGAAATTGACGTGTCGCAAACAGAACCTGAAAGAAATGTCCTGAAATTAATGTCTTGAAATTAATGTCCTGAAATTAATGTCCTGAAGTTAATGTCCTGAAGTTAATGTCCTGAAGTTAATGTCCTGAAGTTAATGTCCTGAAGTTAATGTCCTGAAGTTAATGTCCTGAAGTTAATGTCCTGAAGTTAATGTCCTGAAGTTAATGTCCTGAAGTTAATGTCCTGAAGTTAATGTCCTGAAGTTAATGTCCTGAAGTTAATGTCCTGAAGTTAATGTCCTGAAGTTAATGTCCTGAAGTTAATGTCCTGAAGTTAATGTCCTGAAGTTAATGTCCTGAAGTTAATGTCCTGAAGTTAATGTCCTGAAGTTAATGTCCTGAAGTTAATGTCCTGAAGTTAATGTCCTGAAGTTAATGTCCTGAAGTTAATGTCCTGAAGTTAATGTCCTGAAGTTAATGTCCTGAAGTTAATGTCCTGAAGTTAATGTCCTGAAGTTAATGTCCTGAAGTTAATGTCCTGAAGTTAATGTCCTGAAGTTAATGTCCTGAGGTTAATGTCCTGAATTTGACGTTTCGCAAACAGAACCAGAAATGTTTGGAAATTAATGTCCTGAAATCAATGTCCTGAAATCAATGTCCTGAAGTTAATGTCCTGAAGTTAATGTCCTGAAGTTAATGTCCTGAAGTTAATGTCCTGAAGTTAATGTCCTGAAGTTAATGTCCTGAAGTTAATGTCCTGAAGTTAATGTCCTGAAGTTAATGTCCTGAAGTTAATGTCCTGAAGTTAATGTCCTGAAGTTAATGTCCTGAAGTTAATGTCCTGAAGTTAATGTCCTGAAGTTAATGTCCTGAAGTTAATGTCCTGAAGTTAATGTCCTGAAGTTAATGTCCTGAAGTTAATGTCCTGAAGTTAATGTCCTGAAGTTAATGTCCTGAAGTTAATGTCCTGAAGTTAATGTCCTGAAGTTAATGTCCTGAAGTTAATGTCCTGAAGTTAATGTCCTGAAGTTAATGTCCTGAAGTTAATGTCCTGAAGTTAATGTCCTGAAGTTAATGTCCTGAAGTTAATGTCCTGAAGTTAATGTCCTGAAGTTAATGTCCTGAAGTTAATGTCCTGAAGTTAATGTCCTGAAGTTAATGTCCTGAAGTTAATGTCCTGAAGTTAATGTCCTGAAGTTAATGTCCTGAAGTTAATGTCCTGAAGTTAATGTCCTGAAGTTAATGTCCTGAAGTTAATGTCCTGAAGTTAATGTCCTGAAGTTAATGTCCTGAAGTTAATGTCCTGAAGTTAATGTCCTGAAGTTAATGTCCTGAAGTTAATGTCCTGAAGTTAATGTCCTGAAGTTAATGTCCTGAAGTTAATGTCCTGAAGTTAATGTCCTGAAGTTAATGTCCTGAAGTTAATGTCCTGAAGTTAATGTCCTGAAGTTAATGTCCTGAAGTTAATGTCCTGAAGTTAATGTCCTGAAGTTAATGTCCTGAAGTTAATGTCCTGAAGTTAATGTCCTGAAGTTAATGTCCTGAAGTTAATGTCCTGAAGTTAATGTCCTGAAGTTAATGTCCTGAAGTTAATGTCCTGAAGTTAATGTCCTGAAGTTAATGTCCTGAAGTTAATGTCCTGAAGTTAATGTCCTGAAGTTAATGTCCTGAAGTTAATGTCCTGAAGTTAATGTCCTGAAGTTAATGTCCTGAAGTTAATGTCCTGAAGTTAATGTCCTGAAGTTAATGTCCTGAAGTTAATGTCCTGAAGTTAATGTCCTGAAGTTAATGTCCTGAAGTTAATGTCCTGAAGTTAATGTCCTGAAGTTAATGTCCTGAAGTTAATGTCCTGAAGTTAATGTCCTGAAGTTAATGTCCTGAAGTTAATGTCCTGAAGTTAATGTCCTGAAGTTAATGTCCTGAAGTTAATGTCCTGAAGTTAATGTCCTGAAGTTAATGTCCTGAAGTTAATGTCCTGAAGTTAATGTCCTGAAGTTAATGTCCTGAAGTTAATGTCCTGAAGTTAATGTCCTGAAGTTAATGTCCTGAAGTTAATGTCCTGAAGTTAATGTCCTGAAGTTAATGTCCTGAAGTTAATGTCCTGAAGTTAATGTCCTGAAGTTAATGTCCTGAAGTTAATGTCCTGAAGTTAATGTCCTGAAGTTAATGTCCTGAAGTTAATGTCCTGAAGTTAATGTCCTGAAGTTAATGTCCTGAAGTTAATGTCCTGAAGTTAATGTCCTGAAGTTAATGTCCTGAAGTTAATGTCCTGAAGTTAATGTCCTGAAGTTAATGTCCTGAAGTTAATGTCCTGAAGTTAATGTCCTGAAGTTAATGTCCTGAAGTTAATGTCCTGAAGTTAATGTCCTGAAGTTAATGTCCTGAAGTTAATGTCCTGAAGTTAATGTCCTGAAGTTAATGTCCTGAAGTTAATGTCCTGAAGTTAATGTCCTGAAGTTAATGTCCTGAAGTTAATGTCCTGAAGTTAATGTCCTGAAGTTAATGTCCTGAAGTTAATGTCCTGAAGTTAATGTCCTGAAGTTAATGTCCTGAAGTAAATGTCCTGAAGTTAATGTCCTGAAGTTAATGTCCTGAAGTTAATGTCCTGAAGTTAATGACCTGAAGTTAATGTCCTGAAGTTAATGTGTCGCAAACAGAACCTGAAATGTTTTGAAATGAATGCCTTGAAATTATTGTCTTGAAAATGACGTGTCGCAAACAGAACCTGAAATGTTTTGAAATGAATGCCTTGAAATTATTGTCTTGCAAATGACGTGTCGCAAACAGAACCTGAAATGTTTTGAAATGAATGCCTTGAAATTATTGTCTTGAAATTATTGTCTTGAAATTATTGTCCTGAAATTAATGTCCTGAAGTTAATGTCCTGAAGTTAATGTCCTGAAGTTAATGTCCTGAATTTGACGTGTCGCAAACAGAACCAGAAATGTTTCGAAATTAATGTCCTGAAGTTAATGTCCTGAAGTTAATGTCCTGAAGTTAATGTCCTGAAGTTAATGTCCTGAAGTTAATGTCCTGAAGTTAATGTCCTGAAGTTAATGTCCTGAAGTTAATGTCTTGAAATTGACGTGTCGCAAACAGAACCTGAAAGAAAAGTTTTGAAAGTAATGCTTTGAAATTAATTTCTTGAAATTGACGTGTGCAAACAGAACCTGAAATGTTTTGAAATTAATATATTGAAATTGACGAGTCGCAAACAGAACATGAAAGAAATGTCCTGAAATGAATGCCTTGAAATTATTGTCTTGAAATTATTGTCTTGAAATTATTGTCTTGAAATTATTGTCTTGAAATTATTGTCTTGAAATTATTGTCTTGAAATTATTGTCTTGAAATTAACGTGTCGCAAACACAACCTCAAAGAAATGTTTTGAAATTAATGTCTTGAAATTGACGAGTCGCAAACAGAACATGAAAGAAATGTCTTGAAATTATTGTCCTGAAATTATTGTCTTGAAATTAATGTCCTGAAATGAATGCCTTGAAATTATTGTCTTGAAATTATTGTCTTGAAATTATTGTCTTGAAATTATTGTCTTGAAATTATTGTCTTGAAATTATTGTCTTGAAATTATTGTCTTGAAATTATTGTCTTGAAATTATTGTCTTGAAATTATTGTCTTGAAATTATTGTCTTGAAATTATTGTCTTGAAATTAACGTGTCGCAAACAGATGCTCAAAGAAATGTTTTGAAATTAATGTCTTGAAATTAACGTGTCACAAACAGAACCAGAAATGTTTTGATAGTGTCTTGAAATTATTTTCTTGAAATTGACGTGTCGCAAACAGAACCAGAAATGTTTGGAAATTAATGTCCTGAAGTTAATGTCCTGAAGTTAATGTCCTGAAGTTAATGTCCTGAAGTTAATGTCCTGAAGTTAATGTCCTGAAGTTAATGTCCTGAAGTTAATGTCCTGAAGTTAATGTCCTGAAGTTAATGTCCTGAAGTTAATGTCCTGAAGTTAATGTCCTGAAGTTAATGTCCTGAAGTTAATGTCCTGAAGTTAATGTCCTGAAGTTAATGTCCTGAAGTTAATGTCCTGAAGTTAATGTCCTGAAGTTAATGTCCTGAAGTTAATGTCCTGAAGTTAATGTCCTGAAGTTAATGTCCTGAAGTTAATGTCCTGAAGTTAATGTCCTGAAGTTAATGTCCTGAAGTTAATGTCCTGAAGTTAATGTCCTGAAGTTAATGTCCTGAAGTTAATGTCCTGAAGTTAATGTCCTGAAGTTAATGTCCTGAAGTTAATGTCCTGAAGTTAATGTCCTGAAGTTAATGTCCTGAAGTTAATGTCCTGAAGTTAATGTCCTGAAGTTAATGTCCTGAAGTTAATGTACTGAAGTTAATGTCCTGAAGTTAATGTCCTGAAGTTAATGTCCTGAAGTTAATGCCCTGAAGTAAATGTCCTGAAGTAAATGTCCTGAAGTAAATGTCCTGAAGTAAATGTCCTGAAGTAAATGTCCTGAAGTAAATGTCCTGAAGTAAATGTCCTGAAGTAAATGTCCTGAAGTAAATGTCCTGAAGTAAATGTCCTGAAGTAAATGTCCTGAAGTAAATGTCCTGAAGTAAATGTCCTGAAATTAATGTCCTGAAGTTAATGTCCTGAAGTTAATGTCCTGAAGTTAATGTCCTGAAGTTAATGTCCTGAAGTTAATGTCCTGAAGTTAATGTCCTGAAGTTAATGCCCTGAAGTTAATGCCCTGAAGTTAATGCCCTGAAGTAAATGCCCTGAAGTAAATGTCCTGAAGTAAATGTCCTGAAGTAAATGTCCTGAAGTAAATGTCCTGAAGTAAATGTCCTGAAGTAAATGTCCTGAAGTAAATGTCCTGAAGTAAATGTCCTGAAGTAAATGTCCTGAAGTAAATGTCCTGAAGTAAATGTCCTGAAGTAAATGTCCTGAAGTAAATGTCCTGAAGTAAATGTCCTGAAGTAAATGTCCTGAAGTAAATGTCCTGAAGTAAATGTCCTGAAGTAAATGTCCTGAAGTAAATGTCCTGAAGTAAATGTCCTGAAGTAAATGTCCTGAAGTAAATGTCCTGAAGTAAATGTCCTGAAGTAAATGTCCTGAAGTAAATGTCCTGAAGTAAATGTCCTGAAGTAAATGTCCTGAAGTAAATGTCCTGAAGTAAATGTCCTGAAGTAAATGTCCTGAAGTAAATGTCCTGAAGTAAATGTCCTGAAGTAAATGTCCTGAAGTAAATGTCCTGAAGTAAATGTCCTGAAGTAAATGTCCTGAAGTAAATGTCCTGAAGTAAATGTCCTGAAGTAAATGTCCTGAAGTAAATGTCCTGAAGTAAATGTCCTGAAGTAAATGTCCTGAAGTAAATGTCCTGAAGTAAATGTCCTGAAGTAAATGTCCTGAAGTAAATGTCCTGAAGTAAATGTCCTGAAGTAAATGTCCTGAAGTAAATGTCCTGAAGTAAATGTCCTGAAGTAAATGTCCTGAAGTAAATGTCCTGAAGTAAATGTCCTGAAGTAAATGTCCTGAAGTAAATGTCCTGAAGTAAATGTCCTGAAGTAAATGTCCTGAAGTAAATGTCCTGAAGTAAATGTCCTGAAGTAAATGTCCTGAAGTAAATGTCCTGAAGTAAATGTCCTGAAGTAAATGTCCTGAAGTAAATGTCCTGAAGTAAATGTCCTGAAGTAAATGTCCTGAAGTAAATGTCCTGAAGTAAATGTCCTGAAGTAAATGTCCTGAAGTAAATGTCCTGAAGTAAATGTCCTGAAGTAAATGTCCTGAAGTAAATGTCCTGAAGTAAATGTCCTGAAGTAAATGTCCTGAAGTAAATGTCCTGAAGTAAATGTCCTGAAGTAAATGTCCTGAAGTAAATGTCCTGAAGTAAATGTCCTGAAGTAAATGTCCTGAAGTAAATGTCCTGAAGTAAATGTCCTGAAGTAAATGTCCTGAAGTAAATGTCCTGAAGTAAATGTCCTGAAGTAAATGTCCTGAAGTAAATGTCCTGAAGTTAATGTCCTGAAGTTAATGTCCTGAAGTTAATGTCCTGAAGTTAATGTCCTGAAGTTAATGTCCTGAAGTTAATGTCCTGAAGTTAATGTCCTGAAGTTAATGTCCTGAAGTTAATGTCCTGAAGTTAATGTCCTGAAGTTAATGTCCTGAAGTTAATGTCCTGAAGTTAATGTCCTGAAGTTAATGTCCTGAAGTTAATGTCCTGAAGTTAATGTCCTGAAGTTAATGTCCTGAAGTTAATGTCCTGAAGTTAATGTCCTGAAGTTAATGTCCTGAAGTTAATGTCCTGAAGTTAATGTCCTGAAGTTAATGTCCTGAAGTTAATGTCCTGAAGTTAATGTCCTGAAGTTAATGTCCTGAAGTTAATGTCCTGAAGTTAATGTCCTGAAGTTAATGTCCTGAAGTTAATGTCCTGAAGTTAATGTCCTGAAGTTAATGTCCTGAAGTTAATGTCCTGAAGTTAATGTCCTGAAGTTAATGTCCTGAAGTTAATGTCCTGAAGTTAATGTCCTGAAGTTAATGTCCTGAAGTTAATGTCCTGAAGTTAATGTCCTGAAGTTAATGTCCTGAAGTTAATGTCCTGAAGTTAATGTCCTGAAGTTAATGTCCTGAAGTTAATGTCCTGAAGTTAATGTCCTGAAGTTAATGTCCTGAAGTTAATGTCCTGAAGTTAATGTCCTGAAGTTAATGTCCTGAAGTTAATGTCCTGAAGTTAATGTCCTGAAGTTAATGTCCTGAAGTTAATGTCTTGAAATTGACGTGTCGCAAACAGAACCTGAAAGAAAAGTTTTGAAAGTAATGCTTTGAAATTAATTTCTTGAAATTGACGTGTGCAAACAGAACCTGAAATGTTTTGAAATTAATATATTGAAATTGACGAGTCGCAAACAGAACATGAAAGAAATGTCTTGAAATTATTGTCCTGAAATTATTGTCTTGAAATTAATGTCCTGAAATGAATGCCTTGAAATTATTGTCTTGAAATTATTGTCTTGAAATTATTGTCTTGAAATTATTGTCTTGAAATTATTGTCTTGAAATTATTGTCTTGAAATTATTGTCTTGAAATTATTGTCTTGAAATTATTGTCTTGAAATTATTGTCTTGAAATTATTGTCTTGAAATTAACGTGTCGCAAACACAACCTCAAAGAAATGTTTTGAAATTAATGTCTTGAAATTGACGAGTCGCAAACAGAACATGAAAGAAATGTCTTGAAATTATTGTCCTGAAATTATTGTCTTGAAATTAATGTCCTGAAATGAATGCCTTGAAATTATTGTCTTGAAATTATTGTCTTGAAATTATTGTCTTGAAATTATTGTCTTGAAATTATTGTCTTGAAATTATTGTCTTGAAATTAACGTGTCGCAAACAGAGGCTCAAAGAAATGTTTTGAAATTAATGTCTTGAAATTAACGTGTCACAAACAGAACCAGAAATGTTTTGATAATGTCTTGAAATTATTTTCTTGAAATTGACGTGTCGCAAACAGAACCAGAAATGTTTGGAAATTAATGTCCTGAAATTAATGTCCTGAAGTTAATGTCCTGAAGTTAATGTCCTGAAGTTAATGTCCTGAAGTTAATGTCCTGAAGTTAATGTCCTGAAGTTAATGTCCTGAAGTTAATGTCCTGAAGTTAATGTCCTGAAGTTAATGTCCTGAAGTTAATGTCCTGAAGTTAATGTCCTGAAGTTAATGTCCAGAAGTTAATGTCCAGAAGTTAATGTCCTGAAGTTAATGTACTGAATTTGACGTGTCGCAAACAGAACCAGAAATGTTTGGAAATTAATGTCCTGAAATTAATGTCCTGAAGTTAATGTCCTGAAGTTAATGTCCTGAAGTTAATGTCCTGAAGTTAATGTCCTGAAGTTAATGTCCTGAAGTTAATGTCCTGAAGTTAATGTCCTGAAGTTAATGTCCTGAAGTTAATGTCCTGAATTTAATGTCCTGAAGTTAATGTCCTGAAGTTAATGTCCTGAAGTTAATGACCAGAAGTTAATGTGTCGCAAACAGAACCTGAAATGTTTTGAAATGAATGCCTTGAAATTATTGTCTTGAAAATGACGTGTCGCAAACAGAACCTGAAATGTTTTGAAATGAATGCCTTGAAATTATTGTCTTGCAAATGACGTGTCGCAAACAGAACCTGAAATGTTTTGAAATGAATGCCTTGAAATTATTGTCTTGAAATTATTGTCTTGAAATTATTGTCTTGAAATTATTGTCTTGAAATTATTGTCTTGAAATTAACGTGTCGCAAACAGAAGCTCAAAGAAATGTTTTGAAATTAATGTCTTGAAATTAACGTGTCACAAACAGAACCAGAAATGTTTTGATAATGTCTTGAAATTATTTTCTTGAAATTGACGTGTCGCAAACAGAACCAGAAATGTTTGGAAATTAATGTCCTGAAATTAATGTCCTGAAGTTAATGTCCTGAAGTTAATGTCCTGAAGTTAATGTCCTGAAGTTAATGTCCTGAAGTTAATGTCCTGAAGTTAATGTCCTGAAGTTAATGTCCTGAAGTTAATGTCCTGAAGTTAATGTCCTGAAGTTAATGTCCTGAAGTTAATGTCCTGAAGTTAATGTCCAGAAGTTAATGTCCAGAAGTTAATGTCCAGAAGTTAATGTCCAGAAGTTAATGTCCTGAAGTTAATGTCCTGAAGTTAATGTACTGAATTTGACGTGTCGCAAACAGAACCAGAAATGTTTGGAAATTAATGTCCTGAAGTTAATGTCCTGAAGTTAATGTCCTGAAGTTAATGTCCTGAAGTTAATGTCCTGAAGTTAATGTCCTGAAGTTAATGTCCTGAAGTTAATGTCCTGAAGTTAATGTCCTGAAGTTAATGTCCTGAAGTTAATGTCCTGAAGTTAATGTCCTGAAGTTAATGTCCTGAAGTTAATGTCCTGAAGTTAATGTCCTGAAGTTAATGTCCTGAAGTTAATGTCCTGAAGTTAATGTCCTGAAGTTAATGTCCTGAAGTTAATGTCCTGGAGTTAATGTCTTGAAATTGACGTGTCGCAAACAGAACCTGAAAGAAAAGTTTTGAAAGTAATGCTTTGAAATTAATTTCTTGAAATTGACGTGTGCAAACAGAACCTGAAATGTTTTGAAATTAATATATTGAAATTGACGAGTCGCAAACAGAACATGAAAGAAATGTCTTGAAATTATTGTCCTGAAATTATTGTCTTGAAATTAATGTCCTGAAATGAATGCCTTGAAATTATTGTCTTGAAATTATTGTCTTGAAATTATTGTCTTGAAATTATTGTCTTGAAATTATTGTCTTGAAATTATTGTCTTGAAATTATTGTCTTGAAATTATTGTCTTGAAATTATTGTCTTGAAATTATTGTCTTGAAATTATTGTCTTGAAATTATTGTCTTGAAATTATTGTCTTGAAATTATTGTCTTGAAATTATTGTCTTGAAATTATTGTCTTGAAATTATTGTCTTGAAATTATTGTCTTGAAATTATTGTCTTGAAATTATTGTCTTGAAATTGACGAGTCGCAAACAGAACATGAAAGAAATGTCTTGAAATTATTGTCCTGTAATTATTGTCTTGAAATTAATGTCCTGAAATGAATGCCTTGAAATTATTGTCTTGAAATTATTATCTTGAAATTATTGTCTTGAAATTATTGTCTTGAAATTATTGTCTTGAAATTATTGTCTTGAAATTAACGTGTCGCAAACAGAAGCTCAAAGAAATGTTTTGAAATTAATGTCTTGAAATTAACGTGTCGCAAACAGAACCAGAAATGTTTTGATAAAGTCTTGAAATTATTTTCTTGAAATTGACGTGTCGCAAACAGAACCAGAAATGTCCTGAAGTTAATGTCCTGAAGTTAATGTCCTGAAGTTAATGTCTTGAAATTGACGTGTCGCAAACAGAACCTGAAAGAAAAGTTTTGAAAGTAATGCTTTGAAATTAATTTCTTGAAATTGACGTGTGCAAACAGAACCTGAAATGTTTTGAAATTAATATATTGAAATTGACGAGTCGCAAACAGAACATGAAAGAAATGTCTTGAAATTATTGTCCTGAAATTATTGTCTTGAAATTAATGTCCTGAAATGAATGCCTTGAAATTATTGTCTTGAAATTATTGTCTTGAAATTATTGTCTTGAAATTATTGTCTTGAAATTATTGTCTTGAAATTATTGTCTTGAAATTATTGTCTTGAAATTATTGTCTTGAAATTATTGTCTTGAAATTATTGTCTTGAAATTAACGTGTCGCAAACACAACCTCAAAGAAATGTTTTGAAATTAATGTCTTGAAATTGACGAGTCGCAAACAGAACATGAAAGAAATGTCTTGAAATTATTGTCCTGAAATTATTGTCCTGAAATTAATGTCCTGAAATGAATGCCTTGAAATTATTGTCTTGAAATTATTGTCTTGAAATTATTGTCTTGAAATTATTGTCTTGAAATTATTGTCTTGAAATTATTGTCTTGAAATTATTGTCTTGAAATTAACGTGTCGCAAACAGAGGCTCAAAGAAATGTTTTGAAATTAATGTCTTGAAATTAACGTGTCACAAACAGAACCAGAAATGTTTTGATAATGTCTTGAAATTATTTTCTTGAAATTGACGTGTCGCAAACAGAACCAGAAATGTTTGGAAATTAATGTCCTGAAATTAATGTCCTGAAGTTAATGTCCTGAAGTTAATGTCCTGAAGTTAATGTCCTGAAGTTAATGTCCTGAAGTTAATGTCCTGAAGTTAATGTCCTGAAGTTAATGTCCTGAAGTTAATGTCCTGAAGTTAATGTCCTGAAGTTAATGTCCTGAAGTTAATGTCCAGAAGTTAATGTCCAGAAGTTAATGTCCAGAAGTTAATGTCCTGAAGTTAATGTACTGAATTTGACGTGTCGCAAACAGAACCAGAAATGTTTGGAAATTAATGTCCTGAAATTAATGTCCTGAAGTTAATGTCCTGAAGTTAATGTCCTGAAGTTAATGTCCTGAAGTTAATGTCCTGAAGTTAATGTCCTGAAGTTAATGTCCTGAAGTTAATGTCCTGAAGTTAATGTCCTGAAGTTAATGTCCTGAAGTTAATGTCCTGAAGTTAATGTCCTGAAGTTAATGTCCTGAAGTTAATGTCCTGAAGTTAATGACCAGAAGTTAATGTGTCGCAAACAGAACCTGAAATGTTTTGAAATGAATGCCTTGAAATTATTGTCTTGAAAATGACGTGTCGCAAACAGAACCTGAAATGTTTTGAAATGAATGCCTTGAAATTATTGTCTTGCAAATGACGTGTCGCAAACAGAACCTGAAATGTTTTGAAATGAATGCCTTGAAATTATTGTCTTGAAATTATTGTCTTGAAATTATTGTCTTGAAATTATTGTCTTGAAATTATTGTCTTGAAATTAACGTGTCGCAAACAGAAGCTCAAAGAAATGTTTTGAAATTAATGTCTTGAAATTAACGTGTCACAAACAGAACCAGAAATGTTTTGATAATGTCTTGAAATTATTTTCTTGAAATTGACGTGTCGCAAACAGAACCAGAAATGTTTGGAAATTAATGTCCTGAAATTAATGTCCTGAAGTTAATGTCCTGAAGTTAATGTCCTGAAGTTAATGTCCTGAAGTTAATGTCCTGAAGTTAATGTCCTGAAGTTAATGTCCTGAAGTTAATGTCCTGAAGTTAATGTCCTGAAGTTAATGTCCTGAAGTTAATGTCCTGAAGTTAATGTCCTGAAGTTAATGTCCTGAAGTTAATGTCCTGAAGTTAATGTCCTGAAGTTAATGTCCTGAAGTTAATGTCCTGAAGTTAATGTCCTGAAGTTAATGTCCTGAAGTTAATGTCCTGAAGTTAATGTCCTGAAGTTAATGTCCTGAAGTTAATGTCCTGAAGTTAATGTCCTGAAGTTAATGTCCTGAAGTTAATGTCCTGAAGTTAATGTCCTGAAGTTAATGTCCTGAAGTTAATGTCCTGAAGTTAATGTCTTGAAATTGACGTGTCGCAAACAGAACCTGAAAGAAAAGTTTTGAAAGTAATGCTTTGAAATTAATTTCTTGAAATTGACGTGTGCAAACAGAACCTGAAATGTTTTGAAATTAATATATTGAAATTGACGAGTCGCAAACAGAACATGAAAGAAATGTCTTGAAATTATTGTCCTGAAATTATTGTCTTGAAATTAATGTCCTGAAATGAATGCCTTGAAATTATTGTCTTGAAATTATTGTCTTGAAATTATTGTCTTGAAATTATTGTCTTGAAATTATTGTCTTGAAATTATTGTCTTGAAATTATTGTCTTGAAATTATTGTCTTGAAATTATTGTCTTGAAATTATTGTCTTGAAATTATTGTCTTGAAATTATTGTCTTGAAATTATTGTCTTGAAATTATTGTCTTGAAATTATTGTCTTGAAATTATTGTCTTGAAATTGACGAGTCGCAAACAGAACATGAAAGAAATGTCTTGAAATTATTGTCCTGTAATTATTGTCTTGAAATTAATGTCCTGAAATGAATGCCTTGAAATTATTGTCTTGAAATTATTATCTTGAAATTATTGTCTTGAAATTATTGTCTTGAAATTATTGTCTTGAAATTATTGTCTTGAAATTAACGTGTCGCAAACAGAAGCTCAAAGAAATGTTTTGAAATTAATGTCTTGAAATTAACGTGTCGCAAACAGAACCAGAAATGTTTTGATAAAGTCTTGAAATTATTTTCTTGAAATTGACGTGTCGCAAACAGAACCAGAAATGTTTGGAAATTAATGTCCTGAAATTAATGTCCTGAAGTTAATGTCCTGAAATTAATGTCCTGAAATTAATGTCCTGAAGTTAATGTCCTGAAGTTAATGTCCTGAAGTTAATGTCCTGAAGTTAATGTCCTGAAGTTAATGTCCTGAAGTTAATGTCCTGAAGTTAATGTCCTGAAGTTAATGTCCTGAAGTTAATGTCCTGAAGTTAATGTCCTGAAGTTAATGTCCTGAAGTTAATGTCCTGAAGTTAATGTCCTGAAGTTAATGTCCTGAAGTTAATGTCCTGAAGTTAATGTCCTGAAGTTAATGTCCTGAAGTTAATGTCCTGAAGTTAATGTCCTGAAGTTAATGTCCTGAAGTTAATGTCCTGAAGTTAATGTCCTGAAGTTAATGTCCTGAAGTTAATGTCCTGAAGTTAATGTCCTGAAGTTAATGTCCTGAAGTTAATGTGCTGAAGTAAATGTCCTGAAGTAAATGTCCTGAAGTAAATGTCCTGAAGTAAATGTCCTGAAGTAAATGTCCTGAAGTAAATGTCCTGAAGTAAATCTCCTGAAGTAAATGTCCTGAAGTAAATGTCCTGAAGTAAATGTCCTGAAGTAAATGTCCTGAAGTAAATGTCCTGAAGTAAATGTCCTGAAGTAAATGTCCTGAAGTAAATGTCCTGAAGTAAATGTCCTGAAGTAAATGTCCTGAAGTAAATGTCCTGAAGTAAATGTCCTGAAGTAAATGTCCTGAAGTAAATGTCCTGAAGTAAATGTCCTGAAGTAAATGTCCTGAAGTAAATGTCCTGAAGTAAATGTCCTGAAGTAAATGTCCTGAAGTAAATGTCCTGAAGTAAATGTCCTGAAGTAAATGTCCTGAAGTTAATGTCCTGAAGTTAATGTCCTGAAGTTAATGTCCTGAAGTAAATGTCCTGAAGTTAATGTCCTGAAGTTAATGTCCTGAAGTTAATGTCCTGAAGTTAATGTCCTGAAGTTAATGTCCTGAAGTTAATGTCCTGAAGTTAATGTCCTGAAGTTAATGTCCTGAAGTTAATGTCCTGAAGTTAATGTCCTGAAGTTAATGTCCTGAAGTTAATGTCCTGAAGTTAATGTCCTGAAGTTAATGTCCTGAAGTTAATGTCCTGAAGTTAATGTCCTGAAGTTAATGTCCTGAAGTTAATGTCCTGAAGTTAATGTCCTGAAGTTAATGTCCTGAAGTTAATGTCCTGAAGTTAATGTCCTGAAGTTAATGTCCTGAAGTTAATGTCCTGAAGTTAATGTCCTGAAGTTAATGTCCTGAAGTTAATGTCTTGAAATTGACGTGTCGCAAACAGAACCTGAAAGAAAAGTTTTGAAAGTAATGCTTTGAAATTAATTTCTTGAAATTGACGTGTGCAAACAGAACCTGAAATGTTTTGAAATTAATATATTGAAATTGACGAGTCGCAAACAGAACATGAAAGAAATGTCTTGAAATTATTGTCCTGAAATTATTGTCTTGAAATTAATGTCCTGAAATGAATGCCTTGAAATTATTGTCTTGAAATTATTGTCTTGAAATTATTGTCTTGAAATTATTGTCTTGAAATTATTGTCTTGAAATTATTGTCTTGAAATTATTGTCTTGAAATTATTGTCTTGAAATTATTGTCTTGAAATTATTGTCTTGAAATTATTGTCTTGAAATTATTGTCTTGAAATTATTGTCTTGAAATTATTGTCTTGAAATTATTGTCTTGAAATTATTGTCTTGAAATTGACGAGTCGCAAACAGAACATGAAAGAAATGTCTTGAAATTATTGTCCTGTAATTATTGTCTTGAAATTAATGTCCTGAAATGAATGCCTTGAAATTATTGTCTTGAAATTATTATCTTGAAATTATTGTCTTGAAATTATTGTCTTGAAATTATTGTCTTGAAATTATTGTCTTGAAATTAACGTGTCGCAAACAGAAGCTCAAAGAAATGTTTTGAAATTAATGTCTTGAAATTAACGTGTCGCAAACAGAACCAGAAATGTTTTGATAAAGTCTTGAAATTATTTTCTTGAAATTGACGTGTCGCAAACAGAACCAGAAATGTTTGGAAATTAATGTCCTGAAATTAATGTCCTGAAGTTAATGTCCTGAAATTAATGTCCTGAAATTAATGTCCTGAAGTTAATGTCCTGAAGTTAATGTCCTGAAGTTAATGTCCTGAAGTTAATGTCCTGAAGTTAATGTCCTGAAGTTAATGTCCTGAAGTTAATGTCCTGAAGTTAATGTCCTGAAGTTAATGTCCTGAAGTTAATGTCCTGAAGTTAATGTCCTGAAGTTAATGTCCTGAAGTTAATGTCCTGAAGTTAATGTCCTGAAGTTAATGTCCTGAAGTTAATGTCCTGAAGTTAATGTCCTGAAGTTAATGTCCTGAAGTTAATGTCCTGAAGTTAATGTCCTGAAGTTAATGTCCTGAAGTTAATGTCCTGAAGTTAATGTCCTGAAGTTAATGTCCTGAAGTTAATGTGCTGAAGTAAATGTCCTGAAGTAAATGTCCTGAAGTAAATGTCCTGAAGTAAATGTCCTGAAGTAAATGTCCTGAAGTAAATGTCCTGAAGTAAATCTCCTGAAGTAAATGTCCTGAAGTAAATGTCCTGAAGTAAATGTCCTGAAGTAAATGTCCTGAAGTAAATGTCCTGAAGTAAATGTCCTGAAGTAAATGTCCTGAAGTAAATGTCCTGAAGTAAATGTCCTGAAGTAAATGTCCTGAAGTAAATGTCCTGAAGTAAATGTCCTGAAGTAAATGTCCTGAAGTAAATGTCCTGAAGTAAATGTCCTGAAGTAAATGTCCTGAAGTAAATGTCCTGAAGTAAATGTCCTGAAGTAAATGTCCTGAAGTAAATGTCCTGAAGTAAATGTCCTGAAGTAAATGTCCTGAAGTAAATGTCCTGAAGTTAATGTCCTGAAGTTAATGTCCTGAAGTTAATGTCCTGAAGTAAATGTCCTGAAGTTAATGTCCTGAAGTTAATGTCCTGAAGTTAATGTCCTGAAGTTAATGTCCTGAAGTTAATGTCCTGAAGTTAATGTCCTGAAGTTAATGTCCTGAAGTTAATGTCCTGAAGTTAATGTCCTGAAGTTAATGTCCTGAAGTTAATGTCCTGAAGTTAATGTCCTGAAGTTAATGTCCTGAAGTTAATGTCCTGAAGTTAATGTCCTGAAGTTAATGTCCTGAAGTTAATGTCCTGAAGTTAATGTCCTGAAGTTAATGTCCTGAAGTTAATGTCCTGAAGTTAATGTCCTGAAGTTAATGTCCTGAAGTTAATGTCCTGAAGTTAATGTCCTGAAGTTAATGTCCTGAAGTTAATGTCCTGAAGTTAATGTCCTGAAGTTAATGTCCTGAAGTTAATGTCCTGAAGTTAATGTCCTGAAGTTAATGTCCTGAAGTTAATGTCCTGAAGTTAATGTCCTGAAGTTAATGTCCTGAAGTTAATGTCCTGAAATTAATGTCCTGAAATTAATGTCCTGAAGTTAATGTCCTGAATTTAATGTCCTGAAGTTAATGTCCTGAAGTTAATGTCCTGAAGTAAATGTCCTGAAGTTAATGTCCTGAAGTTAATGTCCTGAAGTTAATGTCCTGAAGTTAATGTCCTGAAGTTAATGTCCTGAAGTAAATGTCCTGAAGTAAATGTCCTGAAGTAAATGTCCTGAAGTAAATGTCCTGAAGTTAATGTCCTGAAGTTAATGTCCTGAAGTTAATGTCCTGAAGTTAATGTCCTGAAGTAAATGTCCTGAAGTAAATGTCCTGAAGTTAATGTACTGAATTTGACGTGTCGCAAACAGAACCAGAAATGTTTGGAAATTAATGTCCTGAAATTAATGTCCTGAAGTTAATGTCCTGAAGTTAATGTCCTGAAGTTAATGTCCTGAAGTTAATGTCCTGAAGTTAATGTCCTGAAGTTAATGTCCTGAAGTTAATGTCCAGAAGTTAATGTCCAGAAGTTAATGTCCAGAAGTTAATGTCCTGAAGTTAATGTACTGAATTTGACGTGTCGCAAACAGAACCAGAAATGTTTGGAAATTAATGTCCTGAAATTAATGTCCTGAAGTTAATGTCCTGAAGTTAATGTCCTGAAGTTAATGTCCTGAAGTTAATGTCCTGAAGTTAATGTCCTGAAGTTAATGTCCTGAAGTTAATGTCCTGAAGTTAATGTCCTGAAGTTAATGTCCTGAAGTTAATGTCCTGAAGTTAATGTCCTGAAGTTAATGTCCTGAAGTTAATGACCAGAAGTTAATGTGTCGCAAACAGAACCTGAAATGTTTTGAAATGAATGCCTTGAAATTATTGTCTTGAAAATGACGTGTCGCAAACAGAACCTGAAATGTTTTGAAATGAATGCCTTGAAATTATTGTCTTGCAAATGACGTGTCGCAAACAGAACCTGAAATGTTTTGAAATGAATGCCTTGAAATTATTGTCTTGAAATTATTGTCTTGAAATTATTGTCTTGAAATTATTGTCTTGAAATTATTGTCTTGAAATTAACGTGTCGCAAACAGAAGCTCAAAGAAATGTTTTGAAATTAATGTCTTGAAATTAACGTGTCACAAACAGAACCAGAAATGTTTTGATAATGTCTTGAAATTATTTTCTTGAAATTGACGTGTCGCAAACAGAACCAGAAATGTTTGGAAATTAATGTCCTGAAATTAATGTCCTGAAGTTAATGTCCTGAAGTTAATGTCCTGAAGTTAATGTCCTGAAGTTAATGTCCTGAAGTTAATGTCCTGAAGTTAATGTCCTGAAGTTAATGTCCTGAAGTTAATGTCCTGAAGTTAATGTCCTGAAGTTAATGTCCTGAAGTTAATGTCCTGAAGTTAATGTCCTGAAGTTAATGTCCTGAAGTTAATGTCCTGAAGTTAATGTCCTGAAGTTAATGTCCAGAAGTTAATGTCCAGAAGTTAATGTCCTGAAGTTAATGTCCTGAAGTTAATGTACTGAATTTGACGTGTCGCAAACAGAACCAGAAATGTTTGGAAATTAATGTCCTGAAGTTAATGTCCTGAAGTTAATGTCCTGAAGTTAATGTCCTGAAGTTAATGTCCTGAAGTTAATGTCCTGAAGTTAATGTCCTGAAGTTAATGTCCTGAAGTTAATGTCCTGAAGTTAATGTCCTGAAGTTAATGTCCTGAAGTTAATGTCCTGAAGTTAATGTCCTGAAGTTAATGTCCTGAAGTTAATGTCCTGAAGTTAATGTCCTGAAGTTAATGTCCTGAAGTTAATGTCCTGAAGTTAATGTCCTGAAGTTAATGTCCTGAAGTTAATGTCCTGAAGTTAATGTCCTGAAGTTAATGTCTTGAAATTGACGTGTCGCAAACAGAACCTGAAAGAAAAGTTTTGAAAGTAATGCTTTGAAATTAATTTCTTGAAATTGACGTGTGCAAACAGAACCTGAAATGTTTTGAAATTAATATATTGAAATTGACGAGTCGCAAACAGAACATGAAAGAAATGTCTTGAAATTATTGTCCTGAAATTATTGTCTTGAAATTAATGTCCTGAAATGAATGCCTTGAAATTATTGTCTTGAAATTATTGTCTTGAAATTATTGTCTTGAAATTATTGTCTTGAAATTATTGTCTTGAAATTATTGTCTTGAAATTATTGTCTTGAAATTATTGTCTTGAAATTATTGTCTTGAAATTATTGTCTTGAAATTATTGTCTTGAAATTATTGTCTTGAAATTATTGTCTTGAAATTATTGTCTTGAAATTATTGTCTTGAAATTATTGTCTTGAAATTATTGTCTTGAAATTATTGTCTTGAAATTGACGAGTCGCAAACAGAACATGAAAGAAATGTCTTGAAATTATTGTCCTGTAATTATTGTCTTGAAATTAATGTCCTGAAATGAATGCCTTGAAATTATTGTCTTGAAATTATTATCTTGAAATTATTGTCTTGAAATTATTGTCTTGAAATTATTGTCTTGAAATTATTGTCTTGAAATTAACGTGTCGCAAACAGAAGCTCAAAGAAATGTTTTGAAATTAATGTCTTGAAATTAACGTGTCGCAAACAGAACCAGAAATGTTTTGATAAAGTCTTGAAATTATTTTCTTGAAATTGACGTGTCGCAAACAGAACCAGAAATGTTTCGAAGTTAATGTCCTGAAGTTAATGTCCTGAAGTTAATGTCTTGAAATTGACGTGTCGCAAACAGAACCTGAAAGAAAAGTTTTGAAAGTAATGCTTTGAAATTAATTTCTTGAAATTGACGTGTGCAAACAGAACCTGAAATGTTTTGAAATTAATATATTGAAATTGACGAGTCGCAAACAGAACATGAAAGAAATGTCTTGAAATTATTGTCCTGAAATTATTGTCTTGAAATTAATGTCCTGAAATGAATGCCTTGAAATTATTGTCTTGAAATTATTGTCTTGAAATTATTGTCTTGAAATTATTGTCTTGAAATTATTGTCTTGAAATTATTGTCTTGAAATTATTGTCTTGAAATTATTGTCTTGAAATTATTGTCTTGAAATTATTGTCTTGAAATTAACGTGTCGCAAACACAACCTCAAAGAAATGTTTTGAAATTAATGTCTTGAAATTGACGAGTCGCAAACAGAACATGAAAGAAATGTCTTGAAATTATTGTCCTGAAATTATTGTCTTGAAATTAATGTCCTGAAATGAATGCCTTGAAATTATTGTCTTGAAATTATTGTCTTGAAATTATTGTCTTGAAATTATTGTCTTGAAATTATTGTCTTGAAATTATTGTCTTGAAATTATTGTCTTGAAATTAACGTGTCGCAAACAGAGGCTCAAAGAAATGTTTTGAAATTAATGTCTTGAAATTAACGTGTCACAAACAGAACCAGAAATGTTTTGATAATGTCTTGAAATTATTTTCTTGAAATTGACGTGTCGCAAACAGAACCAGAAATGTTTGGAAATTAATGTCCTGAAATTAATGTCCTGAAGTTAATGTCCTGAAGTTAATGTCCTGAAGTTAATGTCCTGAAGTTAATGTCCTGAAGTTAATGTCCTGAAGTTAATGTCCTGAAGTTAATGTCCTGAAGTTAATGTCCTGAAGTTAATGTCCTGAAGTTAATGTCCTGAAGTTAATGTCCTGAAGTTAATGTCCAGAAGTTAATGTCCAGAAGTTAATGTCCAGAAGTTAATGTCCAGAAGTTAATGTACTGAATTTGACGTGTCGCAAACAGAACCAGAAATGTTTGGAAATTAATGTCCTGAAATTAATGTCCTGAAGTTAATGTCCTGAAGTTAATGTCCTGAAGTTAATGTCCTGAAGTTAATGTCCTGAAGTTAATGTCCTGAAGTTAATGTCCTGAAGTTAATGTCCTGAAGTTAATGTCCTGAAGTTAATGTCCTGAAGTTAATGTCCTGAAGTTAATGTCCTGAAGTTAATGTCCTGAAGTTAATGTCCTGAAGTTAATGTCCTGAAGTTAATGACCAGAAGTTAATGTGTCGCAAACAGAACCTGAAATGTTTTGAAATGAATGCCTTGAAATTATTGTCTTGAAAATGACGTGTCGCAAACAGAACCTGAAATGATTTGAAATGAATGCCTTGAAATTATTGTCTTGCAAATGACGTGTCGCAAACAGAACCTGAAATGTTTTGAAATGAATGCCTTGAAATTATTGTCTTGAAATTATTGTCTTGAAATTATTGTCTTGAAATTATTGTCTTGAAATTAACGTGTCGCAAACAGAAGCTCAAAGAAATGTTTTGAAATTAATGTCTTGAAATTAACGTGTCACAAACAGAACCAGAAATGTTTTGATAATGTCTTGAAATTATTTTCTTGAAATTGACGTGTCGCAAACAGAACCAGAAATGTTTGGAAATTAATGTCCTGAAATTAATGTCCTGAAGTTAATGTCCTGAAGTTAATGTCCTGAAGTTAATGTCCTGAAGTTAATGTCCTGAAGTTAATGTCCTGAAGTTAATGTCCTGAAGTTAATGTCCTGAAGTTAATGTCCTGAAGTTAATGTCCTGAAGTTAATGTCCTGAAGTTAATGTCCTGAAGTTAATGTCCTGAAGTTAATGTCCAGAAGTTAATGTCCTGAAGTTAATGTCCAGAAGTTAATGTCCAGAAGTTAATGTCCTGAAGTTAATGTCCTGAAGTTAATGTACTGAATTTGACGTGTCGCAAACAGAACCAGAAATGTTTGGAAATTAATGTCCTGAAGTTAATGTCCTGAAGTTAATGTCCTGAAGTTAATGTCCTGAAGTTAATGTCCTGAAGTTAATGTCCTGAAGTTAATGTCCTGAAGTTAATGTCCTGAAGTTAATGTCCTGAAGTTAATGTCCTGAAGTTAATGTCCTGAAGTTAATGTCCTGAAGTTAATGTCCTGAAGTTAATGTCTTGAAATTGACGTGTCGCAAACAGAACCTGAAAGAAAAGTTTTGAAAGTAATGCTTTGAAATTAATTTCTTGAAATTGACGTGTGCAAACAGAACCTGAAAGAAAAGTTTTGAAAGTAATGCTTTGAAATTAATTTCTTGAAATTGACGTGTGCAAACAGAACCTGAAATGTTTTGAAATTAATATATTGAAATTGACGAGTCGCAAACAGAACATGAAAGAAATGTCTTGAAATTATTGTCCTGAAATTATTGTCTTGAAATTAATGTCCTGAAATGAATGCCTTGAAATTATTGTCTTGAAATTATTGTCTTGAAATTATTGTCTTGAAATTATTGTCTTGAAATTATTGTCTTGAAATTATTGTCTTGAAATTATTGTCTTGAAATTATTGTCTTGAAATTATTGTCTTGAAATTATTGTCTTGAAATTATTGTCTTGAAATTATTGTCTTGAAATTATTGTCTTGAAATTGACGAGTCGCAAACAGAACATGAAAGAAATGTCTTGAAATTATTGTCCTGTAATTATTGTCTTGAAATTAATGTCCTGAAATGAATGCCTTGAAATTATTGTCTTGAAATTATTGTCTTGAAATTATTGTCTTGAAATTATTGTCTTGAAATTATTGTCTTGAAATTATTGTCTTGAAATTAACGTGTCGCAAACAGAAGCTCAAAGAAATGTTTTGAAATTAATGTCTTGAAATTAACGTGTCGCAAACAGAACCAGAAATGTTTTGATAAAGTCTTGAAATTATTTTCTTGAAATTGACGTGTCGCAAACAGAACCAGAAATGTTTGGAAATTAATGTCCTGAAATTAATGTCCTGAAGTTAATGTCCTGAAATTAATGTCCTGAAATTAATGTCCTGAAGTTAATGTCCTGAAGTTAATGTCCTGAAGTTAATGTCCTGAAGTTAATGTCCTGAAGTTAATGTCCTGAAGTTAATGTCCTGAAGTTAATGTCCTGAAGTTAATGTCCTGAAGTTAATGTCCTGAAGTTAATGTCCTGAAGTTAATGTCCTGAAGTTAATGTCCTGAAGTTAATGTCCTGAAGTTAATGTCCTGAAGTTAATGTCCTGAAGTTAATGTCCTGAAGTTAATGTCCTGAAGTTAATGTCCTGAAGTTAATGTCCTGAAGTTAATGTCCTGAAGTTAATGTCCTGAAGTTAATGTCCTGAAGTTAATGTCCTGAAGTTAATGTCCTGAAGTTAATGTGCTGAAGTAAATGTCCTGAAGTAAATGTCCTGAAGTAAATGTCCTGAAGTAAATGTCCTGAAGTAAATGTCCTGAAGTAAATCTCCTGAAGTAAATCTCCTGAAGTAAATGTCCTGAAGTAAATGTCCTGAAGTAAATGTCCTGAAGTAAATGTCCTGAAGTAAATGTCCTGAAGTAAATGTCCTGAAGTAAATGTCCTGAAGTAAATGTCCTGAAGTAAATGTCCTGAAGTAAATGTCCTGAAGTAAATGTCCTGAAGTAAATGTCCTGAAGTAAATGTCCTGAAGTAAATGTCCTGAAGTAAATGTCCTGAAGTAAATGTCCTGAAGTAAATGTCCTGAAGTAAATGTCCTGAAGTAAATGTCCTGAAGTAAATGTCCTGAAGTAAATGTCCTGAAGTAAATGTCCTGAAGTTAATGTCCTGAAGTTAATGTCCTGAAGTTAATGTCCTGAAGTTAATGTCCTGAAGTTAATGTCCTGAAGTTAATGTCCTGAAGTTAATGTCCTGAAGTTAATGTCCTGAAGTTAATGTCCTGAAGTTAATGTCCTGAATTTGACGTGTCGCAAACAGAACCAGAAATGTTTCAAAATTAATGTCCTGAAGTTAATGTCCTGAAGTTAATGTCCTGAAGTTAATGTCCTGAAGTTAATGTCCTGAAGTTAATGTCCTGAAGTTAATGTCCTGAAGTTAATGTCTTGAAATTGACGTGTCGCAAACAGAACCTGAAAGAAAAGTTTTGAAAGTAATGCTTTGAAATTAATTTCTTGAAATTGACGTGTGCAAACAGAACCTGAAATGTTTTGAAATTAATATATTGAAATTGACGAGTCGCAAACAGAACATGAAAGAAATGTCTTGAAATTATTGTCCTGAAATTATTGTCTTGAAATTAATGTCCTGAAATGAATGTCCTGAAATGAATGCCTTGAAATTATTGTCTTGAAATTATTGTCTTGAAATTATTGTCTTGAAATTATTGTCTTGAAATTATTGTCTTGAAATTATTGTCTTGAAATTATTGTCTTGAAATTATTGTCTTGAAATTAACGTGTCGCAAACACAACCTCAAAGAAATGTTTTGAAATTAATGTCTTGAAATTGACGAGTCGCAAACAGAACATGAAAGAAATGTCTTGAAATTATTGTCCTGAAATTATTGTCTTGAAATTAATGTCCTGAAATGAATGCCTTGAAATTATTGTCTTGAAATTATTGTCTTGAAATTATTGTCTTGAAATTATTGTCTTGAAATTATTGTCTTGAAATTATTGTCTTGAAATTATTGTCTTGAAATTATTGTCTTGAAATTATTGTCTTGAAATTATTGTCTTGAAATTATTGTCTTGAAATTAACGTGTCGCAAACAGAAGCTCAAAGAAATGTTTTGAAATTAATGTCTTGAAATTAACGTGTCACAAACAGAACCAGAAATGTTTTGATAATGTCTTGAAATTATTTTCTTGAAATTGACGTGTCGCAAATAGAACCAGAAATGTTTGAAAATTAATGTCCTGAAATTAATGTCCTGAAGTTAATGTCCTGAAGTTAATGTCCTGAAGTTAATGTCCTGAAGTTAATGTCCTGAAGTTAATGTCCTGAAGTTAATGTCCTGAAGTTAATGTCCTGAAGTTAATGTCCTGAAGTTAATGTCCTGAAGTTAATGTCCTGAAGTTAATGTCCTGAAGTTAATGTCCTGAAGTTAATGTCCAGAAGTTAATGTCCTGAAGTTAATGTCCTGAAGTTAATGTCCTGAAGTTAATGTCCTGAAGTTAATGTCCTGAAGTTAATGTACTGAATTTGACGTGTCGCAAACAGAACCAGAAATGTTTGGAAATTAATGTCCTGAAGTTAATGTCCTGAAGTTAATGTCCTGAAGTTAATGTCCTGAAGTTAATGTCCTGAAGTTAATGTCCTGAAGTTAATGTCCTGAAGTTAATGTCCTGAAGTTAATGTCCTGAAGTTAATGTCCTGAAGTTAATGTCCTGAAGTTAATGTCCTGAAGTTAATGTCCTGAAGTTAATGTCCTGAAGTTAATGTCCTGAAGTTAATGTCCTGAAGTTAATGTCCTGAAGTTAATGTCCTGAAGTTAATGTCCTGAAGTTAATGTCCTGAAGTTAATGTCCTGAAGTTAATGTCCTGAAGTTAATGTCCTGAAGTTAATGTCCTGAAGTTAATGTCCTGAAGTTAATGTCCTGAAGTTAATGTCCTGAAGTTAATGTCCTGAAGTTAATGTCCTGAAGTTAATGTCCTGAAGTTAATGTCCTGAAGTTAATGTCCTGAAGTTAATGTCCTGAAGTTAATGTCCTGAAGTTAATGTCCTGAAGTTAATGTCCTGAAGTTAATGTCCTGAAGTTAATGTCCTGAAGTTAATGTCCTGAAGTTAATGTCCTGAAGTTAATGTCCTGAAGTTAATGTCCTGAAGTTAATGTCCTGAAGTTAATGTCCTGAAGTTAATGTCCTGAAGTTAATGTCCTGAAGTTAATGTCCTGAAGTTAATGTCCTGAAGTTAATGTCCTGAAGTTAATGTCTTGAAATTAATGTCTTGAAATTGACGTGTCGCAAACAGAACCTGATATGTTTTGAAATCAATGTCCTGAAATTGACGTGTCGCAAACAGAACCTGAAAGAAATGTTTTGAAATTATTGTCTTGAAATTAACGTCTTGAAATTATTGTCTTGAAATTAACGAGTCGCAAACAGAACCTGAAAGAAATGTTTCGATATTAATGTCTTGAAATTATTGTCTTGAATTTAACGTGTCGCAAACGGAACCTGAAAGAAATGTTTCGAAATTAATGTCTTGAAATTATTGTCTTGAAATTAACGTGTCGCAAACGGAACCTGAAATATTTCGAAATTAATGTCTTGAAATTAATGTCTTGAAATTAACGTGTCGCAAACGGAACCTGAAATGTTTTGAAATCAATGTCCTGAAATTGACGTGTCGCAAACAGAACCTGAAAGAAATGTTTTGAAATTAATGCCTTGAAATTATTGTCTTGAAATTATTGTCTTGAAATTATTGTCTTGAAATTAATGTCTTGAAATTATTTTCTTGAAAATGACGTGTCGCAAATAGAACCTGAAAGAAATGTTTTGAAATACATGTCTTGAAATTAATGTCCTGAAATGAATGCCTTGAAATTATTGTCTTGAAAATGACGTGTCGCAAACAGAACCTGAAATGTTTTGAAATGAATGCCTTCAAATTATTGACTTGAAATTATTGTCTTGAAATTAACGTGTCGCAAACAGAACCAGAAATGTTTTGACAATGTCTTGAAATTATTGTCTTGAAATTAACGTGTCGCAAACGGAACCTGAAAGAAATGTTTCGAAATTAATGTCTTGAAATTATTGTCTTGAAATTAACGTGTCGCAAACAGAACCTTAAAGAAATATTTTGAAATTATTGTCTTGAAATTATTGTCTTGAAAATGACGTGTCGCAAACAGAACCTGAAATGTTTTGAAATGAATGCCTTGAAATAATTGTCTTGAAAATGACGTGTCGCAAACAGAACCTGAAATGTTTTGAAATGAATGCCTTGAAATTATTCTCTTGAAAATGACGTGTCGCAAACAGAACCTGTAATGTTTTGAAATGAATGCCTTGAAATTATTGTCTTGCAAATGACGTGTCGCAAACAGAACCTGAAATGTTTTGAAATGAATGCCTTGAAATTATTGTCTTGAAATTATTGTCTTGAAATTATTGTCTTGAAATTATTGTCTTGAAATTAATGACTTGAAATTAATGTCTTGAAATTGACGTGTTGCAAACAGAACCTGAAATGTTTTGATGATGTTTTGAAATGATTTTCTTGAAATTGACGTGTGGCAAACAGAACCAGAAATGTTTTGAAATTAATATCCTGAGGTTAATGTCCTGAAGTTAATGTCCTGAAGTTAATGTCTTGAAATTGACGTGTCGCAAACAGAACCAGAAATGTTTTGATAATGTCTTGAAATTATCTTCTTGAAATTGACGTGTCGCAAACAGAACCAGAAATGTTTGGAAATTAATGTCCTGAAATTAATGTCCTGAAATTAATGTCCTGAAATTAATGTCCTGAAATTAATGTCCTGAAGTTAATGTCCTGAAGTTAATGTCCTGAAGTTAATGTCCTGAAGTTAATGTCCTGAAGTTAATGTCCTGAAGTTAATGTCCTGAAGCTAATGTCCTGAAGTTAATGTCCTGAAGTTAATGTCCTGAAGTTAATGTCCTGAAGTTAATGTCCTGAAGTTAATGTCCTGAAGTTAATGTCCTGAAGTAAATGTCCTGAAGTAAATGTCCTGAAGTAAATGTCCTGAAGTAAATGTCCTGAAGTAAATGTCCTGAAGTAAATGTCCTGAAGTAAATGTCCTGAAGTTAATGTCCTGAATTTGACGTGTCGCAAACAGAACCAGAAATGTTTCGAAATTAATGTCCTGAAGTTAATGTCCTGAAGTTAATGTCCTGAAGTTAATGTCCTGAAGTTAATGTCCTGAAGTTAATGTCCTGAAGTTAATGTCCTGAAGTTAATGTCCAGAAGTTAATGTCCAGAAGTTAATGTCCAGAAGTTAATGTCCAGAAGTTAATGTCCAGAAGTTAATGTCCAGAAGTTAATGTCCAGAAGTTAATGTCCAGAAGTTAATGTCCAGAAGTTAATGTCCAGAAGTTAATGTCCAGAAGTTAATGTCCAGAAGTTAATGTCCAGAAGTTAATGTCCAGAAGTTAATGTCCAGAAGTTAATGTCCAGAAGTTAATGTCCAGAAGTTAATGTCCAGAAGTTAATGTCCAGAAGTTAATGTCCAGAAGTTAATGTACTGAATTTGACGTGTCGCAAACAGAACCAGAAATGTTTGGAAATTAATGTCCTGAAGTTAATGTCCTGAAGTTAATGTCCTGAAGTTAATGTCCTGAAGTTAATGTCCTGAAGTTAATGTCCTGAAGTTAATGTCCTGAAGTTAATGTCCTGAAGTTAATGTCCTGAAGTTAATGTCCTGAAGTTAATGTCCTGAAGTTAATGTCCTGAAGTTAATGTCCTGAAGTTAATGTCCTGAAGTTAATGTCCTGAAGTTAATGTCTTGAAATTGACGTGTCGCAAACAGAACCTGAAAGAAAAGTTTTGAAAGTAGTGCTTTGAAATTAATTTCTTGAAATTGACGTGTGCAAACAGAACCTGAAATGTTTTGAAATTAATATATTGAAATTGACGAGTCGCAAACAGAACATGAAAGAAATGTCTTGAAATTATTGTCCTGAAATTATTGTCTTGAAATTATTGTCTTGAAAATGACGTGTCGCAAACAGAACCTGAAATGTTTTGAAATGAATGCCTTGAAATTATTGTCTTGCAAATGACGTGTCGCAAACAGAACCTGAAATGTTTTGAAATGAATGCCTTGAAATTATTGTCTTGAAATTATTGTCTTGAAATTATTGTCCTGAAATTAATGTCCTGAAGTTAATGTCCTGAAGTTAATGTCCTGAAGTTAATGTCCTGAATTTGACGTGTCGCAAACAGAACCAGAAATGTTTCAAAATTAATGTCCTGAAGTTAATGTCCTGAAGTTAATGTCCTGAAGTTAATGTCCTGAAGTTAATGTCCTGAAGTTAATGTCCTGAAGTTAATGTCCTGAAGTTAATGTCCTGAAGTTAATGTCCTGAAGTTAATGTCCTGAAGTTAATGTCTTGAAATTGACGTGTCGCAAACAGAACCTGAAAGAAAAGTTTTGAAAGTAATGCTTTGAAATTAATTTCTTGAAATTGACGTGTGCAAACAGAACCTGAAATGTTTTGAAATTAATATATTGAAATTGACGAGTCGCAAACAGAACATGAAAGAAATGTCTTGAAATTATTGTCCTGAAATTATTGTCTTGAAATTAATGTCCTGAAATGAATGTCCTGAAATGAATGCCTTGAAATTATTGTCTTGAAATTATTGTCTTGAAATTATTGTCTTGAAATTATTGTCTTGAAATTATTGTCTTGAAATTATTGTCTTGAAATTATTGTCTTGAAATTAACGTGTCGCAAACACAACCTCAAAGAAATGTTTTGAAATTAATGTCTTGAAATTGACGAGTCGCAAACAGAACATGAAAGAAATGTCTTGAAATTATTGTCCTGAAATTATTGTCTTGAAATTAATGTCCTGAAATGAATGCCTTGAAATTATTGTCTTGAAATTATTGTCTTGAAATTATTGTCTTGAAATTATTGTCTTGAAATTATTGTCTTGAAATTATTGTCTTGAAATTATTGTCTTGAAATTATTGTCTTGAAATTATTGTCTTGAAATTATTGTCTTGAAATTATTGTCTTGAAATTAACGTGTCGCAAACAGAAGCTCAAAGAAATGTTTTGAAATTAATGTCTTGAAATTAACGTGTCACAAACAGAACCAGAAATGTTTTGATAATGTCTTGAAATTATTTTCTTGAAATTGACGTGTCGCAAATAGAACCAGAAATGTTTGAAAATTAATGTCCTGAAATTAATGTCCTGAAGTTAATGTCCTGAAGTTAATGTCCTGAAGTTAATGTCCTGAAGTTAATGTCCTGAAGTTAATGTCCTGAAGTTAATGTCCTGAAGTTAATGTCCTGAAGTTAATGTCCTGAAGTTAATGTCCTGAAGTTAATGTCCTGAAGTTAATGTCCTGAAGTTAATGTCCTGAAGTTAATGTCCTGAAGTTAATGTCCAGAAGTTAATGTCCTGAAGTTAATGTCCTGAAGTTAATGTCCTGAAGTTAATGTCCTGAAGTTAATGTCCTGAAGTTAATGTCCTGAATTTGACGTGTCGCAAACAGAACCAGAAATGTTTGGAAATTAATGTCCTGAAGTTAATGTCCTGAAGTTAATGTCCTGAAGTTAATGTCCTGAAGTTAATGTCCTGAAGTTAATGTCCTGAAGTTAATGTCCTGAAGTTAATGTCCTGAAGTTAATGTCCTGAAGTTAATGTCCTGAAGTTAATGTCCTGAAGTTAATGTCCTGAAGTTAATGTCCTGAAGTTAATGTCCTGAAGTTAATGTCCTGAAGTTAATGTCCTGAAGTTAATGTCCTGAAGTTAATGTCCTGAAGTTAATGTCCTGAAGTTAATGTCCTGAAGTTAATGTCCTGAAGTTAATGTCCTGAAGTTAATGTCCTGAAGTTAATGTCCTGAAGTTAATGTCCTGAAGTTAATGTCCTGAAGTTAATGTCCTGAAGTTAATGTCCTGAAGTTAATGTCCTGAAGTTAATGTCCTGAAGTTAATGTCCTGAAATTGACGTGTCGCAAACAGAACCTGAAAGAAAAGTTTTGAAAGTAATGCTTTGAAATTAATTTCTTGAAATTGACGTGTGCAAACAGAACCTGAAATGTTTTGAAATTAATATATTGAAATTGACGAGTCGCAAACAGAACATGAAAGAAATGTCTTGAAATTATTGTCCTGAAATTATTGTCTTGAAATTAATGTCCTGAAATGAATGCCTTGAAATTATTGTCTTGAAATTATTGTCTTGAAATTATTGTCTTGAAATTATTGTCTTGAAATTATTGTCTTGACATTATTGTCTTGAAATTATTGTCTTGAAATTATTGTCTTGAAATTATTGTCTTGAAATTATTGTCTTGAAATTATTGTCTTGAAATTATTGTCTTGAAATTATTGTCTTGAAATTATTGTCTTGAAATTATTGTCTTGAAATTATTGTCTTGAAATTATTGTCTTGAAATTATTGTCTTGAAATTATTGTCTTGAAATTGACGAGTCGCAAACAGAACATGAAAGAAATGTCTTGAAATTATTGTCCTGAAATTATTGTCTTGAAATTAATGTCCTGAAATGAATGCCTTGAAATTATTGTCTTGAAATTATTATCTTGAAATTATTGTCTTGAAATTATTGTCTTGAAATTATTGTCTTGAAATTATTGTCTTGAAATTATTGTCTTGAAATTAACGTGTCGCAAACAAAGCTCAAAGAAATGTTTTGAAATTAATGTCTTGAAATTTACGTGTCGCAAACAGAACCAGAAATGTTTTGATAAAGTCTTGAAATTATTTTCTTGAAATTGACGTGTCGCAAACAGAACCAGAAATGTTTGGAAATTAATGTCCTGAAATTAATGTCCTGAAGTTAATGTCCTGAAGTTAATGTCCTGAAGTTAATGTCCTGAAGTTAATGTCCTGAAGTTAATGTCCTGAAGTTAATGTCCTGAAGTTAATGTCCAGAAGTTAATGTCCAGAAGTTAATGTCCAGAAGTTAATGTCCAGAAGTTAATGTCCAGAAGTTAATGTCCAGAAGTTAATGTCCAGAAGTTAATGTCCAGAAGTTAATGTCCAGAAGTTAATGTCCAGAAGTTAATGTCCAGAAGTTAATGTCCAGAAGTTAATGTCCAGAAGTTAATGTCCAGAAGTTAATGTCCTGAAGTTAATGTACTGAATTTGACGTGTCGCAAACAGAACCAGAAATGTTTGGAAATTAATGTCCTGAAGTTAATGTCCTGAAGTTAATGTCCTGAAGTTAATGTCCTGAAGTTAATGTCCTGAAGTTAATGTCCTGAAGTTAATGTCCTGAAGTTAATGTCCTGAAGTTAATGTCCTGAAGTTAATGTCCTGAAGTTAATGTCCTGAAGTTAATGTCCTGAAGTTAATGTCCTGAAGTTAATGTCCTGAAGTTAATGTCCTGAAGTTAATGTCCTGAAGTTAATGTCTTGAAATTGACGTGTCGCAAACAGAACCTGAAAGAAAAGTTTTGAAAGTAGTGCTTTGAAATTAATTTCTTGAAATTGACGTGTGCAAACAGAACCTGAAATGTTTTGAAATTAATATATTGAAATTGACGAGTCGCAAACAGAACATGAAAGAAATGTCTTGAAATTATTGTCCTGAAATTATTGTCTTGAAATTATTGTCTTGAAAATGACGTGTCGCAAACAGAACCTGAAATGTTTTGAAATGAATGCCTTGAAATTATTGTCTTGCAAATGACGTGTCGCAAACAGAACCTGAAATGTTTTGAAATGAATGCCTTGAAATTATTGTCTTGAAATTATTGTCTTGAGATTATTGTCCTGAAATTAATGTCCTGAAGTTAATGTCCTGAAGTTAATGTCCTGAAGTTAATGTCCTGAATTTGACGTGTCGCAAACAGAACCAGAAATGTTTCAAAATTAATGTCCTGAAGTTAATGTCCTGAAGTTAATGTCCTGAAGTTAATGTCCTGAAGTTAATGTCCTGAAGTTAATGTCCTGAAGTTAATGTCCTGAAGTTAATGTCCTGAAGTTAATGTCCTGAAGTTAATGTCCTGAAGTTAATGTCTTGAAATTGACGTGTCGCAAACAGAACCTGAAAGAAAAGTTTTGAAAGTAATGCTTTGAAATTAATTTCTTGAAATTGACGTGTGCAAACAGAACCTGAAATGTTTTGAAATTAATATATTGAAATTGACGAGTCGCAAACAGAACATGAAAGAAATGTCTTGAAATTATTGTCCTGAAATTATTGTCTTGAAATTAATGTCCTGAAATGAATGTCCTGAAATGAATGCCTTGAAATTATTGTCTTGAAATTATTGTCTTGAAATTATTGTCTTGAAATTATTGTCTTGAAATTATTGTCTTGAAATTATTGTCTTGAAATTATTGTCTTGAAATTAACGTGTCGCAAACACAACCTCAAAGAAATGTTTTGAAATTAATGTCTTGAAATTGACGAGTCGCAAACAGAACATGAAAGAAATGTCTTGAAATTATTGTCCTGAAATTATTGTCTTGAAATTAATGTCCTGAAATGAATGCCTTGAAATTATTGTCTTGAAATTATTGTCTTGAAATTATTGTCTTGAAATTATTGTCTTGAAATTATTGTCTTGAAATTATTGTCTTGAAATTATTGTCTTGAAATTATTGTCTTGAAATTATTGTCTTGAAATTAACGTGTCGCAAACAGAAGCTCAAAGAAATGTTTTGAAATTAATGTCTTGAAATTAACGTGTCACAAACAGAACCAGAAATGTTTTGATAATGTCTTGAAATTATTTTCTTGAAATTGACGTGTCGCAAACAGAACCAGAAATGTTTGGAAATTAATGTCCTGAAATTAATGTCCTGAAGTTAATGTCCTGAAGTTAATGTCCTGAAGTTAATGTCCTGAAGTTAATGTCCTGAAGTTAATGTCCTGAAGTTAATGTCCTGAAGTTAATGTCCTGAAGTTAATGTCCTGAAGTTAATGTCCTGAAGTTAATGTCCTGAAGTTAATGTCCAGAAGTTAATGTCCAGAAGTTAATGTCCTGAAGTTAATGTCCTGAAGTTAATGTCCTGAAGTTAATGTCCTGAAGTTAATGTCCTGAAGTTAATGTACTGAATTTGACGTGTCGCAAACAGAACCAGAAATGTTTGGAAATTAATGTCCTGAAGTTAATGTCCTGAAGTTAATGTCCTGAAGTTAATGTCCTGAAGTTAATGTCCTGAAGTTAATGTCCTGAAGTTAATGTCCTGAAGTTAATGTCCTGAAGTTAATGTCCTGAAGTTAATGTCCTGAAGTTAATGTCCTGAAGTTAATGTCCTGAAGTTAATGTCCTGAAGTTAATGTCCTGAAGTTAATGTCCTGAAGTTAATGTCCTGAAGTTAATGTCCTGAAGTTAATGTCCTGAAGTTAATGTCCTGAAGTTAATGTCCTGAAGTTAATGTCCTGAAGTTAATGTCCTGAAGTTAATGTCCTGAAGTTAATGTCCTGAAGTTAATGTCCTGAAGTTAATGTCCAGAAGTTAATGTCCTGAAGTTAATGTCCAGAAGTTAATGTCCTGAAGTTAATGTACTGAATTTGACGTGTCGCAAACAGAACCAGAAATGTTTGGAAATTAATGTCCTGAAGTTAATGTCCTGAAGTTAATGTCCTGAAGTTAATGTCCTGAAGTTAATGTCCTGAAGTTAATGTCCTGAAGTTAATGTCCTGAAGTTAATGTCCTGAAGTTAATGTCCTGAAGTTAATGTCCTGAAGTTAATGTCCTGAAGTTAATGTCCTGAAGTTAATGTCCTGAAGTTAATGTCCTGAAGTTAATGTCCTGAAGTTAATGTCCTGAAGTTAATGTCCTGAAGTTAATGTCCTGAAGTTAATGTCCTGAAGTTAATGTCCTGAAGTTAATGTCCTGAAGTAAATGTCCTGAAGTAAATGTCCTGAAGTAAATGTCCTGAAGTAAATGTCCTGAAGTAAATGTCCTGAAGTAAATGTCCTGAAGTAAATGTCCTGAAGTAAATGTCCTGAAGTAAATGTCCTGAAGTAAATGTCCTGAAGTAAATGTCCTGAAGTAAATGTCCTGAAGTAAATGTCCTGAAGTAAATGTCCTGAAGTAAATGTCCTGAAGTAAATGTCCTGAAGTAAATGTCCTGAAGTAAATGTCCTGAAGTAAATGTCCTGAAGTAAATGTCCTGAAGTAAATGTCCTGAAGTAAATGTCCTGAAGTAAATGTCCTGAAGTAAATGTCCTGAAGTAAATGTCCTGAAGTAAATGTCCTGAAGTAAATGTCCTGAAGTAAATGTCCTGAAGTAAATGTCCTGAAGTAAATGTCCTGAAGTAAATGTCCTGAAGTAAATGTCCTGAAGTAAATGTCCTGAAGTAAATGTCCTGAAGTAAATGTCCTGAAGTTAATGTCCTGAAGTTAATGTCCTGAAGTTAATGTCCTGAAGTTAATGTCCTGAAGTTAATGTCCTGAAGTTAATGTCCTGAAGTTAATGTCCTGAAGTTAATGTCCTGAAGTTAATGTCCTGAAGTTAATGTCCTGAAGTTAATGTCCTGAAGTTAATGTCCTGAAGTTAATGTCCTGAAGTTAATGTCCTGAAGTTAATGTCCTGAAGTTAATGTCCTGAAGTTAATGTCCTGAAGTTAATGTCCTGAAGTTAATGTCCTGAAGTTAATGTCCTGAAGTTAATGTCCTGAAGTTAATGTCCTGAAGTTAATGTCCTGAAGTTAATGTCCTGAAGTTAATGTCCTGAAGTTAATGTCCTGAAGTTAATGTCCTGAAGTTAATGTCCTGAAATTGACGTGTCGCAAACAGAACCTGAAAGAAAAGTTTTGAAAGTAATGCTTTGAAATTAATGTCTTGAAATTGACGTGTGCAAACAGAACCTGAAATGTTTTGAAATTAATATATTGAAATTGACGAGTCGCAAACAGAACATGAAAGAAATGTCTTGAAATTATTGTCCTGAAATTATTGTCTTGAAATTAATGTCCTGAAATGAATGCCTTGAAATTATTGTCTTGAAATTATTGTCTTGAAATTATTGTCTTGAAATTATTGTCTTGAAATTATTGTCTTGAAATTATTGTCTTGAAATTATTGTCTTGAAATTATTGTCTTGAAATTATTGTCTTGAAATTATTGTCTTGAAATTATTGTCTTGAAATTATTGTCTTGAAATTATTGTCTTGAAATTATTGTCTTGAAATTATTGTCTTGAAATTATTGTCTTGAAATTATTGTCTTGAAATTATTGTCTTGAAATTAACGTGTCGCAAACAGAACCTCAAAGAAATGTTTTGAAATTAATGTCTTGAAATTAACGTGTCGCAAACAGAACCAGAAATGTTTTGATAATGTCTTGAAATTATTTTCTTGAAATTGACGTGTCGCAAACAGAACCAGAAATGTTTGGAAATTAATGTCCTGAAATTAATGTCCTGAAGTTAATGTCCTGAAGTTAATGTCCTGAAGTTAATGTCTTGAAATTGACGTGTCGCAAACAGAACCAGAAATGTTTTGATAATGTCTTGAAATTATTTTCTTGAAATTGACGTGCCGCAAACAGAACCAGAAATGTTTGGAAATTAATGTCCTGAAATTAATGTCCTGAAGTTAATGTCCTGAAGTTAATGTCCTGAAGTTAATGTCCTGAAGTTAATGTCCTGAAGTTAATGTCCTGAAGTTAATGTCCTGAAGTTAATGTCCTGAAGTTAATGTCCTGAAGTTAATGTCCTGAAGTTAATGTCCTGAAGTTAATGTCCTGAAGTTAATGTCCTGAAGTTAATGTCCTGAAGTTAATGTCCTGAAGTTAATGTCCTGAAGTTAATGTCCTGAAGTTAATGTCCTGAAGTTAATGTCCTGAAGTTAATGTCCTGAAGTTAATGTCCTGAAGTTAATGTCCTGAAGTTAATGTCCTGAAGTTAATGTCCTGAAGTTAATGTCCTGAAGTTAATGTCCTGAAGTTAATGTCCTGAAGTTAATGTCCTGAAGTTAATGTCCTGAAGTTAATGTCCTGAAGTTAATGTCCTGAAGTTAATGTCCTGAAGTTAATGTCCTGAAGTTAATGTCCTGAAGTTAATGTCCTGAAGTTAATGTCCTGAAGTTAATGTCCTGAAGTTAATGTCCTGAAGTTAATGTCCTGAAGTTAATGTCCTGAAGTTAATGTCCTGAAGTAAATGTCCTGAAGTAAATGTCCTGAAGTAAATGTCCTGAAGTAAATGTCCTGAAGTAAATGTCCTGAAGTTAATGTCCTGAAGTTAATGTCCTGAAGTTAATGTCCTGAAGTTAATGTCCTGAAGTTAATGTCTTGAAATTGACGTGTCGCAAACAGAACCTGAAAGAAAAGTTTTGAAAGTAATGCTTTGAAATTAATTTCTTGAAATTGACGTGTGCAAACAGAACCTGAAATGTTTTGAAATTAATATATTGAAATTGACGAGTCGCAAACAGAACATGAAAGAAATGTCTTGAAATTATTGTCCTGAAATTATTGTCTTGAAATGAATGTCCTGAAATGAATGCCTTGAAATTATTGTCTTGAAATTATTGTCTTGAAATTATTGTCTTGAAATTATTGTCTTGAAATTATTGTCTTGAAATTATTGTCTTGAAATTGTTGTCTTGAAATTAACGTGTCGCAAACAGAACCTCAAAGAAATGTTTTGAAATTAATGTCTTGAAATTAACGTGTCGCAAACAGAACCAGAAATGTTTTGATAATGTCTTGAAATTATTTTCTTGAAATTGACGTGTCGCAAACAGAACCAGAAATGTTTGGAAATTAATGTCCTGAAATTAATGTCCTGAAGTAAATGTCCTGAAGTAAATGTCCTGAAGTAAATGTCCTGAAGTAAATGTCCTGAAGTAAATGTCCTGAAGTAAATGTCCTGAAGTAAATGTCCTGAAGTAAATGTCCTGAAGTAAATGTCCTGAAGTAAATGTCCTGAAGTAAATGTCCTGAAGTAAATGTCCTGAAGTAAATGTCCTGAAGTAAATGTCCTGAAGTAAATGTCCTGAAGTAAATGTCCTGAAGTAAATGTCCTGAAGTAAATGTCCTGAAGTAAATGTCCTGAAGTAAATGTCCTGAAGTAAATGTCCTGAAGTAAATGTCCTGAAGTAAATGTCCTGAAGTAAATGTCCTGAAGTAAATGTCCTGAAGTAAATGTCCTGAAGTAAATGTCCTGAAGTAAATGTCCTGAAGTAAATGTCCTGAAGTAAATGTCCTGAAGTAAATGTCCTGAAGTAAATGTCCTGAAGTAAATGTCCTGAAGTAAATGTCCTGAAGTAAATGTCCTGAAGTAAATGTCCTGAAGTAAATGTCCTGAAGTAAATGTCCTGAAGTAAATGTCCTGAAGTAAATGTCCTGAAGTAAATGTCCTGAAGTAAATGTCCTGAAGTAAATGTCCTGAAGTAAATGTCCTGAAGTAAATGTCCTGAAGTAAATGTCCTGAAGTAAATGTCCTGAAGTAAATGTCCTGAAGTAAATGTCCTGAAGTAAATGTCCTGAAGTAAATGTCCTGAAGTAAATGTCCTGAAGTAAATGTCCTGAAGTAAATGTCCTGAAGTAAATGTCCTGAAGTAAATGTCCTGAAGTAAATGTCCTGAAGTAAATGTCCTGAAGTAAATGTCCTGAAGTAAATGTCCTGAAGTAAATGTCCTGAAGTAAATGTCCTGAAGTAAATGTCCTGAAGTAAATGTCCTGAAGTTAATGTCCTGAAGTTAATGTCCTGAAGTTAATGTCCTGAAGTTAATGTCCTGAAGTTAATGTCCTGAAGTTAATGTCCTGAAGTTAATGTCCTGAAGTTAATGTCCTGAAGTTAATGTCCTGAAGTTAATGTCCTGAAGTTAATGTCCTGAAGTTAATGTCCTGAAGTTAATGTCCTGAAGTTAATGTCCTGAAGTTAATGTCCTGAAGTTAATGTCCTGAAGTTAATGTCCTGAAGTTAATGTCCTGAAGTTAATGTCCTGAAGTTAATGTCCTGAAGTTAATGTCCTGAAGTTAATGTCCTGAAGTTAATGTCCTGAAGTTAATGTCCTGAAGTTAATGTCCTGAAGTTAATGTCCTGAAGTTAATGTCCTGAAGTTAGTGTCCTGAAGTTAGTGTCCTGAAGTTAGTGTCCTGAAGTTAGTGTCCTGAAGTTAGTGTCCTGAAGTTAGTGTCCTGAAGTTAGTGTCCTGAAGTTAGTGTCCTGAAGTTAGTGTCCTGAAGTTAGTGTCCTGAAGTTAGTGTCCTGAAGTTAGTGTCCTGAAGTTAGTGTCCTGAAGTTAGTGTCCTGAAGTTAGTGTCCTGAAGTTAGTGTCCTGAAGTTAGTGTCCTGAAGTTAGTGTCCTGAAGTTAGTGTCCTGAAGTTAGTGTCCTGAAGTTAGTGTCCTGAAGTTAGTGTCCTGAAGTTAGTGTCCTGAAGTTAGTGTCCTGAAGTTAGTGTCCTGAAGTTAGTGTCCTGAAGTTAGTGTCCTGAAGTTAGTGTCCTGAAGTTAGTGTCCTGAAGTTAGTGTCCTGAAGTTAGTGTCCTGAAGTTAGTGTCCTGAAGTTAGTGTCCTGAAGTTAGTGTCCTGAAGTTAGTGTCCTGAAGTTAGTGTCCTGAAGTTAGTGTCCTGAAGTTAGTGTCCTGAAGTTAGTGTCCTGAAGTTAGTGTCCTGAAGTTAGTGTCCTGAAGTTAGTGTCCTGAAGTTAGTGTCCTGAAGTTAGTGTCCTGAAGTTAGTGTCCTGAAGTTAGTGTCCTGAAGTTAGTGTCCTGAAGTTAGTGTCCTGAAGTTAGTGTCCTGAAGTTAGTGTCCTGAAGTTAGTGTCCTGAAGTAAGTGTCCTGAAGTAAGTGTCCTGAAGTAAGTGTCCTGAAGTAAGTGTCCTGAAGTAAGTGTCCTGAAGTAAGTGTCCTGAAGTAAGTGTCCTGAAGTTAGTGTCCTGAAGTTAGTGTCCTGAAGTTAGTGTCCTGAAGTTAGTGTCCTGAAGTTAGTGTCCTGAAGTTAGTGTCCTGAAGTTAATGTCCTGAAGTTAATGTCTTGAAATTGACGTGTCGCAAACAGAACCTGAAAGAAAAGTTTTGAAAGTAATGCTTTGAAATTAATTTCTTGAAATTGACGTGTGCAAACAGAACCTGAAATGTTTTGAAATTAATATATTGAAATTGACGAGTCGCAAACAGAACATGAAAGAAATGTCTTGAAATTATTGTCCTGAAATTATTGTCTTGAAATTAATGTCCTGAAATGAATGCCTTGAAATTATTGTCTTGAAATTATTGTCTTGAAATTATTGTCTTGAAATTATTGTCTTGAAATTATTGTCTTGAAATTAACGTGTCGCAAACAGAACCTCAAAGAAATGTTTTGAAATTAATGTCTTGAAATTAACGTGTCGCAAACAGAACCAGAAATGTTTTGATAATGTCTTGAAATTATTTTCAATGATTTCAATGATTCACACAAAGAATTATAAACCAGTGGAAAGATATACTCTGAAAACAACAAGAAATGTTGTTCATAGCCCACTGTGCTCCCGATAGAAGTTAAAATCCAATGGGCTTTATGAACTAAAACACAAATGGAACTTAACCCAAGATTATTCCCCCACCCCCCGTCCTATTAAATGTTGAATCCTGTTGTGTGAAGAAGGAGTTGCCTGGAACGTTAGCCCATCCCAGAAAGCTCACCAGACTTGGACTGCAGATCAACACTTAAGGATGACCAGCCGCAGCTTAATTTAATGCAATGCTTATTCCCCCCCCCCCAGCAAAAATCTTCAGCATTGCTTCATTGAAACTGGTCTAATTCCAAATAAGATCAGCAATGTCTTTTGGACCGAGTACAAAAGAGAGAGAGCTGAGGTACCTTCGAAACCCAGAACCAAATACATGCAACATTCAGTGGCAGCTCTCCTTGCATCTAATCAAGCACTTTTGAGCCACTGTGAACTGTTCCCCAAGAGAATTCATCCAACCATCCATGAGTGCATTCCTGTCAACTCGAAAGCCGAGAGGGGATTTGGTAGAGTATTTAAAATTACAAGAAGGATGGATAGAGTTGATGTGGATAGGCAATTCCATTGCAAGTGGGAGAGATTGAAACAAGAGGTCTTGAGTTAAGAGGCAAAAGTTTTGAAGTAACGTGAGGGGGAACTTCTTGACTCAATGGTGGCTGAGTGGAGTGAGCTTCTGGGAGAAATAGTGGCAGTAGGGTCCATTTTGTCATTTCAGAAAAAATTGGAGGGGAGGGGAATGCAGAGAGGTGGTACTGGAGGAGAGTATTTAGTTCAGAGCAGACGAGAAGGGCCAAATGACCTGTTTCTGTGCTGTAATTGTTCTAGGGGTAAAATGTGTGGCAGTAACTTGGAAGCCCAACATGAACCTTCCGACTCCTAAAATCAAGAAATTTAAGATGTTAGATTTTATTTGAAAGGTTTGGTAAATTTTTATAAATACTATCCACATGTTTTTTCTTTTTTTCTTTGCATCAGCAAAAATTAAATGAAATGGTTCTTGCAGTCAAGAGCAAGAGAATTCCTCCAATCCAGCCCTTGCCCACAAACACCCCCCCCCCCCCCCCATTCTGGGATCAACCCATCAGCAGCGTCCACTTCAGAGACAAACCTCAGGCACAAACATCCCAAAACCATCATCCCAAGTCAAGGGGTTAATTTTTTAAATCACTCTGCATTCATTTGATGTTATTTCAAATAAAAAATTAGTTTTTAATGCACATGTGAAATTAAATAATTTTTAAAAAAATAAGATGAATGAAGAATTATTTCAGGAATTATCCACTACTCCCATTAACCCCAGACACCAGTACTGAATGAAAAACTAAACTGGCCAGATTGACTGAGTAAACAGAGCTCAAATTGGCCAAAAGGTGCTGATGCCATCATTGATTTAAATGCAAGTGACACTGAGGACTGCATTGGGACAGAGATGGTCCATGGACAGCCAATACGGACGCCTTGGGGAACAAAGCCCGCACTGCTAGTTGGGATGAATTAGATTATGACATAAGCAAATATTAGATACTACCCCCCCCCCCCACAGAGAGACCCAGCCTTGATTTTCATTTTTTATATTGATAGAGAGATCCCAGACATCACCAAATGTACCGAGACCCCACCGCATGTTATCAGTTAAAGGCAACGTATTCCTCTCTAATGGAACTTTTACTACCTCTATTACAGGAAACATCCTCCCTGCTTCATTTGCCATTGGAACGTTAGGCCCGCTTGTCGTCACAGGGCCAGAAAACGCTTGAGTCAGAATACTGATCGTCGTTCGAGGAGTGACGAAGGAATTTGTGAGCACGATAAGAATCCTGTTTCCCTCTGGTCTGAGATTGGATGGTGAGTCCTCAGCTACACATCCCTGCAACACACATCCCTGCAACACACTCTCCTTCGCCAACAACTTCCTCACACTCCTATTCACCCCACCAGCTCTGTGCATTCCCCCTCATTCACCTGCGATTTCCCCCCCCCCCCCACAAATCCCTGTTAACCTGCCACCTCCACTGAAGAGTGGGTGAACACACAAACCCCTTGCAGACGGGGCCAGATTTGATCCAGAGTCATTGACTTAACAGGACCATAACACCACCTGTGGCATAAATATTCCCAAACCAATGCTCTAGAGCAAACAGCTCAAATTCTGCATTTGAGAAGTTTGAACTGCTGCACAACCATCAGGATCAAAGAAAACCCTAGTTTGCATAGTTTTCAGCTGTCATAGACCACAAAAGGCTTCCAAACCAAAATTGAATGGACAAGCCCCAAAAACAAACAAATCTCTCATAAAGCTCTAACACTCCCCAATCTAGAAGTATCATCTCCTCAAACATCTCAATGCCACAGGTGAGAAAACTGTTTTAACACCCATCTCCAAATTAAAAAGGTGCTATTCCCTTAATTGCAGCTCTCTTGAAGGGTGGAGATGGGCCTTGTTTAAAGGGCCAGCCACAATTTACTGAGATATTTCACACCTGAATTAATTGTCCTCCTGATTCCAGCTCAGGGTTTAAAACAGGAGAGTTTCCCCACTCTCGTCACTTGCAGGTTTCAGGCAGAGATGAGGTGATGCTGCCATCAGAGGAAGGTAGGAAGCCTGGTTTTACTGTGGCTGCTTTTTCTGGGGTGGTTCTTTGAGTTGTTGGGGTGAAAGGAATCCGGTGTTTGTGGAAGCCCCTGTTTGTGGGTAGTTTGCAAACTGGTGTTCCATGTGGTTCGTGGGTATTGAGCCAGAGAAATGTGTTGCTTTAATGTGTGTGGTTTACGGTGCCTGCAACTTTAGCTCTTGTCTTGGGATGATGGTTTTGGGATGTTTGTGCCTGAGGTTTGGCTCTGAAGTTGTCGGACTCTGGCTTTCCCTTACTCTTAATTTAGTCTGTATGTGGTCTGAGTTCAGCGTGTTCTTTGAATGAAGTGATAGGAGAAGGTATTCGGTTCAACAGTCAATTTATTACACAGCACAAGAATAAAACTTTACAGAGCTCTGGGTCAGTCGTTAGTTCATAGGTCACCTGCACAGTGAGCTATTCCCCAAGACTGACCCCTATTGTCCAGTTGGCTCAGTTTATATAGATCAACCTTATCATACAGAACAAAAGTTGGCTTCCTTTGCTAGATCTTTTTGCACAAGGGTTATCACAAGTCATCTCCTGTTTTGCAGATATCTGGGGTGTAGCGCTCCCATCTTAATCCTCCAGGCCAGACTATCCTGTTGTTTTGATCAGAAATTAATTCATCACCAGATATTTCTAATCACCATTCTGTTCCTGTCTGGCCAATTTCTGCTGTTCTCTTTAACACCTCCTCATGCCTTAATCTTCCTCCTAGACTGGTTTTCCATTCCCTTGGTTTCTTGCAGGCCATTCTTTGTTCTGGTCTGGCCTGTGTCTCCTGTGCTACTCACCACCTCCTTCAGTTGGAGCTTTCCTCCTAAATCGTTTTATGAATTTCCTCTCCCTGTATTTGGGAGCAGACAATTTTGCTCAGCCAACTTCGCTCCATGCTGTGATTGCCACTTAATCACATTCCTCTTTGTCCCTGAACCATGCAGTACATATCAACTTATTAATTAATCATTTCTTTCATAATCTTTTAACCCCTAGATTCCAACAAAGTGTAGGCTGCTGATGGTTTGATCCCAGAATTGGGGTGGGGAGGGGGGCAGGGGGTGTTATTTGTGGGCAAGGGCTGGGTTGGAGGCTGCAGGGAATTCTTTTGCTCTTGACTGTAAGAAGCATTTCATTTAATTTTTGCTGATGTAACCATCTTACCTTACGTGTGTGTAATATTGCACTTTGTTACAGGACAGTCAGTTGAATTTTGATCTTGGCATGTTTAACAGAAAATGACAGTGACCCAGGTTCAAATCTGTCCCTTGTGTCAGGATTTTCCCCCCATCACCTTTTACAAAATGGCAAGGTGAACAGGGGCATTTGTGTGGGTCAGGGTTTTTTTTAAAATCAATTTTTAAGAGTTAGTTATATTCTTGTTAATTTTACAAGAATATAATTCAAATCCCGATACATGTGGTTGATTAATACAAATTGAGATCTACCCAGACCCACCCTCTCCACATCCCATATGAGGGACCAGAGATCTTCAACAGATGTTTGATTTAACCATAATATTGTGAATATTTCAAAACTTCACTTCAACCCACCTTTAGGAAATGTGGGCTCCAAAGATAGAATGTTCATCTCGTGAACGATACATTATTTTCTTGTGGTGAACAGTTCCGAACCTCAGCCAGTTTGCAAGATATGGCCAAGCACTTTCTAGCTGTACAAATTGCAGCAATTTAAACCTGGTAAATATTCAGTTTTAATTTAAATTTAATTCCTTAACATCTCTTTCTAATGGATCCTGTGGGAATTTTAAAAAAAATACTTATTTCAACCAAGCTGCCCAACTTTAGGACATTGCCAAGTCAAATGCAGAAAAGTACAAATGACTTGTTAACATTTGAAACAAATCCGATTCCATGTATTTTCTTTTGAGGTGTCTGGTGAATAAAATTGTATTGAACCAGTCTATCTCATTTATAACGATCAGTCCATTTTCTATGTTCAAATCTCCATCCCATCTTTGCCTCAGTTTATGAATTCCTAATTTCTCAGCTTTTGCAGTAATTTCTACATTACTGAATAAATTGATATTCCCATGACCTGTTTCAGATGGTCAGGGCTTGTTATGACCTGTTACTGTTCTATCTGCCACTGTATTTTACATTTTTCATATCCTCTTCCTAAAGACAAGGAAAGGACTTCTTGTTGGTCATCTAATCTCATGTACCAGTTAAGGTGAGGGAACACAAAAAAATCAACAGGTGTCTGGAAGACTTGCTCACAGTTCACATTAGTAATCATTCTCTCCCTGCCTGATTTCTGGTTTCCAATTTACCCAAATGTCTTAATTTCATAGCAGTCTTAAATTCTTCACTTCAAAGCAGAAACAATGCCATTCAGGGTCTGAGTGGTGCTGGGGGCTTATTGCAGCCTTTGGATCAGGTCTAACAATTTGCACCATTGTTTTGAAGATCAGGCAGGCATTTGGATATGTATGGCTCAGTAGAGGAGGTGAGAATTGATCCATGTCTGGAATGTGCTTTTTAACTCTCTTTCCCAGCTTTCTGGCAAAGTCTGTGTGATGGTTTCCTCATCATAATTCCCAGAACAAGATATTCTACAGCTAATATTCCACACACTTCACCAAATGGGGTTAGTTGTGTGAAAAAGAAGAAATGTTTCAAGTTCCTTTCTGTGTGGATGGACAGTTTAAGGGTGAAAAAATGACCTGATGTCCACATATAGTAACTCGACCAAATTCTGTAAGGACACAAATGCTGGTGAAGCTCATCTGATCAAGCAGTGAACCTTTATAAAGTACAGATACTCGTAGCCCTGATAAAAGGCTCAAGCCAGAAACACTGGTTGTGTATCTTTTTTTAAACTTTATTTATGAATATATAAAATACATAGTAAACAAAATAAACCAACCTCCCAAAAAAAACTACATTCCATCCCCCCTCCCCATAATTACCCCCCCCCCAAACTCCCTCGACTGAGGGAGAGAAAAATCATATCAATTCGTTGCGGCAGAATGAAAACGCCTAACCTAATTTTCCACGTCATCGCAATGCATTTACTGGCCACTGCTAATACTAACTGAATAAACTCAATTTGAGGTTTATCCATTCTTAATCCCGTTGTTCAAGTTGTAATATACCGCATTAGAAAAAGCAGTGGATCGAACATAAAAAGAGTTTCTTTAAAGTAGTTTCAAATAAATCCTCAAAGGCTTAACTTTATCACACAACCAGACAGACAAAAAAAAGTATTAATTTGAATCCCACAATGAAAACATTAGTCTGAATTACTAAATCCTTATCTTTTTTTTCCTGGAGTTAAATACAACTGATGTAAAAAAAAATTATAATTCACCCAATTATATCGCACGTTAATCAATTTAATCCACCATCTTCGCACATAGTAAGTAGTCCGTTCTTCTTGGGTTAATTCTAAAGAAGAATCTCCCATTTAATCTAAAGTTGGTTTAGCCATTTTCTGTTGTCACAAACATTTCTGGAATAGATCCCTTTTTTTGCCCCATTTACAATTTTCAATTTTAGTTAACTTGGGTATCTTCAATTCCCGCCCAAATCCACCTGTGACAGCACTTACATGGAATGACACCCGTTTACCATGTCCCTCTGTTCAACCTCACTCCTCAGTGCCCGACCGTTCACCGTGTCTATCTTTTCTTGGTTTGCCCTTCAAAATGTGACACCTCACACTTGTCTGCATTAAATTCCATCTGCCCTTTCTCCAGCTGGTCCAGATCCTTCTGCAAGATTTCCTGGCTGTCCACAACTCCTCCATTCTTGGTGTCACCTGCCAACTTGTTAATCCAATTCACCACATTATTGTTCCAGCACCTATCCCTGAGGCACAGCTCTCGTCACAGGCCTCCAGTCTGAAGAGCAATTGGTCACACCAACTCACTGGCTTCTCCTGCACAGCCGTTGTTTCACATCCAAAATACAGAGGACATATGGATGGATGTTATAATTCTCAAAGGTACATTAGTTAAAATGGTGTCAAATCACAAGGAACAGAAGTTGGCCATTCAGCCCACTGTGTCAGCTATCCCCTGATCTAAACAGTTCTCGCCTCTCATTCCAAGTTCTGGCTTTTTCCCCTGATCCCTTGATACCCTGACTCATTAAACATCTATTAATTCTGCCACCCCCCCCCCCCCCCCACTTAAACTCCCTCAACAGTCCAGCAACAAATTCCATGACCTTCTGGTGAAATAAATTTCTCATCTGCTTTAAATAGGTATCTTCTAATTCTAAGACAATGTCTTTTTATCCAAGGGAAACATTATTCACATCTACTGTCCAATCCTTTCAGCATTGGAAAGGTTTCTGAGATCTCCTCTCCTTCTTCTATACTCCAATGAAGAGTGGAGATATATCATCCTGGTAAATCTCTGCTCTCTCTCCAACATCAGCACATCCTTTTTCAGATAAACTTCGCAGTTCTCCAAATGAGGTCTCTCCCATGCCCCATCAACACCTCCCTACCCTCGAAACAAAGGCCAACATAGAATTTGCTTTCTTTTCCAGCCGATCCAACCTGGTGGTTACCCACTCACTACGTTTTCCTGAACGAGAACCCCCCCAAGTCCCTTGACACTTGAAATAATTAGATGTAATTTATGTAACAAATTTGAAATTTTTGGAAAGATTTGGGAATCCTATTTATAAACTGTAGGAATTAGGTTGTAATCGCCCAACCTGAACCTTCTGACTCCTAAAATCAAGAAAATCTGTTAGATTTTATTTGATAGCTTTTTAGTAATGTTTTTAAAAATACTTTCCAGATGTTATCTTTATTTTCTATTGGGTTGTTGGGCAGGGGGAATTTTAAAAAAAATACTATGTATTAATTTTTCATTCTCTTTGAATGAGAAATTTATGTACGCATTTAATGCATGTGAAAATAAAATTTTCAAAGAGAAGCTTAACATAACGTAATACATTTTTCTTATTTTCAAGAGTTGTGGAGAGTGAGGAGGGTTTTCATGGACTACAAAAGGATTTGGACTGTTTGGAAAGATGGCAGATGGAGTTTAATGTAGGTAAGTGTGAGGTGCTTTATTTTGGGAAGAATAACCAAGACGTATGCAGTGAAGGGGAGGGCATTGAGGAACAGAGGGACCTTGGAGGAATGGTTCAATAGACAATAGGAGCAGGAGTAGGCCCTTCGGCCTGTCGAGCCAGCACCACCATATTACAGATCATGGCTGATCACTACTATCAGTACCCCTTTCCAGCCTTATCCCCATAACCCGTAACTCCTTTGCCCACTAGAGTCTTATCTAACTCTCTTTTGAACATAATCAGCGAATCTGCCTCAACCACCCTCTGTGGCAGAGCATTCCACAGATTCACACTTCTCTGGGTAAAAAAATGTTTTCTCATCTCCGTCCTAAAGGGCCAACCCTGTATTCTTAAACTATGCCCTCTAGTCCTCGTCTCCCCCATCACTGGGAACAAGTAATCCGACTTCACCCTGTCCATCCCCCTGATAATTTTGTATACCTCAATCATGCCCTTCATCCTTCTAAACTCCATCGGATACAAATCCAGTTTTTCTAGCCTTTCAGCATATGTCAACCCCGCAATCGCTGGAACTAACCTTGTAAATCTACGCTGCACACCCTCTATAGCTAGTATGTCCTTCCTCAAAACTGGAGACCAGAACTGGATGCAATACTCCAGGTGGGGTCTCACCAGGGCCCTGTACAACTGCAGAAGGGCGTCTCTGTTCCTATACTCCAATCCCCTCTTTATGAAAGCCCACATGGCATTTGCCTTCTGCACAGCATTCTGAACCTGCATGTTAGCCTTCAGTGACCGGTGAACAAGTACACCCAGATCCATTTTCTCCTCCCCACTCCCTAGCCTGTCTCCATTTAAATAATACTCAGCTTTCCTATTATTGCCCCCAAAATGGATAACCTCACATTTGCTCACATTGAACGTCATCTTCCATTCAGCAGCCCACACCCCCAACCTGTCCAAGTCCCTCTGCATTTTTTTGACATCCTCCTCACACCTCACACTGCCACCCAGTTTAGTGTCATCTGCAAATTTGCTCATCTTATTAATCATCCCCTCATCCAAATCATTTAGATAAATTACAAACAACTGAGGACCCAATACCGATCCCTACGGCACTCAACTCGTCACATCCTGCCATCCTGAAAAGGACCGGCTTACTCCAACCCTTTCTTTCCTATTTCTTAACCAATTTCCTATCCATGTCAGCACCTTACCTCCAATTCCATGCTCCCTGATCTTGCCCACTAGTCTCCCGTGCGGTACCTTATCAAAGGCCTTCTGGAAGTCCAAATACACCACATCCACTGGCTCTCCCAAGTCCACCCTCTTTGTCTCATCCTCGAAAAATTCCAGAAGGTTAGTCAAGCATGACTTACCCTTAAGGAATCCATGCTGACTAGCCCTTAAACTATTTCTGCCTAAGTGTTCTGGTATTACTCCTTTTATGATAGATTCCAATATCTTCCCCACCACTGACGTCAGGCTGACCGGTCTATAATTTCCTGTTTTCTCCCTCACTCCCTTCTTAAAAATCGGCACCACATCAGCCACTCTCCAATCCTCAGGGACCTCCCCGGAATCTATGGAACTTTGGAAAATGTCGACCAGTGCCTCCACAATTTCCATAGCAACTTCTTTAAGCACCCTGAGATGCAGCCCATCAGGCCCTGGGGTTTTATCAGCCCTCAGTCCCAACAATTTACTCACAACCTCCTGCTTCTAGATCCGGATATCCATTAGATCCCCTACTTCCCCAGGAAAGTTCCCCAAGTCTCTTGATACCGCATGACCACTACCCCCTAATTGACCATAACCTATATCCTCCTTGGTGAAGACCGATGCAAAGTATTTGTTAAATTCCTCAGCCATCTCCTTGTTTCCGGTAATAATTCCAGCCTTTTCCATTCTTAATTGACCAATTTTAGACCGAACCAATTTCTTCCTCTTCACATATTTAAAAAATCTTTTGCTAACCTCCATGATATTATTTGCTAATTTCCTCTCGTACTTCATTTTCCCCTCTCTTATGACTTTCTTAATTACCCTCTGATTCTCTTTGAAGGTTTCCCAATCCTCTAGCTTCCCACTCCACTTCGCTATCTTATACTTACTCCCTTTGGATTTGATATTGCACTTGATTTCATTAGTTAGCCACGACTGCCATTTGCATCTCCTAGAGCCTTTCCTCCACTTTGGAATAAATTTGTCCTGAATCCTGTGGAAAATGTCCAAAAGCACCTGCCATTTTTCCCGAGTTGACCTCCCAGCTAGTGTATCTTTCCATTTTATTTTGGCTAGCTCCTCCCTCATAGCTGCATATTCCCCTTTATTTAACTGCAGTACAGATGCTTCCGACTTCCTTTCTTTTTCCCTTTCTAATTGCAGCTCAAAAATAACCATACCATGGTCACTATTCCCTAATGGCTCCCCTACATCGAGGTCACTTATTAACTCTGCGTCGCTGCACAGCACCAAGTCCAGAATCGACTTCCCCCTGGTAGGTTCCTCCACTAGCTGCTCCAAGAAAGTATCTCGTATTGGGTAGGACACGTAACAGCAGCATTGTATAATTCAAAAGCAAGAGGAGTAGCTATATTAATTAGTAAAAATGTGCCATTTAAAATAGAAGAGGAAATAATAGATCCAGCAGGGAGATATGTAATGATGAAATGTCAGATATATTCGGAGTTTTGGAATCTACTCAATGTATATTCACCTAACGAAGAAGATCAAAAGTTTATGCAAGATATCTTTTTGAAGGTAGCAGATATGCAAGGGAACATATTAATAGGAGGGGATTTCAACCTGAATTTGGATTCAAATATGGATAAAACTGGGGAATAAAATTAACAGAAAGAACAAAGTAACCAAATTTATAATTAAATCAATGGAAGAAAGTATCTCGTAGACATTCAATAAACTCACTCTCTTGTGTTCCTGCCCCCATCTGATTATCCCAGTCCACTTTCATGTTGAAGTCCCCCATAACTACCGTATTGCTACACTCTTAATTCCTGATTTATACTGCCACCGATATCTGAGCTACTTTTCGGAGGCCTGTAAATGACCCCCATTATGGTCCTCATGCCTTTACAATTTCTTAATTCTATCCAAACAGACTCTACCCACCTGTTTCAATGTCTTTCCTTTCAAACGCCTGAATTTCATTTCTTACCAACAGAGCTACCCCACCCCCTCTTCCCAACTGTCTGTCTTTACTATAGGATGTGTACCCGGGAACATTGATTTCCCAATCCTGCCCTTCCCGCAGCCATGTCTCCGTAACTCCGACATCTCCTGTCCAAGCTGCAGATTGCAAGGGCTGTAAAGTGCTGCCACCGCCTGTTCACACCGAGTACTGCATGCATGAAGCGAGAGGGGGAGAGAGAGAGAGAGATCTAGGTATAATACCACCACCTGGTCTCCGGACTCGCGAACTACAGGATACATGATTTTTATTTTTCATGGGAGTGTTGGAGTATGAGAGGAGACTTGATTAAGGTTAACAAAATAGAGCAAGATGGATAATATGGAGCTCCAATGAAGAGCGAGGTCTCACCTGTGAAGGAGCAAGTGTGAGATCTCCCAGTTCATTCTTGCTCGGGCAGTGGTGGCCAATTGCAAGACAGCACCAATTAGGGGAAGAGAATATGCTGTTTCTGGTCATGGGTTTGAAACGGTTTCCCCAGTTGTGCCATTCAGACTCAAGAGAGCAGATGCTTGCAGACAGGAAGGAAACCTAGTTTTATTGTGGAGAATTGCTTGTTTTTCGGGGTGAAGGTTGTTTGTGGTCTGAGATTCCTAAATATTTTACAATGGAAGCAGCACTTTTCCTTGTGCCTGATTGCTACATAGCGGGTAAAATGTCTCAAATCTATCGCTCAGCCAGTACTTTTGGTCATTGATTTGGAGAGAGAGTGATGGCTTGGCAATATTTATAGCATGGTGAGTCCAAAGCTCTCAAAGTGACAGTGTGGAAGGAGTTTGTCTGTTCTTTGTGTTTTCTACCACCCTTGAGAACTTAAAAGGTGTCCGTGAATTGTGGTATTGGTGAGACACAAGATTGTTTTGCCCTCATTTTGTTCTGTATGTCTATAAAGTTTCAGTTTAGGGATAAAATGTCCAGACACTGTTCTGTTCAAAAGTCTAGTAACCAAATCAGATTCTCCCGAGTTCTTGTCATGGATATGTATCAAGAAGCCTGTTTAGCAGCAGTCGTGCTGCATTAGAGGTGCACATACAATTTTCAAAAATAATGAGTTTGAAACCAGAAAAAGATCAGGTCGTGCCCAAAGGTTCATCCGTGCAGTTGAATTGAATTGATGCCCCCAGGACCAGAATGTGCACTTCCACCCCATGGTCTTGAGCTTCCCAATTCGCCAATGAACTTACGGCCCCCTTGAGCTGTGGAGTGTGGGAGGAAATCCACACAGACACCAAGAGGATGTAGAAACGTCTTGCAGTCAGTGCTCACTTGATCCATGACTCGTGCTGGAGAGGTGGGACAACTGTCCTGCCTTCATCTTGTGTTGGCTGATTTTTGTCTGATGGTGGATGGAGGTCTGACATGATATTCCCTTGGCCTTGAGGGAAAGAAGAGTAGAAATTGCAAGGGCTCTGACAGAAATATTTAAAACCTGTTTATCCATGGGTGAGGTGCCAGAGGAATGGATGTAATCTAATGTTCCCTTGTTTAAAAACGGCTTCAAAAGCCAACCAGGTGAGCCTGACATGATAGGTTAATTATTGGAGGGTAATCAGAGAGTACCTCGAAAAGAATCTGTTCAAATAGCTGGCCTTGATCAACCATCGCATAGAATACTGGAGTCGGGCAGTGAGGTTGAGACTAGACAAGATATTGGTGAGGCTCTTTTGTGAGTACTGTGTGCAATTCTGGTCACCAAATGAGAGGAAAGCTATCAATAAAGTAGAGAGGGTGCAGAGAAGATTTACGTCAATGTTACCTGGATATCAGCAATTAGATTACAAAGAAAGATTGAGCAAATGAAGTCTTTATTCTTTGGATTGTAGATAGTTGAGAGGGGATTTGATCGAAGTCTTTAAAATTACTAGGAGGATAGAACGAGTTGATGTGGAGAGACTTTTTTCATTGCGGGGAGCAGGGATTGAAACAGGAGGTAAAAGTTTGGAAGTAACATGAGGGGGAACTTCTTTACTCAGAGTGGTGGCTGAGTGGAGTGAGCTTCCGGGAGAAATAGTGGCGGCAGGGTCCATTTTGTCATTTCAGGGAAAATTGGTGGGGAGGGGAATGCAGAGAGGTGGTACGAGAGGAGAGTATTTAGTTCAGTGCAGACAAGAAGGGCCAAGTGACCCGTTTCTGTGCTGTAATTGTTATAGGGTTAAAATGTGTGGCAGTAACTTGGAAGTCCGATGCGTATTTGGGAATGGGTCGATAGCCACACTGAAATAGGCCGTTGTATCCCACTTGAAATAATTACATTGAATTCACGGAACAAATTTGAATTTCTCTTTTGAAGATTTGGGATGTGTATTTACCAATTGTAGGAATTAATTTGTAATCACCCAACACGAACTTTCTGACTCCTAAAACCAAGAAAAGCAAGATTTTATTTGAGAGTTTTGCTCAATTTTTATGAATACTATCTAGATGTTTCCTCTCTTTATTGTTTTCTATTGGGCAGCTGTGGGAGGGGTTACTTTTTAAATCACTATGCATTAATTTTATCTTATTTTCAAATAAGAAATTTAAGTTTTTTAATGCATATGTTAAATTAAATGTAAAAATGTTACAAATAAGATAAATGAAGAATTGTTTCAGGAACTGGCGATCTTCCACGAGTGCCGTGAACCCCAGGAAGCAGGAATGTGTGAACGAAACACAAAACTTGCCAGAACAACTGAGGAAATATGGCTAAAAGTGCCTAAAAATGTGCTGATGCCATCTTGATTTTAATGCAGGTGACACCGAGGAATGCGTTGGGGCAGATATGGTCCATGGACAGCCAATACGGATGCCTTGGGGAACAAAGCCCGCACCACCAGTCGGGATGGTTAATGGTGGGTAATGAATAAGCAAATATTAGAGACACTGATAGAGAGCGACACACATACCCAGACAGACACACACACACACACACACACACACACACACACACACACACAGGCAGAGACAGAGAGAGACTCTGACAGCGAGAGAGAGAGAGACACACACACAGACGGAGACACACACAGACAGATAGAGAGACACACACAGATGGAGAGAGAGATACACATAGAGACAGAGAGACACACACACACATGACACAGAGAGACACACACACACACAGACAGAGAGAGAGAGAGAGAAACACACATTCAGACACAGAGAGAGTCACACATTGAGACACAGAGGGAGAGACAGAGAGAGAGACACACACAGACAGTGACACACACAGAGACACAGAGAGGGAAAGACACACAAACAGACAGAGAGAGAGAGAGAGACACAGAGAGAGAGATAGACAGAGAGAGAGACATGGACAGAGAGACACAGACAGAGAGACACACACACACACAGACACACACACACAGACACACACACACACACACACAGAGACACACAGACACAGAGACAGACACAGAGACAGATACAGAGACACAGACAGAGAGAGACACACACACATACCCAGACAGACAGACACACTCACACACAGACACAGAGAGACAGATATACAGACACAGACACACAGAGAGACACATACAGACAGAGAGAGAGACACTGACAGCGAGAGAGAGACAGAGAGAGAGACACACAGACAGAGAGAGACACACAGACCGAGAGAGACACACAGACCGAGAGAGACACACAGAGTGACACAAAGAGAGACACAGAGTGACACAAAGAGAGACACAGATAGAGAGAGAGACACAGACAGAGAGAGAGACACAGACAGAGAGAGAGACACAGACAGAGAGAGAGACACAGACAGAGAGAGAGACACAGACAGAGAGAGAGACACAGACAGAGAGAGAGACACAGACAGACAGAGACACAGACAGAGAGAGAGAGAGACACAGAGAGATAGAGACACACACAGACTGACAGAGAGACCCCTTGGTTGTGCACTTAACTCCCTCATCTCTCCTGGCAGGATATCATCACCTTTCCTACCCGTGGACCATGACATCTGTCTGCTCATTCTCCTTCCTGAGAATGGTGTGAACTCTACCCTAGAAACTCCACAGCAAAGAAAAGAGACCCTTCGGCCCTTCTCGTCCATGGTGAAATATCATTCTGCCAGTCTCATCGACCTGCACCCAGTCCCTAACCCTCCTGACTTCTCACATCCATGGATCTCTGCAATTGATTCTTAAAACGTAAGAGTTTGAATGTTAAATGGCAGACCATTGAGGAGTGTTGTCAAACAAAGGGATTGAGGAACTGTGGTACAGAACTGCCCGAAAGTGGAGTCCCTTGTAGAGATGGGGGGGTGGGGGGGAGTGAAGAAAGTTTCTGGTATTTTGGCCTTCAGAAATGAGAGGATTGAGTGCAGGAGGTGGGAGGCCACGAGGAAGTTGGACGAGGCATGGGTGAGGCCAACTTGGGAACGTTGTGTGCCGTTTGGGTGGCCGGAGGAGAGGAAGGATAGGAATGAGACAGCGCGTCGAGGAGAGGGACAAGAAGGTGGTCTGGCTTTCGGGGTTTGAGTTCCAGGGGAAGGTTGGACAGGCTGGGACTTTATTCCCTGGAGCGTAGAAGATTGAGGAAGATTTGAAAATTGTGAGGGGGGACGGATCGTGTCCATGGGGACAGGCTGTTTCCAAGGAGAGTGGAAGAGATTCAAAGAGGAGGACATGGATTGAGATTGAAGGGGGATTTTCTTCCCTCAGAGGGGGGTGGGAGCGTGGAATGAGCTTTGGGCCAAGGTGGTGGAGGTGGGATGGATTGGAATCTTGGGGGAGAATGTGGGGCAGGTCCTGGTGTGGAAATGTGCAGCCTGAAGGGGAGATGGACTGGAGGCCCGAGGCAGCTCTCGGACACTTCCCCAGTGGGACGAGGTTCTCAGGAGAGAGGGGGCTCCAAAGGGCTGGACCTCGAGCCCTGGGGCTCCATCCAGGGGCTCGGGGTGGTGGAGAGGAGATCCCGTGGAAGGGTGGATCAAGCTCTCGCGAGAGCGACCCCTGGTGGCTGCCATGTTGTTGATCTTTCCCGCCTTTGGAGGAGTTGGTCGCGAGCGGGAGGGGTAGAGAGGTTCGTGTCGGTTCCTCACGGGTGGGAATCGGGGCATTTTGGGAGCGAGACCAGAGAGGACGGAGTTTCCACGGGTCGCCCTTTGGGTCTGGAGCGACCGGAGCTCGGAGGGGAACGGGCAGGGGGATGGTTGTGAGGTGGGGCCGGGGTACCGTGAGGGAGTTTGGGTCGGGGTGGCGTTAGGGTGTGTGGTAGTCGGGAACCCGCGAGGCTGAAGTGGGGGTCGGGGTCCGTGAGGCTGTGGGGGGGAGGGGGATCTGCGAGGCTGAGGGGGATCGGGGACCCGCGAGGCTGAGGAGGGTCGCGGCCCGCGAGGTTGAGGGGGGTCGTTGCCCGCTAGGCTGTCGCGTCCCGTGTTGTTGTGGGGGGTCGGGGCCCACGAGGCTGAGGGGGGAATGCTCCAACGAGGCTGAGGGGTGTCGGGACCCGCGAGGCAGAGTGGGGAGAGGGACGGGGACCCAGAAGGGTGAGGGGGTCGGGGACCCAGAAGGGTGAGGGGGTCGGGGACCCAGAAGGGTGAGGGGGTCGGGGACCCAGAAGGGTGAGGGGGTCGGGGACCCAGAAGGGTGAGGGGGTCGGGGACCCAGAATGATGAGGGGGGTCGGGGACCCAGAAGGGTGAGGGGGACCCGCCAGAGGGGTGTGGGAGATCTGCCAGAGGAGTGAGGGACACGCAAGGCTGTGGGGGGCGGGGATCCTGCGAGGCTGAGGGGGACGGGTATCCAGAAGGATGAGGGGGGACGGGGACGGGGACGGGGACCCAGAAGGCTGAGGGGGGACGGGGACCCAGAAGGCTGAGGAGGGACGAGGACGAGGACCCAGAAGGCTGAGGGTGGATGGGGACGGGGACCCAGAAGGCTGAGGGAGGACGGGTCGGGGACCCAGATGGTTGAGGGGGGGGCAGGAACCGGGACCCAGAATGATGAAGGGGGTCGGGGACGAGGACCCAGAAGGCTGAGGGGGGACGGGGACACAGAAGGCTGAGGGGGGACAGGGACGGGGACACAGAAGGCTGAGGGGGGACAGGGACGGGGACCCAGAAGTCAGAGAGGGGACGGGGACGGGGACCCAGAAGGCTGAGGGGGAACGGGGACCCAGAAGGATGAGGGGGGACGGGAACCCACAAGGCTGAGGGGGGACGGGGACGGGGACCCAGAAGGCTGAGGGGGGACGGGGACCCAGAAGGCTGAGGGGGGACGGGGACCCAGAAGGCTGAGGGGGGACGGGGACCCAGAAGGCTGAGGGGGGATGGGGACCCAGAAGGCTGAGGGGGGACGGGGACCCAGAAGGCTGAGGGGGGACGGGGACCCAGAAGGCTGAGGGGGGACGGGGACCCAGAAGGCTGAGGGGGGACGGGGACCCAGAAGGCTGAGGGGGGACGGGGACCCAGAAGGCTGAGGGGGGACGGGGACCCAGAAGGCTGAGGGGCGACGGGGACCCAGAAGGCTGAGGGGGGACGGGGACCCAGAAGGCTGAGCGGGGACGGGGACTCAGAAGGCTGAGGGGGGTGGGGACCCAGAAGGCTGAGGAGGACGGGGACCCAGAAGTCTGAGGGGGACGGGGACGGGGTCCCAGAAGGCTGAGGGGGGACGGGGACCCATAAGGCTGAGGTGGGACGGGGACGGGGACCCAGAAGTCTGAGGGGGGATGGGGACCCAGAAGGCTTAGGGGGGATTGGGACCCAGAAGTCTGAGGGGAGATGGGGACGGGGACCCAGAAGGCTGAGGGGGGACGGGGACCCAGAAGGCTGAGGGGGGACGGGGACCCAGAAGGCTGAGGGGGGACGGGGACCCAGAAGGCTGAGGGGGGACGGGGGCCCAGAAGGCTGAGGGGGGACGGGGACCCAGAAGGCTGAGGTGGGATGGGGACCCAGAAGGCTGAGGGGGGACTGGGACAGAAGGCTGAGGGGGACGGGGACGGGGTCCCATAAGTCTGAGTGGGGACGGGGAGTCATAATGCTGAGGTGGGACGGGGACCCAGAAGGCTGAGGGGGGACGGGGACGGGGACCCAGAAGGCTGAGGGGGGACGGGGACCCAGAAGGCTGAGGGGGGACGGGGACCCAGAAGGCTGAGGGGGGACGGGGACCCAGAAGGCTGAGGGGGTCGGGGACTCAGAAGGCTGAGGGGGACGGGGACCCAGAAGGCTGAGGGGGACGGGGACCTAGAAGGCTGAGGGGGACGGGGACCCAGAAGGCTGAGGGGGACGGGGACCCAGAAGGCTGAGGGGGACGGGGACCCAGAAGGCTGAGGGGGACGGGGACCCAGAAGGCTGAGGGGGACGTGGACCCAGAAGGCTGAGGGGTCGGGGACCCAGAAGGCTGAGGGGGACGGGGACCCAGAAGGCTGAGGGGGACGGGGACCCAGAAGGCTGAGGGGGACGGGGACCCTGAAGGCTGAGGGGGACGGGGACCCAGAAGGCTGAGGGGGACGGGGACCCAGAAGGCTGAGGGGGACGGGGACCCAGAAGGCTGAGGGGGACGGGGACCCAGAAGGCTGAGGGGGACGGGGACCCAGAAGGCTGAGGGGGACGGGGACCCAGAAGGCTGAGGGGGACGGGGACGGGGTCCCAGAAGGCTGAGGGGGACGGGGACGGGGTCCCAGAAGGCTGAGGGGGAACAGGGACCCATAAGGCTGAGGTGGGACGGGGACGGGGACCAAGAAGGCTGAGGGGGGGACGGGGACCCAGAAGGCTGAGGGGGGACGGGGACCCAGAAGGCTGAGGGGGGACGGGGACCCAGAAGGCTGAGGGGGGGTCGGGGACCCAGAAGGCTGAGGGGAGACGGGGACCCAAAAGGCTGAGGGGGGACGGTTCTTGGACCCAGAAGGCTAAGGGGGGACGGAGACGGGGACGGGGACCCAGAATGCTGAGGGGCGACGGGGACCCAGAAGGCTGAGTGGGGACGGGGACGGGGACCGGGACCCACAAGGCTGCGGATGCCTGGAGCGCATGGCCGGGCAGGATAGTGGAGTCTGGAATAATAGCGACCTTTAACATTTAGACAGGCACATTGATGCAAGAAAAATAGTGGGTTACGGGTGTGAGTGGATAAAGGTTCAGTTTGTAGTAGGTTTGAGCTATTGTCTTGTGACCCCAATACCCCTGAGCAAAAAGCTCTGCAAAAGTATGGACACCACCCTGGACATCTCAGGTAAAAACCCTCCACCATTGAGAACATTTGCAGGGAACGCTGCTGTCAGAGAGCAGCAGAAATCAAGGATCCACATTACCCGCTCTGTTCTCACTGCTCCCATCAGGATAGAGGTATAGCCAGGTTCAGGAACAGCTGCTTCCCCTTCACCTCGAGACTCAACACACATTCAGGGACTCATTTAAAGAGTCTCCCTTTTGCACTTTGAATTTTTTCTCTCTCTATTGCAGTTTGTTTTCATTTCCACATTTTCAGAGATTACAAGTAGATGAGTCCAGTTGGGGAAACTTGGTTTTGCTCTATATAATGGTTACTTTTAACTCCTTTTATTGTTCATTTATATTAGTGTCTGGGCCCCTATGTGGACCAGGTACAGCTGACAGACCTTTACCAAAGGGTCACGTTTATGTGATTTTTTTTTTCCGTAGGTAACTGCAGTTCATTTCCACAGCCCAGCGTGCTATCGGACATCCAGTTGATCGTGATACATCTCTTCGCGAAGGCCAGTGCTATTTTTATAAATGAGGTTAGATATTTGGTCAAGTTGTCGCTTGTTTCAATGAACAGATTGCTCCAGGTCTCACGTGGAGGTCACTGCTGTGATCGTGGTTAATTTTTCTGCGCTTTCTTGCCAAAATGGCCTCACTTTCACGCACGACCACGTAGAAAAGTTTAATGATGCTCATCATCCCATTGGCCTTCATAACTATCCTATCAACCTGAGCGGCAACCTTGAGGGATGTTTGCATTTGAACCCCAAAGTCCCTCTGTTTATCCTCACTCATGTAACCGACTGGTAACCTTGTACCCAGCCTTCTGGTTTGTCCTTCCAAAATCCATCACCTCACACTTACCTGGATTGAAATCCTTATCCTTCGACAACCTTCAGCTTCATCCACAACTCCTCCAACCTTCACATCATCTGCAGACTTACTGACCCATCTTCTGCCTCTTCATCCAGTTCATTTATAAAAATCATCAAGAGCAGGGGTCCCAGAACAGATCCTTGTGGCACTCCACTCCTCTCTGCTTTCTTCCAACAAGACATTTTTTTATCCACAGCCAAAGTTACCCTGATCCTTTGCCTAATTGCTTTCTGATGAGTCTCGTCAAATTCTTGCTAAAATCCATGTAGACCACATCTACCACACGACCCTCATTCATTTCCTTTGTTACCCCACTCAAATAAAACTCATTTAGACTCACGAGGCATGACCTTCCCATCACAAAGCCATGCTGACTGTCCTTGAGAAGTCTGTACTTCTGCAAATGCTCATAGATCCTATACTGGTCTATAATTCCCAAGATTCTCCCCATTACCTTTTCTAAACAAGGCGACTGCATTTGATGGTTTGAGCTGGATTTTGGGGGCAGGGGGCTGGGTGGTTGTGGGCAAGGGCTGGGTTTGGGGGCTGTAGGGGACTCAGGGAATTCTCTTTTCCTCTTGACTGCAAGGAACACTATGTCTGACTTCCTGCTAATCTGATTCTGTCTGCTTTATGACTGAATGAAGTGAATTTTGTGTCATATTGCACTTTATACCATGACAATCAATTGAATTTTGATCTTGGCATGTTTGGAAGAATGTTCTTAGTGACAGTGACCCAGGTTCAAATCTGTCACCATGTAAGGGGTTTGAGTGTTTTTTTTTCTCACCCTTGTTGAAGTTGATTTCCTGTCAAGGTACAAAAAGGTACAGTAACAAACCACAAACTCTAAAACACAGTCTTTATTGAGTCATGCCAGCAGGAATGAGGGGTACCAGTGGTGGGTGAACAGACTCACCTCACTATCAATGTTTGAACGGCAGTTAAAGAACACCGTCACATGGTAGAGCTTTTAAGACATTTTCCTGCCAACAAATTGGATAACATTTCTTGGAAGGTATTAGTACAGCTTCTGCTTTACATTTTGCACATCCTCTTCCTCAAGACATAGAAAGGATTTGTTGTTGGCAATTTAATCTCATGTGCCCATTATAATTAAGAACATCCTTCTGGTCTACAAAATTTCAACAGAAATCTGGAAGGGTTGCTCACAGTACACATTGGTAATCATTCTCTGCCTGTCTGATTTCTGGTTTCCAATTTACACATGTAAATGTCTAATTTCATAGGAATTTTTAATTCTTGAAGTTGACAATGGTGGCTAACAGTTCAAAGCAGAAACTGCCATTCTGGGACTGAGTGGTGCTGAAGGCTTCTTGCAGCCTTTGGATCAAACCTGATGAGCCTCCTTCAGGTGGCCAGAATACCCCCGATGTAAAGTCACATATTCTACCCGAATGCGGCTGTAAGGAGGCCATGTGAAAGAGCCTGATGCGGCTCGGAGGAGTACTTACCAATCTTCCTTCGGGAGGTGTGATCTCCGTGTCTGAGCAATACCCCCGAGGACCCTGAATGCAGCCGCCTGATGATAATCAGCCAGGGACCCAAATCCCCGTGCCTGACAGCCCCCCTCCTCGTGCCCGTCAACCCACCCTTCCCGCGTCCGACAGCCCCATTCACCTCACCCGAGAGCCCCCATCACCGCGCCCGACACCACACATCACTGTTGCCTGACAGCCTCCCCTGCCCCAACATCCTGTGCCAGCCGCACCTGCCCTGATGTCCTGCGCTGACAGGAACTGGAGTGCGCTCTGAGGCGCCTCTCCTGCAGCTGTCCCTTTCAGGCTGCCATCTGAAAGAACATTCCATAGGGCTGTTTCTGCTTCTGCAGACTGATTCTTGACGTAGAATGCAGCTGAAAGTGGCTCCAGCTGTAGTCAATTCGCACTATTGTTTTAGAGATGAGGCAGGCATTAGGATATGAGACTCAGTCGAGGAGTTGAGAATTGATTCCTGTCTGAAATGTCCTTGGTCACTCTCTCTCCTAGCTTCCTGGCAAAATCTGTGTGATGATGTCTTCATCGCAATTATCAGAACAAGATCCAGCTAATATTCTGCACCCTTCATCAAATTGGAAAGTGAATGGGGGGGATTTGTGTGGTCAGGGCTTAATATGACACAGAATGATGCAGGTCTATGTGGATTCAGTTGAAATGAGAGGGCAGATAACCTTTAACTTATCCCTGATCCCCCAACAAACCCACTCCCCCAATGCTAATCCCCCAAATGGCACAAGGTTGAACTGTGTCCTTTCAGGGTGAGAGGCAGAAGAGTGGCCTTTGTTCTGTACAAGGGCCAACAGATGCCAAGGACCGATCACCTCAAGGAGTGAACGAGGATTTAGAATAGGTTTTCCCCAACACAGAACAAAAGTAGGAGCAGGAGGCCGTTTCTCCCCGTGAGCCTATTCTGCCTTTAGGTGAAGGACCACCAGAACGAGGAATAAAGAATGAAGCTGGAGGAACTCAGCAGGTTAGGCAGTGTCCATGGAGAGAGATGGTCAGTTAATGATTCAGGTCCGTACACAGACTGAAGGGAGAAGGGGAGCTGGCACAAAATTGGGAGGGCCCAGTGCCTCGGAAGCCACAGAGGATCACAAGACCACCCGACAGGCTGAACTTGTGATGGACACTATGAACTATGTATGTCATAAAGTACAGTATGTGCTCTGTGTCGCCACATCACCTTGTTGAGTTTTATCTCAAAGAAGTGGTGAAAGGCTTTGATATAGATGTATGGACTGGCCAGTCCATATCTACCTGACCTTCTCCAACCTCTCCCTTAGCTCCACCCTGGATTTCCCGGACTTGCCCCCTCTTGCTTCTGTTCATGGAACCTGGCCCAGTCGTGTATCAGTAATGCTCAGGTTTTTGGTCATTGAAGGTGTTTAATCACTCCATCCTATTTGACGTGATTATTGTGTGCACCACAATGCTGATCCCAAAGGCTTTGGGCAATGTGTACACCTGGTGTAACTGTGCCCAAACTGTCTGGGCTGCACACGTAGATGAGGAATCGAACTCCAACCTTGAGTTGACTCAGAGAATTAATGAAGGACACAGAGTTTCACCAAACCACACTCCAACTCTCTTTCGTTCTTATATGCAAGATTCTTTGCACAAAACAGAGAGAGAGTTATTGATCGTATTTACACCAGCTTGACTTCAAGTTACTAGATAGTCTCGCGAGCCATTTACTTGAATGATGGCTCGCGTGGCAGCACCCACTTCTGGCGACCGTGGGTCACTCTGATTAGGGCGTCCGAGCAATGCCAGCATAAATGTTGCCAATATTTAGGAGAAGTGTTGCCCAATTAAGGAATGGTTGTGGTGTTTTGGAGAATGTGTGTACAATGGTTGTTTTGGGAGAAGTGGAGGTTCTAATAAACAAAAACTGAAGGTTGTGTTTTGAAGGAAAGTATGGAGTGTTTTGCTAAAAAGGGACAAAAGTTGTATTTTTCAAACTATGTCCTGTTTTTGGGTCAAAACCGACATCTTTGCTGTGCAAAAATGTGTGCAATTTTCATTTCAAAAGCCAAAACTGTGATTTACAAATTGGGGTTGAAAAAAACATCTGTGCTTTGTAAAATATGAGACTATAAGATACAGGAGCAGAAGTAGGTCATTTGGCCCATTGTGTCCATTCCATCATGAACTGATCCATTCTCCCACTCACCTTTAATACCTTGACTATTCAGATATGTCACGGAGTTGTGTTAACCTTTAATATTAATTTAATATTTCTCGTATATAAAAATGTCTTAGTAAATTAAATTACTGAAGTAAAATATTGTATCTGCATTCTTGATGAGTTAGCTTGGATGTTTCCAGGTGTACAGAAGCCATACCACTTGAGAACATTAAAGCAAAAACTGTGTCTGGGGCTCGAGAAAAATTTTTTCAATTGGTTTGGTTTGCCTCAAGAACTGAAATCAGATCAGGGAAAGAATTTTATGTCAGATGTATTTCAACCGTTAGTTTATAAACAAGGAGCTCAACAAATTGCATTGTCAGGATTTAAATATGGCGGTTCGGAAATTATGTAAAGATAAAATGGCCAGGGTTTCTTTGGAAAAATTGACTTGGAAATATGAGTTGGTGGGGGTGGGGGGGGGGGGGGTGGTTGTGGTTTGTGTTTTCCTCATTTTAAGAATTTTAAAAAGCAGCTCAATTGAGATTTATAAATATATTGTATAATTTAGATGATATTCCAGCTTGGGTTTCTGTTGAATTTAATGCAATAGGGAATACGGATCCCCAAGATTTTATTTACAAATGGAATCCTAAGCTTTATTTGGAAGTGGGGAATCATCTATTTTGAAACATTTGATTGAGTTGATAATGAAATTGGCATGAAAGGTTTAATATTGAAATAGTCATTTTCCTTTTTCAATAGACAACCAATTCTGGAAGATTTGGAGATGGAAGGGTATTAAGAAAATTAGTTTTGAGGATGTGAGATTGAAATCTTTGAAAGAATTATCTTATTACCAAGTTAAAGCTTTTTTATCTGTAAAAATAGGTCTTACTTTGATGTTACCTAATCAAAGTGAATTAGAATTACTGATTTGTTATCCTACTGGAAATAAATTTATTTCAGTAATGTATAACTTGCTTCAATCTAAGGCCCCCAAAACTGGAGTGAATAAATCTAGATGAAGATGGGAAATAGATTTAAATTCTCAAATAAGTGAAAAGGATTGGATGGATTTGTGTAAATAATATGACTAAGATATAGGTTGGTTCAATATAATTTTTTACATCAGTTCTATTTGACTCCACAAAAATCAAATAGATTAAATCCTGCCGTATCGGATTAATGTTTTCGATGTGGACCTGAGATTGGAACATTTTTGCATTCAACTTGGCAATGTCCTAAAGTTAGACAATTTTGGATTGTGGTACGTAATTTTCACAGGCCTTCATGTTATTTTTACCGAGTAATATTAAGCTCACGCCAAGACTCAAGAGCAACTTGTCCGTGAACTACTCTTTGCAGACGATGCCGCTTTAGTTGCCCATTCAGAGCCAGCTCTTCAGCGCTTGACGTCCTGTTTTGCGGAAACTGCCAAAATGTTTGGCCTGGAAGTCAGCCTGAAGAAAACTGAGGTCCTCCATCAGCCAGCTCCCCACCATGACGACCAGCCCCCCCACATCTCCATCGGGCACACAAAACTCAAAATGGTCAACCAGTTTACCTATCTCGGCTGCACCATTTCATCGGATGCAAGGATCGACAACGAGATAGACAACAGACTCGCCAAGGCAAATAGCGCCTTTGGAAGACTACACAAAAGATTTTGGAAAATCAACGAACTGAAAAAGCTCACAAAGATTAGCATATACAGAGCTGTTGTCATACCCACACTCCTGTTTGGCTCCGAATCATGGGTCCTCTTCCGGCATCACGCTTCCACCAGCGTTGTCTCTGCTCCATCCTCAACATTCATTGGAGCGACTTCATCTCCAACATCGAAGTACTCGAGATGGCAGAGGCCGACGCTGCTGAAAATCCAACTGTGCTGGGTAGGTCACGTCTCCAGAATGGAGGACCATCGCCTTCCCAAGATCGTGTTATATGGCGAGCTCTCCACTGGCCACCGAGACAGAGGTGCACCAAAGAAGAGGTACAAGGACTGCCTAAAGAAATCTCTTGGTGCCTTCCACATTGACCACCGCCAGTGGGCCGATAGCGCCTCAAACCGTGCATCTTGGCGCCTCTCAGTTTGGCGGGCACACATCGAGACGCAGTCGAATCGGCTCTGCACTGTTACGGCCGCAGCAGCAGTGTAGCCGTGTCAAGATGGTACTGCTGGGCGCATCATCTCCCCAGTTCAAATGGGCCATGCAGATGCACTTGGCTGCGTCGTTACATCACCACCCCTGTGTGGGCGGCACTTACGGGCCACCTGATAATATAAACTGTTGGAAGTGCAAGCGACTAACAGAGTCATCTTATTTCATTTCTCCTTGTAGCTACCGCTACAATTGGTGACCCCGACGAGTCCAGACGATTCTGGACTCCACACCATGGATGCTGCAGCAGTCAACGCAGTGGCTATGAAATTGCCAACCTCTGGACGCTTCGCCCACGCACTTGGTTCAGGCAAGCGGAAGCACGATTTCACCTCCGGCAGATCACGTCTGACTCGACAATGTTCTACCATGTCGTCAGTTCCCTGGACCAAGAGACCGTGGCCAGGGTGGACGACCTGATACACGATCCCCAGAGGAAGGAAATACCCAGCCCTTCACAAACTCCTCTTGAGGGCTTTCGGCCTGTTCAGACGACAGTGCGCTGCCAGGCTGATGCACCTGCACAGCTAAGGAGACAGAACACCATGTGCCCTAATGGATGAGATGGTCGCACGAGCAGAGGGCCACAAGTCATGCCTCATGTCTGAGTAGGCTTTCTTGGAACAGATGCCAGATGACATACAACTGCCGTTGACGGACGAAGATTTCTCAGACCCACGTATGGTCACGGCCAGAGCTGATGCGCTATGGCACATGAAACAGGAAAATGAGTCCGCCATGAACCGATTGACTCATCCTCATGTGGGGCAGCAGAACTGATCCCACCCGAACCGAGCACAACCGCCCCCCACCAAATTAGCAGAGGCACTGAACGTTAGCTGGTGTCTTTATCAGCAACACCGATGGGCTCGAGCGTGAAGATGCAGCCAGCCCTGCTCATTTTCAGAAAATGCCCAGGCCAGCCGCCGCTCATGGACAAGGTGGCTGACCTCACCAATAGCCTCTTGAACATTACTGACAAGGCTAGTGGCCGGCACGGATGCTGAACTCAGTGTCATCCCACCAATCGCCCTGAAGAGACGAACATACCCACAAGGTCCCACCCTCTGGGCGACAAAAAAGACTGCCATCAAGACCTTTGTCATGCACAATGTCCAAAAACAACTCGGCAGATAAAATTTCTAGTGGAATTTCATTCGAGCCACTGTGGACACATCACCTCTCGGCGCAGACTTTCTACGAGCACACAGCCTGCCTTTGGACGTGAAGGCCAAGAAAAACAGAAACCGTCGTCCAGTGTCCACTCACCCATCACATCGGTGTCACCAAATTGTTAGGTATGTCTCATTCATTCATGAACAAAGCAGACCTAACACAATCTGCACCTGCAAGTTGTTGCTCGAGTGCAAAACCAAGTCAAACAAACAGGTAACAATCTGCACCTGCAAGTTGTTTCACAGCGAGTGCACGAGTGAGTCAAAAAAATTGGGAACAAACTGCACTTGCGAGGTGTGAGTGCACGACCAGGTCAAACAAACCAGTAAAAAACTGCACCTGCAAGGTGTTTCACAATGAGTGCACGGCCGAGTCCTACAAACCGGTAACAAACTGCACCTGCAAGGTGTTTCACAGCGAGTGCACGGCTGAGTCCAACAAACCGGTAACAATCGGCACCTGCAAGTTGTTGCTCGAGTGCAAAGCCAAGTCAAACAAACCGGTAACAATCTGCACCTAGAAGTTGTTTCACAGTGAGTGTACAAGCGAATCAAAAAAATTGGTAACAATCTGCACCTGTGAGGTGTGAGTGCACAATCGGGTCAAACAAACCAGCAACAAACTGCTCCTGCAATGCGTTTCACAGCGAGTGCATGACCGAGTCTAAGTAATAAAACTGGAAACCAACTACGCCTGCAATGGTTTTCACAACAAATGCACGCCCGATTCAAACCAACTGCTCACAAACTCTATTAAATGCACAAAAATACCTGTTTGTAAATTAGGAAGAAAACAAATCCAAAGGATGTGCTGAGTTAAATGTGCAAACAATCTTGGAAAACAGCACAAAACAGAATGTCGATGACGCTTTGGCATGTGGTGTCTGGAATGGTAATCTGTTTTTACCAAAGTGGTTTGCAGACTTTCTAAATGAAGTCAAGAGGTGGATTCACTTTTTAGAAAGCATGTTATATGCATCATGTGAAGAAAGAACTCATTTCATAATTTTGTTTTTAAAGGACATTTCTGGATTCGTGGGAGTTGGAGGGAGAGGAGATTGGAGGAAAAGGTGAGTGCAATGAACAAGGTGACTGTTTCGTATTCAGCATGTCAAAATATAAACTTATAATTTGATCATTTTGATTTTAAAGGACCATTACCAAACCTGTCAGATTTGGAGCAAGTGAGAGGAGGATACTGCGCTGGGAAAGGTGAGTAAAATGAACAAGGTGACTATTTCCCTTCAAACGAAGGGAGTCAGAAGTGCAGCAGTGATGGTGAGAGTGGCCCAGCTTGAGTGTGCGGCTTGGAGGTTTCTGATCGAGAGTCATCGGCAAACAGACGCTTCACAGGAAACCAGGTAGGGATACTTTCAACTTTTCTCTTTAAAGCATCCGAACACTTTAATTTACACAGTGGCTGGAACAAGCCAATCACACTAGAACTAACTAGAAACTGTGGGCATGGAGGGTCAGATGTATTGCAGCTGTAACCCTAACGCTGACCATAAGGTGCAGTTTGATTTGTAATGTTGAGTAAATGGGATGTCCTCCTTGAACGTGCAAAGGAAAAGGATGTCACACAGCATGTGCAGTTAATGAAAATGCTCAAGTGACCAAGGTGGTAGTTGGTGGGGCCAGTGAATTTACAGTATTTTTAAAACTTTTTACCTTGCCCAGATGTGAGATTTGTGTTAAGGGAAAACACAATGGGAGTGGGTGTTGGTTGGTATCTTTCTGTTCAAGACACAGGAAGGTGATTTGGAGCGAGAGGGGACAGAATTTGAGCAGGTGAGTGCTGAACGGGTCAGTATGTTGTCCAGGCTCGAGGTTTGGTGCAAGTGTTTCAATGAATGGTGAAGATGCTTCGATTGGCCAAGTTATCAGGTTGCAAATTGCGCCTGCAAGGTGTTGCACTATGAGTGCATGATCATGTCAAACAAACAGCTAACAAACTGCATGTGCAAGGTGTTTCACAGCGAGTGCATGGCCCAGTCCAACAAACCGGTAACAAACTGCACCTACAAGGTGTTTCACAAGGAGTGCACAGCCGAGTCCAACAAACCGGTAACAAACTGCCCCTGCAAGGTGTTTCATAACGAGTGCACGACCGAGTCAAACAAACAGGTAACAATCTGCACCTGCAAGGTGTTCTCGAGTGCAAAATCAAGTCAAACAAACCAGTAACAAACTGCACCTCCAAGGTGTTTCACAACGAGTGCACGGCTGAGTCCAACAAACCGGTAACAATCTGCACCTGCAAGTTGTTTCACAGCGAGTGGACGGCAGATTCCAACAAACCAGTAACAAACTGCACCTGCAAGTTGTTTCACAGCGAGTGCACGACCGAGTCAAAAATATTAGTAACAAACTGCACCTGCGAGGTGTTTGTGCACGACCGGGTCAAACAAACCATTAACAAACTGCTCCTGCAATGCGTTTCACAGCGAGTGCATGACCGATTCTAAGTAATAAAACTGGAAACCAACTACGCCTGCAATGTTTTTCACAACAAATGCACGCCCGATTCAAACCAACTGCTCACAAACTCTATTAAATGCACAAAAATACCTGTTTGTAAATTAGGAAGAAAACAAATCCAAAGGATGTGCTGAGTTAAATGTGCGAACAATCTTGAAAAACAGCACAATGTTTGGAAAAATGTCAATGACGCTTTGGCATGTGGTGTCTGGAATGGTGTTTTGTTTTTACCAAAATGGTTTGCAGACTTTGTAAATGAAGTCAAGAGGTGGATTCACTTTTTAGAAAGTATGTTATATGCATCATGTGAAGAAAGAACTCATTTCATAATTTTGTTTTTAAAGGACATTTCTGGATTCGTGGGAGTTGGAGGGAGAGGAGATTGGAGGAAAAGGTGAGTGCAATGAACAAGGTGACTGTTTCGTATTCAGCATGTCAAAATATAAACTTGTAATTTGATCATTTTGATTTTAAAGGACCATTACGAAACCTGTGAGATTTGGAGCAAGTGAGAGGAGGATACTGCGCTGGGAAAGGTGAGTAAAATGAACAAGGTGACTATTTCCCTTCAAACGAGGGGAGTCAGAAGTGCAGCAGTGATTGTGAGAGTGGCGCAGCTTGAGTGTGCAGCTTGGAGGTTTCTGATCGAGAGTCGTCAGCAAACAGTCGATTCACAGGAAACCAGGTAGGGATCCTTTCAACTTTTCTCTTTAAAGCATCCAAACACATTAATTTACACAGTGGCTGGAACAAGCCAATCACACTAGAACTAACTAGAAACTGTGGGCATGGAGGGTCAGATGTGTTGCAGCTGTATCCCTAACGCTAACCATAAGGTGCCGTTTGATTTGTAATGTGGAGTAAATGGGATGTCCTCCTCAAACGTGCAAAGGAAAAGGATGTCACACAGCATGTGCAGTTAATGAAAATGCTCAAGTGACCAAGGTGGTAGTTGGTGGGGCCAGTGAATATACAGTATTTTTAAAACTTTTTACCTTGCCCAGATGTGAGATTTGTGTTAAGGGAAAACACAATGAAAGTGGGTGTTGGTTGGTATCTTTCTGTTCCAGACACAGGTAGGTGATTTGGAGCGAGAGATGATAGAATTTGAGCTGGTTTATTGCTGAACGTATCAGTATGTGGTCCAGGCTCAAGGTTTGGAGCAAGTGTTTCAAGAAGCCTCGATTGCAAATATCGCCTGCAAGGTGTTTCACGAGCAGTGAATGACCGAGTCAAACAAATCGGTAACAAACTGCACATGCAAGGTGTTTCACGAAAGGTGCACGACCGAGTGAAATTCAATATTTATCTTTTAATTGCTCAAATGTTAGAAGATTGCTTTTTGGGAAATAATTTATTATTTTATTGATTCCTTTTCTTGCCTATTCCTTGAAAAATGAATAATCTATTGTAAAAGGAATGAATGGGTTTTGTGTCAATAGCATTTTTGGTTTTTGATAAAATATGGAAGAGAATACACATGGAAGGGAAAAAGATAAATTAAGTATATGATGTAATACTGGTGAATTGTTGTATTGCACCAACTTTTGATCCCATATGTAAAGTTCATGTTCTGGGACATCTTCTCCCTATTCAGCTAATTCTATCCTAGTTCAGTTTAGTTTTTCTCCTCTCTGATGAAAATTTGATAAATATCTTAGCTGCACTGCCCTATAATAATTTGTGAAGTTTGGTAGCTGTAGCCCTCGGTGTTTGTATATACATTTTAATTTTTCTTGCACTATTCTTAATTACTTACTGTTCCATAAAAATTCGGTGATGGGAATTGGAAATGTTTGGAACAGATTAATCTTTTTAAAAAAAATTTTAAATTTTTCATGCTATGAACCATATTACCCAAAATACACGCATCCATTTTCCTTTTGAATATACGCAGTCATTTTCTCCACCTTTCCTCCCTCCTTACCTATTAAACAATGTTATCACACAATGAAAATAAACAAGAAAATTGTGTCATCTACTTTTACAGACTGGGTCAGTTCATTTTGTTTTTTTATCATTCTGTCATTTTAGGAGGTGGAGGTCGATGGTAGGCCCTCTCTGTTGTGTTCCATGTACAGTTCCCAAATTAGTTTGAATACTGTAATGTTATATTTTTGAATGGAATACATTTATTCATTTTTATGTACCATTGCTGTTCTCTCGTGCTCTCTTCTGATGTCCAGGTTGACATTATACATTTTATTGCTCCAGCTAAGGTGGTCATAATAAATCTTTTTTGTGCTTCATCCAAATTGAGGCCTGGTTCATTACTTAGAAGAAAGATCTCTGGAATTTTTGGGATATTGCTTTTTGTGATTTTATTTAATACCTGTTTTAGATATTCTGAAAACCTTTCTACTTTCTCAGATGCCCAAATTGCATGTACTGTTGTTCACGTTTCCTTCTTACAGCAAAAATATCTGTCTGATACTGTTGGGTTCCATTTATTTAACTTTTGGGGCATGGTATAGAGCCTGTGTAACCAATTATATTGTATCATGCGTAACTTTGTGTTTATTGTATTTCTCATAGTTTCAAAGCATAGCTTTTCCCATTTTTCATTTTTTATCTTTATGTTTAGATCTTGTTCCCACTTTTGTTTGGGTTTACAACTTATTTCATTGTTCTCTTTCTCTTGCAGCTTGATGTACATGTTTGTTATAAATCTTTTAATTACTCAAATGTGTCTGTAATTACATATTCAAAGCTGCTTCCTTCTGGTAACCTCAGTCTGCTTCCCAAATTGTTCTTCAAGTAGGTTTTCAGTTGGTGGTATGCAAACATTGTATCGTGAGTTATATGTATCCTTCATTTGTTCAAAGGAAAATAATTTGTTTCCAAAAAAAAATTTATATTCTTTTGATCCCTTTTCTCTCCCATTCCCTGAAGGAAAGGTTACCTATTGTGAAAGGGATTAGTTGATTTTGCATCAATAATAATTTTGGTAGTTGGTCATTTGTTTTTCTTCCAAATGTTGAGTAGATGGTGCAGTGCTGGTGAACTTCTATGTTGCACCAGTTTTTCATCCCACTTATCAAGTTTATGTTCTGGTAACTCCTCCCCTATTTTATCTAGCTCTAACCTGGTCCACAATAAATCTTAGTTTGGGAGCTGTAAGCCCCCTTGTTTGTAGCATTCTGTTAATTTATCTACCGCTATCCTCGGTTTCCACCTTTCCAAAAGAATTTCCTTATTATTTTATTTAGCTCAGTGAAGTATTTTTCTGTAAAGGGAATTGGTAATGATTGAAATAGGTATTGTATCTTTGGGAATATATTCATTTTAATGCAATTTACTCTTCCTATCAGTGTTAATGGTAAATCTTTAAACTTGGTGAAATCCGCATTACTCATTGGCATCGCTTCACTTTTATTTGCGTTGATCTTGTACCTTGATACTTCCTCATATTCCTTCAATTTTTTATGTAATTCTTTTATTGATAGTTCTGTTAAGAATACTATGACATCCTATGTAAATAGACTGATTTTATATTCCTTTTATTTTCTGTTCTTATCAGTTCTGCGAAGTGTTCTAGAGCTAAAGCAAACAGTGAGGGAGATAGTGGACATCCCTGCCAAGTTGACCTTGGTTCAATTATATATCCATTTACTGTCACCTTCACCAATGGTCCCTTATATCACGGTTTAATGCAATTCATATATTTCTCTGGTAGGTTGAACCTCTGTAGTACTTTAAATAAATAATTCCATTCTACCCTGTCACCGGCTTTCTGTGCATCAAAAGCAATCGCCACTGTTGGAGTCTTCTTTCCTTGTACTGCATGGATTAAGTTCATGAACTTAGAGATATTGTCCATTGTTCGTCTTTTCTTAATAAATCCAGTTTTGTCAAGTTTTACTATTCTTGGTACACAGTTGGCCAATCTGTTTGCTTATAGTTTTGCTATGATCTGATTCCACCGGCATTGAATGAATATCTACCTGGAACAATGCCTGAAGAGGGCGCACAAAATCAGTGAACCAGTGCGGACTCCAAAGGCTAACCTGGCCTGTTTTTGCTCCGTAAATGGTTATAAGTAGATATACTGGTCTATACGATGCTGGTGTTATTGGATCATTCCTCATCTTTGGTATTGCTGTTTTACATGAATCTCCCATGTTTTGTGTTTCTTCAATCTGGTTCATTACTTCCAGGAAAGGAGGAATTAATAAGTATTTAAATGTTTTATATAATTCCACTGGGAGTCCGTCCTCTCCAGCCATTTTATTGTTTGGTAGCTTCTTTAATATATCCTGTATTTCCTCTCTTTCGAATGGCTCCATCAATTTGTTTTGCTCCTCTCCTTGCAATTTCGGTAGTTCAATTTTAGCTAGAAACTAATTTATGTTATCTTCGTTCCCAGTTCGGTATAATTGCTCTTAGAATTCCTTGAAGCCAATACCGTTCTTTCAGCTTGTTATGTTTTAAGCTTTTGAGTTTAAATGTGCGGGACTTGTGAGCTTCTTTAAAAGGTGCCATGCAGGCTTTTCAAATAAAAACCATTGGAAGTGCAAGTGGCTGACCAAGTCATCTCCTTATTTCACTTCCCTTAGTAGCTACTGCAAGATTATGGAAGTCAGAAATAGATTTTGGCCTGAAAGATGGCTCGCAGAACTTTGTAGTTGTTTACCACGAGAGAAGGTTACTAATAATCTTCCACATAAATATCAATTTTTTTGTTAAAACACTTGGTTCTTGACAATCACTCTTTTTTAGGTTGGGGGAATGGGAGGTTAGATACCACGTTTAATTTGAAGAAAATAATTTACAAAGTAATGAAATTATCATTATAGTAAAAAATCAAATTGCATGGTCTGCAAAGCACCCAGAATCTCAGAGAGGTTCCAATGAGGACTTCTTGTCAAGGAAATTAATTTATTTTTGTTTGAAGTTTGAGGACATTTAATTTTGTTAAAAGGATAGTGGGTTAATGAGGATATACAGTTGAATTTGTTGGGGTGTGCTTCAAAGTTTAAAGAACACTGGGGAATTAATTTGGAAGATAGCTGAAGGGAATCCAAGATGAAAGTCTGGAATGACAGAATACCAAGACAGAGGAGTTTTGAAGCAGGAGAAAAAGTGGTAATTGTGTTCTCAACAATGTCTAATGATCTTAGAGCAAGATTTTCTGGGCACAAGGAGATAACATCCAAGGTAAATAAGCTGGACACTGTTTAAAATGCTGTTGTCGTATCTCAAGAGTTTTAATGTTAATTTAGGAAAGATTGAATTTTGTCATGCTCAAGTGGGTTATCTTGGTTCAGTTGTTGAGCATGTTCAGGGTAAAATTCAGAAAACTTGATTTTCCTCTGCTCACGGTTAAGAAAATTATGGAAAGGTCTTTTTGAGGAATGGTTGGATATTACAAGAAGTTCTGTTAAAGCATTGTTTTTTATTTGAATATTTTATTTTTCATACTAAACAAACAATCTTTTTACAGTCTTTATTTATCCCACTCCTTGTGCTGTTGAAAGGACCATCAATTAAATTATCTCAGTAGCAAAATGGAAAACTCCCCACCCTGGCACAAAGAACCAAGCTGTTAGCACTCATCTACCACTTTCATCTCCCTCCCTTTTTCAAGTTCCCCTGTATTCTTTCTTCAAACATCCCCCTCCTATTCCTCACAATTACAATCTCTCTATCCCCACCTCATTTATATTTAATCCCAAGTGGTAGAAGGGTTCTTACAAGCTCCATTCCCTCTCTTAGGTCCTTATTAACTTCAGTATTGCTGGGTGAAGGAGGGGAAAACTGGAGTTGATTTTGCTTCAGGCTCTTTTTATGCAGGACAAATTCCCTCCTCCATTTCAATAGCACTGTGCTCATGTCACTGTTGAATCCAACCTTCTCCCCCACATATTCCACCAGACTAACACTGCCCAGAAAACCTCACCCTATCCTAGTAGCTAAGAAACCGTATCAGGATAGAGCATGGCCATTGATTTGGCACCAGTTAGTGGGGGGGGGGTGGGTGGATGGAGAGACTGATGGCCCATTCTATTTCCAAGTTATTTCTCAATTGTTCTCTCCCCTCCTTCACCCCCACAATTGTAAACAGTTCCTCCTGCTGATGTTTTAAAAGGAATCCATGTTCTCCCACATCTTTACCCCATGCATCCATTTCATTCTCTCTCTTCTGTTTCAATTGCCCCCTACCCTGCAAATTAGTGTTTTCAAAGTTCCTTTTATTTGGCCAATGGCCTCCAGTATCTCACTAGCGAAAGGGATCAGGCCCTATGTCCCTTTTATACTGTTCTTCCTCCACCTCATTTTCTGATTCCAGGCTGCCACATCATATTACTTTCCCACCCATCCCCCTCTGGCCACACTGCTCCTGGTATCCCCCATGTCTCGAACGCTCTCTGATGTTTTGGACCAACCTTACCAGGTAACTATCAACTTTTTCTTCCATGCCCGAGAGTGCCACCAACCCAGCCTCCGCTTGGCCTCCACATCTCCTGCACCCAACAGTACTCCCACTTCAGATGCATCCTTCCCCGTCCCCCTTGAGATCCAACCTCATTGTTTCTCCCTATCAAGAAAATCTTGTTCGGCTCCTGGTCAGCCTCAAAACCTCTGTTCTTTTCCCTTTTTTCTTTCTCTTCTATTCATTTTCTTAATTGTCTTCCTTCTTTGGGGATCTTCAACATCCTTTATTTTCTTTTGTTCGGGAGCTCTGAGATCAGCCGACGGGTTTCTCGGAAAGCTTTGTTGATATCACTCTTCACTTGACTAATATTTTAAATAGAGAAAAGTTTATTTGAACAGCCATTTGACAAACAGAAAGCATCTGCTACAAACTTGCGCTTCATTCGCTTGACTGTGAGAAGCCACGTGCTTTAGCAGTTGATCAGTGCTGTATTAAAAATCCAGTGGCCTCTGTATCTCAGACATTGAATAAACAGTTAAAAGAATTATTCTGCTACTGAAAAATAATTTTTGTCCCTTGTATTAGCTCTGCAACACGTTGAAGAATGTGTTTATGCTGCTATAGGATGAAGCATTGTTTACATTGATCATAATTTTTTGAGTAAGATTAAAAATAAATGATGATTGAACTGGTTTAATTTTGAAATAATGACTGAGATATAAAACATTATAATGATATTAAGAGCCAGTGTTGTTGAGGATTGTTTATTTAGATGTTGAATTTATGTTTTAGTGAAAACTAATCCAAAAGAGTTCTACAAATATGTTAATTTACCCATGTACCCAGCCTTGTGGTTTTTCCTACCCAACTCTGACAACTCCTCCAACCTTGGCATTATTTGCAGACTTTCTGACCCCTCCCTTCATCCAGGTCATTTATAAAAATCACCAAGAGCAGATCCCTGTGGCACTCCACTGCTTTCTTCATCGAAGAAATTTTTTATCCCCAGCCAGAGTGACCCTGATCCCATTCCAAATGGCTTTCTGGACAAGTGTCTTGTCCAATTCTTGCTAAATTACATGGAGACCACATCAACCACCCTAACCTCATTCATTTCCTCTTACCTCCCTCAAACAAACTCAATTAGACTCATAAGACATGATCTACCCTTCCCAGAGCTCTGCTGACTGTCCTTGGAGTCAGTATTTCTCCAAATGCTCATCAATCAGATACTGGTCTACAATTCCCAAGAATCTCTCCTTGATCTTCAAACAAGCCGACTGCATTTGCCGTCCTCCAGCACTTCCCATGCAGCTAGAGGATTCAAAGATCAGAGCTCCTTTCCCACAGCAGCTTGAGGCCAATCAAGGCCACCCCTGGGGACTTGATCTTCTGTTTTTATTTTCTTTAATTGTTTGCATCATGACAGGTGAAAATGAAAAAAATTAATCAAATATCAATAACCAATGAGACAAAAAAAAGTCCATGTATATTTTCTCCTGTGACGGAGTCCAGAGGATCACAACATGGGCAAAAAGTTGGTTTTAATTATATTTCAGCAAGAAAACAAACTAACTTATTACTGAACTTACCCAACTACTTTATCCCCTCTAATACCAAGCACAGGTGTGTGTAATGTATATTGAAGATTAGAAAAGTACTTTGGACAACAAAAGTTATCATGAACAAAGTTCACTCATCTTTGCTACTGAACAGGCAAATGTTGACCACTCAGGAGGGTTCTTGCTGGTTTTCAGAGCGATTCCTTCTCAATCAGCCTTGCTAACAAAACTTGTCCCCTTCTGAGGTCACCCGTCAGATTGCCAGTCTTCTCCTTGGACCAGACAGCCTCCAAAAGTTAGCCAGCTTTGCCTTTGTGGAAAGCATTTCTGAGTGCAGAAAAGGTTCATGAGAATGTTGACAGGATGTCAGGGTTTGAGTGACAGAGAAAGGTTGAGCAGCCTGGGGCTTTTTTCTCTGGAGCGTAGAAAATTGAGGGTGGATTTGATGGAGGTGTTCAAGATTTTAAAAGGGACAGAGAGTCAACATGAATAGGCTTTTTTAATTAAGAGTGGGGGATATTCAAACCAGAGGCCATGGTTTGAGATTGCAAGGGGGAAATTGCTTCACACAAAGGGTAGTTGGGATGTGGAATAAGCTTCCAGCAGAGGTGGTTGAAGCAGGGACCTTATTTACATTTAAGGAAAGACTAGATAATTACATGGAGGGGAGAGGATTGGAGGGTGGGGATTTGTTCCGGTATGGACTGTTCTGTGCTGTATATGGTGATATGGACAATTGTTTCACACCCTTGCTATGAGAGCAAAGCTCTTCTCTGCCTGTGAAGATCATATGCTTGTCCAGGCAAGTGACTGTTGATGCTTTGTTGCGTCCTGCAAATGTCTTGTTTTAAACTGTGTGTGCAAGCCACTCTAACAATTTCTCCCAACCCATCTCTAAATACTGTCACATTCCCATTCCCCTCCCACTCAAAGGTCAAGAAAGAAAAGAAACACCTGAAGTGGCAGCTGCACTGCTCCTGCAATAACATGCAAACAGACAGATTGAGCTCAGTGAATTATTGCAGGCTGCTGGGATGCACTTCTACTCCCAGCTTGGACCTTGCTGACATCATCTGGGCATCACATGGTCCCCAAGCTGGAAGAAAGACTGCCATTTTGGCCAGCTGTTCCGTCATGTGGCTTACAATCAGGACCTGTTTGCCTGCCTTGTGGCGAGCTGCCACAATAATATTAGCATAGACATTCATTGATTGTTAAAAGTTATTAAGAGGAAAGGCAAAGTGGTTGGAAAATTATTCAGAAAATCCATAGATGGTTTTCAAATACTATATTAAAAATATCAACTATTCCTTAAACTCCACACATTTTCCTGAGGTTTACAGTTTCTCATCTCATTATACCATCCACTTAATAACACTTCTGTCATTTTTCCAAGATATCACTAGATACTTCTTTGCACTGCTGTTGCAATACATAAAAATTTCCTTGGTATTTGTCAATTTCAAATTTACATCCTTTACCCAAGTAAAAATATTCTTGGATCCTTGATCTTAATAATCTACCTTAATAATAAACTCAGTTCATTGCAAGACCACACTGAATGCAAACAGTCCCACTTTCTTTCACAGATATCACCATATACAATTAGGATTAAGACCATTCATCCTATGTGGAGTACAATACAAATAATGAAAATTATATTGAACTAATTTATTGTGTTATAACTCCATTACAATATAATTTTGACTAAATTTTATCCAAATTAGTATATTCAATTCTTGCTCCCATCATATTTTCAATCTAAATTTAAAAAAATCCTATTAGTCTCCAATAATTTTAGCAATAAATTTCTTAAAGTATCTTACCTTCAAAGTGACTTTGTTGAAAGAGTCTGTCCCAAAACATTTTTATTCACATCTCCTTTAAAAATCATGGAACTACTCAAAGTGGACATGAGTGAAATAGAAGTCCAAACCTTTGATATTACAAGAGGAAGAGATAAGGTAGACTTTCAGCACTTGCTTCCTCGAGCCAGGATGAGCAAATCTCAGATGACATCTCAACAAAGTGAAGGGAGAAAAGTCCAGAGGAGACATCAGGGACAGATTTTCTTCTTTTAAATAGCCATGGGTGCTTAGAATTCCTTGCATGAAAGCATTCAAAAGACTTTTAAACAAATAGAGGATTGAAAGAAAAACAGAAAAAATCTATAGATTAATAAAATAAAAATATAACCTATTTTAAATCTTTTTATTTGCACTCAACACCCAATTAAACAAAACTACTTCTGACAGAGGAAACAATGAAAGTGGAATATAAATTTATTTTAAAATTGTCCTCCCAGTATTAAATCATTTCAGTCTCTAACAACTTTAATAGTTTTTAATTAGCAAATTAAAACAAAAGCTTTGGAAATAAACTAGAGTCAATTCACCTTTGCTGGCAGGTATATTTTCAACAGGAACCATGGTAAAACTCTCCTGTTTTTAATCCAGCTGATAAACCAGCCTCCCAATTCCTTAATTGATGCTGCCTTGCTATTGGTCACACCTGTGGAGGCAGGAGGCTGCCCCTTGCTGGAATGTGAATGATCATTACCTCTCACAAGGAACACCTGGGAGATCATTGTGGCTGGACATTCCAGCAAGGGGATGCCTCCTACCTCCACAGTTCCAGCCAATTGCAAGGCAGCTTCAATTAAGGGACTGATCAGGTGACAAGGAATTCATGGGTTTAAAACAGGGGAGGTTGGCTCAGTTGTGGAACTTTGTAACTGCAACTAGGTAGGAAACATGGTTTTATTGTGATTTGTTGTTTTGGACTTGTCCATAATTTGTTGTGAAAAGTATTAGTAAGATATAGTAAAACAATATACTAGTCCAGGTGCCTGTGCTTTTAATACTGTGTTGACCTGTATCTTAAATCATAGCCCCTATTTTTCTTTTATCCATGTATGTGTTTAAAAGTTTATACCTGCCATCACCTTAAAGACTTCTTTAAAAACTTACTTTTTCTACACTGAAAAGAAACATTCTCCTAGATTTTAACTGCTCACTCTTCATCCTTATAATGAGGTGACCAGAACTGAACACAATACCCTTAATGTGGTCTCACAAGTGATTTGTAGAGTTGTCATGTGATCTCTTTTCACCTGAATTCAATCTCCTTTTGGGGAAAAAACCCAGTGTCCTACTGATGTTTTTAACTATTAAATTATGTGGCAACCCCAAAGTCCTTCTGTTCATTCACACTCTTAAGCAACTCACTATTAACCCAGTACATGTCTTTCTGGGTTGTCTTTCCAAACTGCATCACCTCCTGTTTAACTAGATTGAAACCCATCTGCTACCTTTTTGTCTAACTTGGCATTCTGTCTATATTCTCTTGTAACCTTTGGCAACCTTGAACTTTTTCCTTTACATCACATTTCTATGACTGACCCATCCTCCTTTCTCTTTATCCAGGTCATTTATGAAAATCAAGTACAGGGGTCCCAGAATAGATTCTAGTGGCACTCCATGTTTTTTTCCTACAAGATGATATGACCCTGATCTCGTACGAAATGATTGTCTTGTCAAATTCTTGAGTCTGTACTTCTACAAATGCTCATCGATATGATAATGGTCGATAATTCCCAGGATTCACCTAATTATGTTCAAAACAAGATGACTACGTTTGTCGTTCTCCAAACCTCTAGCACATCCCCTGTGGCCAAAGAGGATTCAAAGATTATTGCTACTACCCCAATTATTTTTTCTCTAAATTCCTACAGCAGCCTGGGTATATCATGTCCACCCCTGGGGACTCGTCAATCTTGATATTTTTTGAGAAGATCCAATGTTTCCTCTTCCTCAATCTACACACTGTTGAACACACAGGTCTGTTCAATTTCAAGCTCACTTTGACCAAGGTCCTTTTCTTGTGAATATTAACTTTTCATTCAGGACCTCCTCAGCACATTGACTCCCTTATCCTTTAGTGGCTCCACCTTCATTCTCATCATCCTTCTGTTCTTTGCATAGTGTAAGGTAAAACATCATGAGATGGGAATGTGTAGGGAGTTACCCTGTACAGGGCAGTAACAAGAAGGGGAGGTGTCCTTGTACTCCTGTTAGGTAAAACATCATGAGATGGGAATGTACAGGGCTGTAACAAGATGTAAATGCATCCTTGTACTTACAAGATAAGAGAGACATTGATGGATTGAGAGGCAGGAAGCTAGCAGGGAAAGGATAGCAACAGTTTTAGTCATTGGACAAGTAATGATATGATGATGTTCTAAGCATGTATCCAAGGGTATAAAAAATCACCATTTTGCTGATAACGGCAGAATGCATTCTCCGACTAACTTTGTTAGTCGCAAGTGTTACAATCCGGTAATAAAGAACAAAGAACCCTGATTTCGACTCAGCCTGGTGTTTGTCTCACTCATTCATGAACAAAGCAGACCTAACAATAGCCAGAGATGGCTTTGGTCTTCTTGATTCTCTGTGCCAAGGCCACCTTGTGTCCTCTTCCAGCTCTGCCAATTCCACATAATTCTCATGAGCTCTTCCTGTTTCCAGCTTCCTATATCTAATGTTTGCTTCCTCCCTCTTGACGAGTTGCCTGACCTGTTTCATCAGCCATGATTCCCCATTCTTACCATTTGTTCCTTGTCTTAGTGGGACAAACCTATCTGAATCCTCACTCCTCTGATGATGTGACCTCTTTAAGAGAATTGTATATTGGCATTCCTCCCATATGGTGATGCTCCCATCCCCCACCCTCCCACTATCTGTCCTTGCTCAGAAGTTCAAGCAATTTGCAAAAACCTTTCCACCACCACCCACCCAGACTGAAAATCACCAACTTTGCTGTGAGGATATTTACCCTCTTACAGTTCTGATGCAAATTGTCCTGGTCAAGGTCCCACCTTCCCTGAATGAACCCAAAAATCCAGAAATCGGGTCCTTCCTCCTGCCCCATTTCTGAAGCCACATGTTAAGCTGCATTATCCTCATTTCTAACCTCTCCAGCTCATGGCACAGGAAGTGAACCCAAGATTTGAACCCTGGGGGTCCTGAGCTTCCACTTCACTCCGAGCTCCATGAAATCTTAGCAGGACTTCAGCATCATTCCTATCTGTGTCATGGGTCATCCCAGGTGATTTATTCATCCACTTGGGAACAAACCACCTGGGATCCTCTCTTCCACAGAACCTCTTAACTCCATCCTTCCCCCACCTCACTGTCATCTCCTCTGAACACAACCTTCCTCTTCCCACCCTCCCTTCTCATCTTTACCACAAGGCCAGGCTTTATTCCAGAGACCTGACAGCCATGGCTTGTCCCTGATAGTTTGTCCTTCAACATGATCCAAAATGGGATGTCATTGAAGGGAACAGCCACAGGAGAGCCCTGCATTGACAGCCTGTTCCCTTTCCTTCTCCTGATTCTCACTAATCTACCTTCCTCCAACCTTGTTGGTGAGATAGTATTGTGGAAACTTCTGCCATTCATCCCTCAAGCCTCAGTGACCTGGAGTTCAACAAACTTCTGCATCATTTCCATAATGCATCTTATCTAGAACAGAACAATATTCCAACTTGTTCTCAGTTTTGTTGAAATGCTACATGACCTTGGCTCTTAAACTCGATGAAGGCCAGCAGGCCACAAGCTTTCTGAATGACTCGCTGTGTGACAAGCTTGAGAGATAGTATTTGAACACCAAGGTCCCTGTGTCATTCTGCACTGTTAAGAATGGTGACATTAACCACTTAATTCAGTGGTTCCCAAGCTTTTTCTTTTCACTCACATTACCACTAAGTATTCCCTTGGCTATTGGTGTTCTGTGATTGCTTCAGGTGGGATGTGAGTGGCAAGGGAAGGTTGAGGATAACTGCTCTGGACCCAAATGTTACTGAAATATTTTGCTTGAGAAAAATTGTCATTGGCCTATTTCCTTTGGAGTTATGAAACGGTGCACATCACGTGTCAATGAGATAAGATTAGTGGTTTTCAAACTTTCTCTTTCCACCTGAAATAATTCCATACTTATCACAGAGACTGATGGCATGGGGCCTGCTGAGCTGAGTGCAGAGATCGTCAAAAGAACCAAAGACTTGTTGATCTAAACTAAGGCTTCTATTAGAAGAAGACAGGAGTTCTTCACAGGTGGCCGTCCAGTCTGGAATGATCCGACCTGGTTAGGGACACAACCCTTTAAGGCCCAGACAGTAGGTGTGGCTGAGCTCTCAGCCAATTGCTGTCAGCACAGTCATTACATACTCTAGATACTGTAACTATATACATTGGTGATAGGTCTGTACTATCACACTGAGTGAATCAAAAGTTGAGAACCACTGAGTTGAGGCTTGGAATGTGGTTTGACATCAGAAACCCTGGCATATTTCTACAGAGGTGTGGTGCAAAGTGCTGACCAGCTGCATGACAGTCTGGTATGGGAACATTAAAAACCCTGAATGAAAAGCCCTCCAAAAGGTCGTGAACACAGGCCAAGACGTTCCAGCCAAAACTCTACCCTCACCCTAATTCTCCAGGGAACGGGGCTGTCAGAGGGAAGCAGCAATGATCAAAAGCCCAGCACATGCTCTGTTCTTGCTGCTCCCATCAGGAAAGAGGTGCAGGGACCACAAGAATCGAACAACCAGGTTCAGGAACAGCTGCTGCCCTTCAATGAAAAACTGAGTCTGATTTGAGGACCTGATTGAGGTTTCTTTTTGTTCTCTGGATTGCAGTTGGTTGTTTACTGTTTCCAGTTCTGTTGATACTATGTAGTTTACTTGTGGCACAACTAATTAGTGGAATTTTTGCTGTGCCTGGAGGCAAAGGGAATGGAGAGACTGTATATGATACCAGGTGTGTGCTTTGACAATAAATCTGAAATCTGACCTTTTAAAATGAATCACCTCTTTTTAAAATAAAACTGGAAACCAAGTACACCTGCAATGTTTTTCACAACAAATGCAAAACTGAGTCAAACCAACTGCTCACAAACTCTCTTAAATGGGCAAAAAAAAAACCTGTTTGTAAATTAGGAAGAAAACAAATCCAAAGGGTGTGCTGAGTTAAATATGCAAACAGTCTTGGAAAACAGCACAATTTTTGGAAAATTATCGATGACGCTTAGGCACGTGGTGTCTGGACTGAAGTGTTTTGTTTTCCCCCAAATGGTTTGCAAACTTTGTAAATGAACTCGAGAGGGGGATTCATTTTTTACAAAGCATGTTCTGTGCATAAAGAGAGAACTTATTTCATAATTTTGTTGTTCAAGGACATCTCTGGATTTGTGGGAGTTGGAGGGAGAGGAGATTGGAGGAAAAGGTGAGTGCAATGAACAAGGTGACTCTTTAGTGTTCATGTCAAAATATAAACTTGTAATTTGACAATTTTGATTTTAAAGGACCTTCACCAGACCTGTGAGATTTTGAGCAAGTGAGGGGAGGAGAATGCACTGGGAAAGGTGAGTAAAATGAAGGTGACTGTTTCCATTCAAACAAAGGGAGTCCAAAGCAGCAGCGATGGTGAGAGTGGCCCAGCTTGCGTGTGCGACTTGGAGGCTTCTGAGTGAGATGCCTCGGTAAACAGATGCTTCACTGGAAACCAGGTAGGGATCCTTCAACTTTTCTCTTTAAAGGATCCAAATACATTAATTTACAGTGGCTGGAACTTCACACTAGAACTAATTAGAAACAGTGGGGACGTAGGGTCAGATGTCTTGGAGCTGTAACACTAACCCTAATCCTGAGATGCCATTTGATTTGTAATGTGGGAAAATTGGTATGTCCTCCTCAAATGTGCGAAGGAAAAGGGTGTCACACAGCATGTGCAGTTAATGAAAATGTTCAAGTTAGTAAGTGGTAGTTGGTGGGGCCAGTGAATTTTCAGTATTGTATTAAAAAAAAATTCCTTCCTGAGATGTGAGATTTGTGTTGAATGAAAACACAACAACGGGGGTGGGTGTTGGTTGATATCTTTGTTTCAGAGACAGGTAGATGATTTGGAGTGAGAGACAACAGAATTTAAGCAGGTGAGTGAACGGGTCATTTTTTGTTCCAGGCTCAAGGTTTGGGCAAGTGTTTAAGTGAACAGTGAAGAAGACTAATTTGGCCAAGTTATGTTGCAAACTGCACCTGCAAGGTGATTCAAAACTAGTGCACGACTGAGTCACACTTAAAGTAAACGTTAACAAACTCCACCTGCAAGGTGATTCAAAGCGAATGCATGACAGAGTCAAATTAAAATAAACGGTGACAAATTGCACCTGCAAGTTGATTCAAAATGAGTGCACGACCGAGTCAAATTTATTTAAAAAAATCAAAAAAAAAATCCGGTAACAAACTGCACCTGCAAGGTGTTTCAAAATAGGTGCACGACCGAGACAAACCCAAAAAAGTTAACCAAGTGCACCTGCAAGGTGATTCAAAACGAGGGCACAAACAAAAACAGTAATAAACTCCACCTGCAAGGTGATTCAAAACGAGTGCACGACCGAGTCAAACTGAAAGAAACTGGTAACAAACTGCACCTGCAAGGTGATTGAAAACCTGTGCATGACCGAGTCAAATTTTAAAAAAAACAGTAACAAACTGCACCTGCAAGGTGCTCAAAACCTGTGCACGACTGAGTCAAACTAAAAAAAAATCCAGTAACAAACTACCTGCAAGGTGATTCAAAACAAGTGCACGACCGAGTCAACCTAAAAAGAAAAACCAGTAACAAACTGCACCTGCAAGGTGATTCAAAACAAGTGCACAACCGAGTCAAACCAGTAACAAACTGTACCTGCAAGGTGATTCAAAACGAGTGCACAATCGAGTCAAACTAAAAAAAAAAGCAGCAACAAACTGCACCTGCAAGGTGATTCAAAACAAGTGCACAACCGAGTCAAACCAGTAACAAACTGTACCTGCAAGGTGATTCAAAACGAGTGCACAACCGAGTCAAACTAAAAAAAAAGCATCAACAAACTGCACTTGCAAGGTGATTCAAAACTAGTGCATGAGCGAGTCACGAAGCTGCTAATAAACTGCACTTGCAAGTTGTTTCACAATGCGTGTATGATAGTCACAAAACCAGTAAAACTGCACCTGCAAGGTGGTTCACAACGAGTTCATGACCTAGTGTAACAAACTGCACATGTAAGGTTCTTCTATGAGTGCACGACTGAGTGCACAAGTTCTCACAAACTCTTAAATGGGCAAAAAAACCTGTTTGTACATTAGGAGAAAAAACCCAAGGATGTGCTGAGTTAAATGTGCAAACAATCTTCGAAAACAGCACAATTTTTGGAAAAATGCCGATGATGCTTAGGCACGTGGCGTCTAGACTGAAGTGTTTTTTACCAAAATGGTTTGCAGACTTTGTAATTGAAGTTGAGTTGGCTTCACCTTTTAGAAAGCATGTGATGTACATGATGTGAAAAAAGAACTCATTTCATAATTTTGTTTTTACAAGTACATTTCTGGATTTGTGGAATTTGGAGGGAGAGGAGATTGGAGGGAAAGGTGAGTGCATTGAATAAGGTGACTGTTTCATGTTCAGCATGTCAAAATATAAACTTGTAATTTGATCATTATGATTTTCAAGGACCTTTACCAGACCTGTGAGATTTGGAGAAAGTGAGGGGAGGAGACTGCACTGGGAAAGGTGAGTAAAATGAAGGAGGTGACTATTTCCATTCAAACGAAAGGAGTCCGAAGTGCAGCAGTGATGGTGAGAGTGGCCCTGCTTGAGTGTGCAACTTGTAGGCTTCCGAGCAAGACTCCTCAGTAAACAGATGCTTCACAGGAAACCAGGTAGGGATCCTTTCAACTTTACTCTTTAAAGCATCCAAACATATTAATTTACACAGTGGCTGGAACAAGCCAATCACACTAGAATTAACTAGAAACTGTGGGCATGGAGGATCAGATGTGTTGCAGTTGTAACCCTAATGCTAACCATAAGGTGTCATTTGATTTGTAATGTGGAGTAAATTGGATGTCCTCCTCAAAGGTGCAAAGGAAAAGGATGTCACACAGCATGTGCAGTTAACGAAAATGCTCAAGTTACCATGGTTGTACTTGGTGAGGCCAGTGAGTTTTCAGTATTTTTATTGAAAAAAACCTTTTTCCTTCCTGAGATGTGAGATTTGTGTTGAATCAGGGGGTGGGTGTTGGTTGGTCCCTTTCAGTTGCCGGGACAGGGAGGTAATTCGCTGAGAGAGGACAGAATTTGAGCAGTTGAGTGCTGAATGGGTCAGTTTTTGGTCCAGGCTCAAGGTTTGGGCAAGTGTTTTGGTGAACAGTGAAGAAGCCTAATTTGGCAAGTTATCACGTTGCAAATAGTGCCTGTGATGTGTTTCACAACGAGAGCACGACAGTTAAACAAACCAGTAACAAGCTGCATCTGCAAGGTGATTCAAAACGAGTGCATGACTGAGTCAAACTTTAAAAAAAACAGTAACAAACTGCACCTGCAAGGTGATTCAAAATGAGTACACAACCAAGTCAAACTAAAAAAAACATTAACAAACTGCACCTGCGAGGTGATTCAGAACAAGTGCACGACCGAGTCAAACTAAAAAGAAAAACCAGTAACAAACTGCAGCTGCAAGGTGTTTCACAATGAGTGCATGGCAAAGTTGAACTAAAAAACCAGTAACAAACTGAAACTTCAAGGTGTTTCACAATGATTGGATGACTGAGTCTAACTAAAAAAAGCCAGTAACAAACTGCACCTGCAAGGTGTTTCAAAATGAGTGCACGACCGAGACAAACCCAAAAAAGTTAACCAAGTGCACCTGCAAGGTGATTCAAAACGAGGGCACAAACAAAAACAGAAATAAACTCCACCTGCAAGGTGACTCAAAACGAGTGCACAACCGAGTCAAATTGAAAAGAAAAACCAGTAACAAATTGCACCTTCAAGGTGATTCCAAACAAGTGCACAACCGAGTCAAACTAAGAAAAACCAGGAACAAACTGCACCTGCAAGGTGATTCAAAATGAGTGCGTGACAGTCAAATTAAAAACAAATGGTGACAAACTGCACCTGCACATTGATTCAAAATGAGTGCACGACTGAGTCAAACTAAAAAAAGGCAGTAACAAACTGCACCTGCAAGGTGATTCAAAACGAGTCCATGACCTAGTGTAACAAATTGCACCTGCAAGGTTCTTCTATGAGTGCACGACTCAGTGCACACAAGTTCTCAAGTTCTCACAAACCCTTAAATGGGCAAAAAAACCTGTTTGTATATTAAGAGAAAACAAAACCCAAGGGTGTGCTGCATTAAATGTGCAAACAATCACGGAAAACAGCACAATTTTTGGGAAAAATGCCGATGATGCTTAGGCACATGGTGTCTAGACTGAAGTGTTTTTTTACCAAAATGGTTTGCAGACTTTGTAATTGAAGTTGAGTTGGCTTCACCTTTTAGAAAGCATGTGATGTGCATGATGTGAAAAAAGAACTCATTTCATAATTTTGTTTTTAAAAGTACATTTCTGGATTTGTGGAATTTGGAGGGAGAGGAGATTGGAGAGAAAGGTGAGTGCAATGAACAAGGTGACTGTTTCATGTTCAGCATGTCAAAATATAAACTTGTAATTTGATCATTTTGATTTTCAAGGACCTTTTCCAGACCTGTGAGATTTGGAGAAAGTGAGGGGAGGAGACTGCACTGGGAAAGGTGAGTAAAATGAAGGAGGTGACTATTTCCATTCAAACAAAAGGAGTCTGAAGTGCAGCAGTGATGGTGAGAGTGGACCTGCTTGAGTGTGCAACTTGACGGCTTCCAACCAAGACTTCTCGGTAAACAGACGCTTCACAGGAAACCAGGTAGGGATTGTTCAACTTTTCGCTTTGAACCATCCAAACATATTAATTTACACAGTGGCTGGAACAAGCTAATCAGACGTGTCGCAAACAGAACCAGAAATGTTTTGATAATGTCTTGAAATTATTTTCTTGAAATTGACCAGAAATGTTTGGAAATTAATGTCCTGAAGTTAATGTCCTGAAGTTAATGTCCTGAAGTTAATGTCCTGAAGTTAATGTCCTGAAGTTAATGTCCTGAAGTTAATGTCCTGAAGTTAATGTCCTGAAGTTAATGTCCTGAAGTTAATGTCCTGAAGTTAATGTCCTGAAGTTAATGTCCTGAAGTTAATGTCCTGAAGTTAATGTCCTGAAGTTAATGTCCTGAAGTTAATGTCCTGAAGTTAATGTCCTGAAGTTAATGTCCTGAAGTTAATGTCCTGAAGTTAATGTCCTGAAGTTAATGTCCTGAAGTTAATGTCCTGAAGTTAATGTCCTGAAGTTAATGTCCTGAAGTTAATGTCCTGAAGTTAATGTCCTGAAGTTAATGTCCTGAAGTTAATGTCCTGAAGTTAATGTCCTGAAGTTAATGTCCTGAAGTTAATGTCCTGAAGTTAATGTCCTGAAGTTAATGTCCTGAAGTTAATGTCCTGAAGTTAATGTCCTGAAGTTAATGTCCTGAAGTTAATGTCCTGAAGTTAATGTCCTGAAGTTAATGTCCTGAAGTTAATGTCCTGAAGTTAATGTCCTGAAGTTAATGTCCTGAAGTTAATGTCCTGAAGTTAATGTCCTGAAGTTAATGTCTTGAAATTGACGTGTCGCAAACAGAACCTGAAAGAAAAGTTTTGAAAGTAATGCTTTGAAATTAATTTCTTGAAATTGACGTGTCGCAAACAGAACCTGAAAGAAAAGTTTTGAAAGTAATGCTTTGAAATTAATTTCTTGAAATTGACGTGTGCAAACAGAACCTGAAATGTTTTGAAATTAATATATTGAAATTGACGAGTCGCAAACAGAACATGAAAGAAATGTCTTGAAATTATTGTCCTGAAATTATTGTCTTGAAATTAATGTCCTGAAATGAATGCCTTGAAATTATTGTCTTGAAATTATTGTCTTGAAATTATTGTCTTGAAATTATTGTCTTGAAATTATTGTCTTGAAATTAACGTGTCGCAAACAGAACCTCAAAGAAATGTTTTGAAATTAATGTCTTGAAATTAACGTGTCGCAAACAGAACCAGAAATGTTTTGATAATGTCTTGAAATTATTTTCTTGAAATTGACGTGTCGCAAACAGAACCAGAAATGTTTGGAAATTAATGTCCTGAAATTAATGTCCTGAAGTTAATGTCCTGAAGTTAATGTCCTGAAGTTAATGTCCTGAAGTTAATGTCTTGAAATTGACGTGTCGCAAACAGAACCAGAAATGTTTTGATAATGTCTTGAAATTATTTTCTTGAAATTGACGTGTCGCAAACAGAACCAGAAATGTTTGGAAATTAATGTCCTGAAATTAATGTCCTGAAGTAAATGTCCTGAAGTAAATGTCCTGAAGTAAATGTCCTGAAGTAAATGTCCTGAAGTAAATGTCCTGAAGTAAATGTCCTGAAGTAAATGTCCTGAAGTAAATGTCCTGAAGTAAATGTCCTGAAGTAAATGTCCTGAAGTAAATGTCCTGAAGTAAATGTCCTGAAGTAAATGTCCTGAAGTAAATGTCCTGAAGTAAATGTCCTGAAGTAAATGTCCTGAAGTAAATGTCCTGAAGTAAATGTCCTGAAGTAAATGTCCTGAAGTAAATGTCCTGAAGTAAATGTCCTGAAGTAAATGTCCTGAAGTAAATGTCCTGAAGTAAATGTCCTGAAGTAAATGTCCTGAAGTAAATGTCCTGAAGTAAATGTCCTGAAGTAAATGTCCTGAAGTAAATGTCCTGAAGTAAATGTCCTGAAGTAAATGTCCTGAAGTAAATGTCCTGAAGTAAATGTCCTGAAGTAAATGTCCTGAAGTAAATGTCCTGAAGTTAATGTCCTGAAGTTAATGTCCTGAAGTTAATGTCCTGAAGTTAATGTCCTGAAGTTAATGTCCTGAAGTTAATGTCCTGAAGTTAATGTCCTGAAGTTAATGTCCTGAAGTTAATGTCCTGAAGTTAATGTCCTGAAGTTAATGTCCTGAAGTAAGTGTCCTGAAGTAAGTGTCCTGAAGTAAGTGTCCTGAAGTAAGTGTCCTGAAGTAAGTGTCCTGAAGTAAGTGTCCTGAAGTAAGTGTCCTGAAGTAAGTGTCCTGAAGTAAGTGTCCTGAAGTAAGTGTCCTGAAGTTAGTGTCCTGAAGTTAGTGTCCTGAAGTAAGTGTCCTGAAGTTAGTGTCCTGAAGTAAGTGTCCTGAAGTAAGTGTCCTGAAGTTAATGTCCTGAAGTTAATGTCCTGAAGTTAATGTCCTGAAGTTAATGTCCTGAAGTTAATGTCCTGAAGTTAATGTCCTGAAGTTAATGTCCTGAAGTTAATGTCCTGAAGTTAATGTCCTGAAGTTAATGTCCTGAAGTTAATGTCCTGAAGTTAATGTCCTGAAGTTAATGTCCTGAAGTTAATGTCCTGAAGTTAATGTCCTGAAGTTAATGTCCTGAAGTTAATGTCCTGAAGTTAATGTCCTGAAGTTAATGTCCTGAAGTTAATGTCCTGAAGTTAATGTCCTGAAGTTAATGTCCTGAAGTTAATGTCCTGAAGTTAATGTCCTGAAGTTAATGTCCTGAAGTTAATGTCCTGAAGTTAATGTCCTGAAGTTAATGTCCTGAAGTTAATGTCCTGAAGTTAATGTCCTGAAGTTAATGTCCTGAAGTTAATGTCCTGAAGTTAATGTCCTGAAGTTAATGTCCTGAAGTTAATGTCCTTAAGTTAATGTCCTGAAGTTAATGTCCTGAAGTTAATGTCCTGAAGTTAATGTCCTGAAGTTAATGTCCTGAAGTTAATGTCCTGAAGTTAATGTCCTGAAGTTAATGTCCTGAAGTTAATGTCCTGAAGTTAATGTCCTGAAGTTAATGTCCTGAAGTTAATGTCCTGAAGTTAATGTCCTGAAGTTAATGTCCTGAAGTTAATGTGCTGAAGTTAATGTCCTGAAGTTAATGTCCTGAAGTTAATGTCCTGAAGTTAATGTCCTGAAGTTAATGTCCTGAAGTTAATGTCCTGAAGTTAATGTCCTGAAGTTAATGTCCTGAAGTTAATGTCCTGAAGTTAATGTCCTGAAGTTAATGTCCTGAAGTTAATGTCCTGAAGTTAATGTCCTGAAGTTAATGTCCTGAAGTTAATGTCCTGAAGTTAATGTCCTGAAGTTAATGTCCTGAAGTTAATGTCCTGAAGTTAATGTCCTGAAGTTAATGTCCTGAAGTTAATGTCCTGAAGTTAATGTCCTGAAGTTAATGTCCTGAAGTTAATGTCCTGAAGTTAATGTCCTGAAGTTAATGTCCTGAAGTTAATGTCCTGAAGTTAATGTCCTGAAGTTAATGTCCTGAAGTTAATGTCCTGAAGTTAATGTCCTGAAGTTAATGTCCTGAAGTTAATGTCCTGAAGTTAATGTTCTGAAGTAAATGTCCTGAAGTAAATGTCCTGAAGTTAATGTCCTGAAGTTAATGTCCTGAAGTTAATGTCCTGAAGTTAATGTCCTGAAGTTAATGTCCTGAAGTTAATGTCCTGAAGTTAATGTCCTGAAGTTAATGTCCTGAAGTTAATGTCCTGAAGTTAATGTCCTGAAGTTAATGTCCTGAAGTTAATGTCCTGAAGTTAATGTCCTGAAGTTAATGTCCTGAAGTAAATGTCCTGAAGTTAATGTCCTGAAGTTAATGTCCTGAAGTTAATGTCCTGAAGTTAATGTCCTGAAGTTAATGTCCTGAAGTTAATGTCCTGAAGTTAATGTCCTGAAGTTAATGTCCTGAAGTTAATGTCCTGAAGTTAATGTCCTGAAGTTAATGTCCTGAAGTTAATGTCCTGAAGTTAATGTCCTGAAGTTAATGTCTTGAAATTGACGTGTCGCAAACAGAACCTGAAAGAAAAGTTTTGAAAGTAATGCTTTGAAATTAATTTCTTGAAATTGACGTGTGCAAACAGAACCTGAAATGTTTTGAAATTAATATATTGAAATTGACGAGTCGCAAACAGAACATGAAAGAAATGTCTTGAAATTATTGTCCTGAAATTATTGTCTTGAAATTAATGTCCTGAAATGAATGCCTTGAAATTATTGTCTTGAAATTATTGTCTTGAAATTATTGTCTTGAAATTATTGTCTTGAAATTATTGTCTTGAAATTATTGTCTTGAAATTGTTGTCTTGAAATTAACGTGTCGCAAACAGAACCTCAAAGAAATGTTTTGAAATTAATGTCTTGAAATTAACGTGTCGCAAACAGAACCAGAAATGTTTTGATAATGTCTTGAAATTATTTTCTTGAAATTGACGTGTCGCAAACAGAACCAGAAATGTTTGGAAATTAATGTCCTGAAATTAATGTCCTGAAGTTAATGTCCTGAAGTTAATGTCCTGAAGTTAATGTCCTGAAGTTAATGTCCTGAAGTTAATGTCCTGAAGTTAATGTCTTGAAATTGACGTGTCGCAAACAGAACCAGAAATGTTTTGATAATGTCTTGAAATTATTTTCTTGAAATTGACGTGTCGCAAACAGAACCAGAAATGTTTGGAAATTAATGTCCTGAAATTAATGTCCTGAAGTAAATGTCCTGAAGTAAATGTCCTGAAGTAAATGTCCTGAAGTAAATGTCCTGAAGTAAATGTCCTGAAGTAAATGTCCTGAAGTAAATGTCCTGAAGTAAATGTCCTGAAGTAAATGTCCTGAAGTAAATGTCCTGAAGTAAATGTCCTGAAGTAAATGTCCTGAAGTAAATGTCCTGAAGTAAATGTCCTGAAGTAAATGTCCTGAAGTAAATGTCCTGAAGTAAATGTCCTGAAGTAAATGTCCTGAAGTAAATGTCCTGAAGTAAATGTCCTGAAGTAAATGTCCTGAAGTAAATGTCCTGAAGTAAATGTCCTGAAGTAAATGTCCTGAAGTAAATGTCCTGAAGTAAATGTCCTGAAGTAAATGTCCTGAAGTAAATGTCCTGAAGTAAATGTCCTGAAGTAAATGTCCTGAAGTAAATGTCCTGAAGTAAATGTCCTGAAGTAAACGTCCTGAAGTAAACGTCCTGAAGTTAACGTCCTGAAGTTAACGTCCTGAAGTTAACGTCCTGAAGTTAACGTCCTGAAGTTAACGTCCTGAAGTTAACGTCCTGAAGTTAACGTCCTGAAGTTAACGTCCTGAAGTTAACGTCCTGAAGTTAACGTCCTGAAGTTAACGTCCTGAAGTTAACGTCCTGAAGTTAACGTCCTGAAGTTAACGTCCTGAAGTTAACGTCCTGAAGTTAACGTCCTGAAGTTAACGTCCTGAAGTTAACGTCCTGAAGTTAACGTCCTGAAGTTAACGTCTTGAAATTGACGTGTCGCAAACAGAACCTGAAAGAAAAGTTTTGAAAGTAATGCTTTGAAATTAATTTCTTGAAATTGACGTGTGCAAACAGAACCTGAAATGTTTTGAAATTAATATATTGAAATTGACGAGTCGCAAACAGAACATGAAAGAAATGTCTTGAAATTATTGTCCTGAAATTATTGTCTTGAAATTAATGTCCTGAAATGAATGCCTTGAAATTATTGTCTTGAAATTATTGTCTTGAAATTATTGTCTTGAAATTATTGTCTTGAAATTATTGTCTTGAAATTATTGTCTTGAAATTATTGTCTTGAAATTATTGTCTTGAAATTGTTGTCTTGAAATTAACGTGTCGCAAACAGAACCTCAAAGAAATGTTTTGAAATTAATGTCTTGAAATTAACGTGTCGCAAACAGAACCAGAAATGTTTTGATAATGTCTTGAAATTATTTTCTTGAAATTGACGTGTCGCAAACAGAACCAGAAATGTTTGGAAATTAATGTCCTGAAATTAATGTCCTGAAGTTAATGTCCTGAAGTTAATTTCCTGAAGTTAATGTCCTGAAGTTAATTTCCTGAAGTTAATGTCCTGAAGTTAATGTCCTGAAGTTAATGTCCTGAAGTTAATGTCCTGAAGTTAATGTCCTGAAGTAAATGTCCTGAAGTTAATGTCCTGAAGTTAATGTCCTGAAGTTAATGTCCTGAAGTTAATGTCTTGAAATTGACGTGTCGCAAACAGAACCTGAAAGAAAAGTTTTGAAAGTAATGCTTTGAAATTAATGTCTTGAAATTGACGTGTGCAAACAGAACCTGAAATGTTTTGAAATTAATATATTGAAATTGACGAGTCGCAAACAGAACATGAAAGAAATGTCTTGAAATTATTGTCCTGAAATTATTGTCTTGAAATTAATGTCCTGAAATTATTGTCTTGAAATTAATGTCCTGAAATGAATGCCTTGAAATGAATGCCTTGAAATGAATGCCTTGAAATGAATGCCTTGAAATGAATGCCTTGAAATTATTGTCTTGAAATTATTGTCTTGAAATTATTGTCTTGAAATTATTGTCTTGAAATTATTGTCTTGAAATTATTGTCTTGAAATTATTGTCTTGAAATTATTGTCTTGAAATTAACGTGTCGCAAACAGAACCTCAAAGAAATGTTTTGAAATTAATGTCTTGAAATTAACGTGTCGCAAACAGAACCAGAAATGTTTTGATAATGTCTTGAAATTATTTTCTTGAAATTGACGTGTCGCAAACAGAACCAGAAATGTTTGGAAATTAATGTCCTGAAATTAATGTCCTGAAGTTAATGTCCTGAAGTTAATGTCCTGAAGTTAATGTCCTGAAGTTAATGTCCTGAAGTTAATGTCCTGAAGTTAATGTCCTGAAGTTAATGTCCTGAAGTTAATGTCCTGAAGTTAATGTCCTGAAGTTAATGTCCTGAAGTTAATGTCCTGAAGTTAATGTCCTGAAGTTAATGTCCTGAAGTTAATGTCCTGAAGTTAATGTCCTGAAGTTAATGTCCTGAAGTTAATGTCCTGAAGTTAATGTCCTGAAGTTAATGTCCTGAAGTTAATGTCCTGAAGTTAATGTCCTGAAGTTAATGTCTTGAAATTGACGTGTCGCAAACAGAACCTGAAAGAAAAGTTTTGAAAGTAATGCTTTGAAATTAATGTCTTGAAATTGACGTGTGCAAACAGAACCTGAAATGTTTTGAAATTAATATATTGAAATTGACGAGTCGCAAACAGAACATGAAAGAAATGTCTTGAAATTATTGTCCTGAAATTATTGTCTTGAAATTAATGTCCTGAAATTATTGTCTTGAAATTAATGTCCTGAAATGAATGCCTTGAAATGAATGCCTTGAAATGAATGCCTTGAAATGAATGCCTTGAAATTATTGTCTTGAAATTATTGTCTTGAAATTATTGTCTTGAAATTATTGTCTTGAAATTATTGTCTTGAAATTATTGTCTTGAAATTATTGTCTTGAAATTATTGTCTTGAAATTATTGTCTTGAAATTAACGTGTCGCAAACAGAACCTCAAAGAAATGTTTTGAAATTAATGTCTTGAAATTAACGTGTCGCAAACAGAACCAGAAATGTTTTGATAATGTCTTGAAATTATTTTCTTGAAATTGACGTGTCGAAACAGAACCAGAAATGTTTGGAAATTAATGTCCTGAAATTAATGTCCTGAAGTTAATGTCCTGAAGTTAATGTCCTGAAGTTAATGTCCTGAAGTTAATGTCCTGAAGTTAATGTCCTGAAGTTAATGTCCTGAAGTTAATGTCCTGAAGTTAATGTCCTGAAGTTAATGTCCTGAAGTTAATGTCCTGAAGTTAATGTCCTGAAGTTAATGTCCTGAAGTTAATGTCCTGAAGTTAATGTCCTGAAGTTAATGTCCTGAAGTTAATGTCCTGAAGTTAATGTCCTGAAGTTAATGTCCTGAAGTTAATGTCCTGAAGTTAATGTCATGAAGTTAATGTCCTGAAGTTAATGTCCTGAAGTTAATGTCCTGAAGTTAATGTCCTGAAGTTAATGTCCTGAAGTTAATGTCCTGAAGTTAATGTCCTGCAGTTAATGTCCTGCAGTTAATGTCCTGCAGTTAATGTCCTGCAGTTAATGTCCTGCAGTTAATGTCCTGAAGTTAATGTCCTGAAGTTAATGTCCTGAAGTTAATGTCCTGAAGTTAATGTCCTGAAGTTAATGTCCTGAAGTTAATGTCCTGAAGTTAATGTCCTGAAGTTAATGTCCTGAAGTTAATGTCCTGAAGTTAATGTCCTGAAGTTAATGTCCTGAAGTTAATGTCCTGAAGTTATTGTCTTGAAATTATTGTCTTGAAATTGACGTGTCGCAAACAGAACCTGAAAGAAAAGTTTTGAAAGTAATGCTTTGAAATTAATTTCTTGAAATTGACGTGTGCAAACAGAACCTGAAATGTTTGGAAATTAATATTTTGAAATTGACGAGTCGCAAACAGAACATGAAAGAAATGTCTTGAAATTATTGTCCTGAAATTATTGTCTTGAAATTAATGTCCTGAAATGAATGTCTTGAAATTATTGTCCTGAAATTATTGTCTTGAAATTAATGTCCTGAAATGAATGCCTTGAAATTATTGTCTTGAAATTATTGTCTTGAAATTAACGTGTCGCAAACAGAAGCTCAAAGAAATGTTTTGAAATTAATGTCTTGAAATTAACGTGTCGCAAACAGAACCAGAAATGTTTTGATAATGTCTTGAAATTATTTTCTTGAAATTGACGTGTCGCAAACAGAACCAGAAATGTTTGGAAATTAATATCCTGAAATTAATGTCCTGAAATTAATGTCCTGAAATTAATGTCCTGAAATTAATGTCCTGAAATTAATGTCCTGAAATTAATGTCCTGAAATTAATGTCCTGAAATTAATGTCCTGAAGTTAATGTCCTGAAGTTAATGTCCTGAAGTTAATGTCCTGAAGTTAATGTCCTGAAGTTAATGTCCTGAAGTTAATGTCCTGAAGTTAATGTCCTGAAGTTAATGTCCTGAAGTTAATGTCCTGAAGTTAATGTCCTGAAGTTAATGTCCTGAAGTTAATGTCCTGAAGTTAATGTCCTGAAGTTAATGTCCTGAAGTTAATGTCCTGAAGTAAATGTCCTGAAGTAAATGTCCTGAAGTAAATGTCCTGAAGTAAATGTCCTGAAGTAAATGTCCTGAAGTAAATGTCCTGAAGTAAATGTCCTGAAGTAAATGTCCTGAAGTAAATGTCCTGAAGTAAATGTCCTGAAGTAAATGTCCTGAAGTAAGTGTCCTGAAGTAAGTGTCCTGAAGTAAGTGTCCTGAAGTAAGTGTCCTGAAGTAAGTGTCCTGAAGTAAGTGTCCTGAAGTAAGTGTCCTGAAGTAAGTGTCCTGAAGTAAGTGTCCTGAAGTAAGTGTCCTGAAGTAAGTGTCCTGAAGTAAGTGTCCTGAAGTAAGTGTCCTGAAGTAAGTGTCCTGAAGTAAGTGTCCTGAAGTAAGTGTCCTGAAGTAAATGTCCTGAAGTAAATGTCCTGAAGTAAATGTCCTGAAGTAAATGTCCTGAAGTAAATGTCCTGAAGTAAATGTCCTGAAGTAAATGTCCTGAAGTAAATGTCCTGAAGTAAATGTCCTGAAGTAAATGTCCTGAAGTAAATGTCCTGAAGTAAATGTCCTGAAGTAAATGTCCTGAAGTAAATGTCCTGAAGTAAATGTCCTGAAGTAAATGTCCTGAAGTAAATGTCCTGAAGTAAATGTCCTGAAGTAAATGTCCTGAAGTAAATGTCCTGAAGTAAATGTCCTGAAGTAAATGTCCTGAAGTAAATGTCCTGAAGTAAATGTCCTGAAGTAAATGTCCTGAAGTAAATGTCCTGAAGTAAATGTCCTGAAGTAAATGTCCTGAAGTAAATGTCCTGAAGTAAATGTCCTGAAGTAAATGTCCTGAAGTTAATGTCCTGAAGTTAATGTCCTGAAGTAAATGTCCTGAAGTTAATGTCCTGAAGTTAATGTCCTGAAGTTAATGTCCTGAAGTTAATGTCCTGAAGTTAATGTCCTGAAGTTAATGTCCTGAAGTTAATGTCCTGAAGTTAATGTCCTGAAGTTAATGTCCTGAAGTTAATGTCCTGAAGTTAATGTCCTGAAGTTAATGTCCTGAAGTTAATGTCCTGAAGTTAATGTCCTGAAGTTAATGTCCTGAAGTTAATGTCCTGAAGTTACTGTCCTGAAGTTAGTGTCCTGAAGTTAGTGTCCTGAAGTTAGTGTCCTGAAGTAAGTGTCCTGAAGTAAGTGTCCTGAAGTAAGTGTCCTGAAGTAAGTGTCCTGAAGTAAGTGTCCTGAAGTAAGTGTCCTGAAGTAAGTGTCCTGAAGTAAGTGTCCTGAAGTAAGTGTCCTGAAGTAAGTGTCCTGAAGTAAGTGTCCTGAAGTAAGTGTCCTGAAGTAAGTGTCCTGAAGTAAGTGTCCTGAAGTAAGTGTCCTGAAGTAAGTGTCCTGAAGTAAGTGTCCTGAAGTAAGTGTCCTGAAGTAAGTGTCCTGAAGTAAGTGTCCTGAAGTAAGTGTCCTGAAGTAAGTGTCCTGAAGTAAGTGTCCTGAAGTAAGTGTCCTGAAGTAAGTGTCCTGAAGTAAGTGTCCTGAAGTAAGTGTCCTGAAGTAAGTGTCCTGAAGTAAGTGTCCTGAAGTAAGTGTCCTGAAGTAAGTGTCCTGAAGTAAGTGTCCTGAAGTAAGTGTCCTGAAGTAAGTGTCCTGAAGTAAGTGTCCTGAAGTAAGTGTCCTGAAGTAAGTGTCCTGAAGTAAGTGTCCTGAAGTAAGTGTCCTGAAGTAAGTGTCCTGAAGTAAGTGTCCTGAAGTAAGTGTCCTGAAGTAAGTGTCCTGAAGTAAGTGTCCTGAAGTAAGTGTCCTGAAGTAAGTGTCCTGAAGTAAATGTCCTGAAGTAAATGTCCTGAAGTAAATGTCCTGAAGTAAATGTCCTGAAGTAAATGTCCTGAAGTAAATGTCCTGAAGTAAATGTCCTGAAGTAAATGTCCTGAAGTAAATGTCCTGAAGTAAATGTCCTGAAGTAAATGTCCTGAAGTAAATGTCCTGAAGTAAGTGTCCTGAAGTAAGTGTCCTGAAGTAAGTGTCCTGAAGTAAGTGTCCTGAAGTAAGTGTCCTGAAGTAAGTGTCCTGAAGTAAGTGTCCTGAAGTAAGTGTCCTGAAGTAAGTGTCCTGAAGTAAGTGTCCTGAAGTAAGTGTCCTGAAGTAAGTGTCCTGAAGTAAGTGTCCTGAAGTAAGTGTCCTGAAGTAAGTGTCCTGAAGTAAGTGTCCTGAAGTAAGTGTCCTGAAGTAAGTGTCCTGAAGTAAGTGTCCTGAAGTAAGTGTCCTGAAGTAAGTGTCCTGAAGTTAATGTCCTGAAGTTAATGTCCTGAAGTTAACGTCCTGAAGTTAACGTCCTGAAGTTAACGTCCTGAAGTTAACGTCCTGAAGTTAACGTCCTGAAGTTAACGTCCTGAAGTTAACGTCCTGAAGTTAACGTCCTGAAGTTAACGTCCTGAAGTTAACGTCCTGAAGTTAACGTCCTGAAGTTAACGTCCTGAAGTTAACGTCCTGAAGTTAACGTCCTGAAGTTAATGTCCTGAAATTGACGTGTCGCAAACAGAACCTGAAAGAAAAGTTTTGAAAGTAATGCTTTGAAATTAATTTCTTGAAATTGACGTGTGCAAACAGAACCTGAAATGTTTTGAAATTAATATATTGAAATTGACGAGTCGCAAACAGAACATGAAAGAAATGTCTTGAAATTATTGTCCTGAAATTATTGTCTTGAAATTAATGTCCTGAAATGAATGCCTTGAAATTATTGTCTTGAAATTATTGTCTTGAAATTATTGTCTTGAAATTATTGTCTTGAAATTATTGTCTTGAAATTATTGTCTTGAAATTATTGTCTTGAAATTATTGTCTTGAAATTATTGTCTTGAAATTATTGTCTTGAAATTAACGTGTCGCAAACAGAACCTCAAAGAAATGTTTTGAAATTAATGTCTTGAAATTAACGTGTCGCAAACAGAACCAGAAATGTTTTGATAATGTCTTGAAATTATTTTCTTGAAATTGACGTGTCGCAAACAGAACCAGAAATGTTTGGAAATTAATGTCCTGAAATTAATGTCCTGAAGTTAATGTCCTGAAGTTAATGTCCTGAAGTTAATGTCCTGAAGTTAATGTCCTGAAGTTAATGTCTTGAAATTGACGTGTCGCAAACAGAACCAGAAATGTTTTGATAATGTCTTGAAATTATTTTCTTGAAATTGACGTGTCGCAAACAGAACCAGAAATGTTTGGAAATTAATGTCCTGAAATTAATGTCCTGAAGTTAATGTCCTGAAGTTAATGTCCTGAAGTTAATGTCCTGAAGTTAATGTCCTGAAGTAAATGTCCTGAAGTAAATGTCCTGAAGTAAATGTCCTGAAGTAAATGTCCTGAAGTAAATGTCCTGAAGTAAATGTCCTGAAGTAAATGTCCTGAAGTAAATGTCCTGAAGTAAATGTCCTGAAGTTAATGTCCTGAAGTTAATGTCCTGAAGTTAATGTCCTGAAGTAAATGTCCTGAAGTAAATGTCCTGAAGTAAATGTCCTGAAGTAAATGTCCTGAAGTAAATGTCCTGAAGTAAATGTCCTGAAGTTAATGTCCTGAAGTTAATGTCCTGAAGTTAATGTCCTGAAGTTAATGTCCTGAAGTTAATGTCTTGAAATTGACGTGTCGCAAACAGAACCTGAAAGAAAAGTTTTGAAAGTAATGCTTTGAAATTAATGTCTTGAAATTGACGTGTGCAAACAGAACCTGAAATGTTTTGAAATTAATATATTGAAATTGACGAGTCGCAAACAGAACATGAAAGAAATGTCTTGAAATTATTGTCCTGAAATTATTGTCTTGAAATTAATGTCCTGAAATTATTGTCTTGAAATTAATGTCCTGAAATGAATGCCTTGAAATGAATGCCTTGAAATGAATGCCTTGAAATTATTGTCTTGAAATTATTGTCTTGAAATTATTGTCTTGAAATTATTGTCTTGAAATTATTGTCTTGAAATTATTGTCTTGAAATTATTGTCTTGAAATTATTGTCTTGAAATTATTGTCTTGAAATTATTGTCTTGAAATTATTGTCTTGAAATTATTGTCTTGAAATTATTGTCTTGAAATTAACGTGTCGCAAACAGAACCTCAAAGAAATGTTTTGAAATTAATGTCTTGAAATTAACGTGTCGCAAACAGAACCAGAAATGTTTTGATAATGTCTTGAAATTATTTTCTTGAAATTGACGTGTCGCAAACAGAACCAGAAATGTTTGGAAATTAATGTCCTGAAATTAATGTCCTGAAATTAATGTCCTGAAGTTAATGTCCTGAAGTTAATGTCCTGAAGTTAATGTCCTGAAGTTAATGTCCTGAAGTTAATGTCCTGAAGTTAATGTCCTGAAGTTAATGTCCTGAAGTTAATGTCCTGAAGTTAATGTCCTGAAGTTAATGTCCTGAAGTTAATGTCCTGAAGTTAATGTCCTGAAGTTAATGTCCTGAAGTTAATGTCCTGAAGTTAATGTCCTGAAGTTAATGTCCTGAAGTTAATGTCCTGAAGTTAATGTCCTGAAGTTAATGTCCTGAAGTTAATGTCCTGAAGTTAATGTCCTGAAGTTAATGTCCTGAAGTTAATGTCCTGAAGTTAATGTCCTGAAGTTAATGTCCTGAAGTTAATGTCCTGAAGTTAATGTCCTGAAGTTAATGTCCTGAAGTTAATGTCCTGAAGTTAATGTCCTGAAGTTAATGTCCTGAAGTTAATGTCCTGAAGTTAATGTCCTGAAGTTAATGTCCTGAAGTTAATGTCCTGAAGTTAATGTCCTGAAGTTAATGTCCTGAAGTTAATGTCCTGAAGTTAATGTCCTGAAGTTAATGTCCTGAAGTTAATGTCCTGAAGTTAATGTCCTGAAGTTAATGTCCTGAAGTTAATGTCCTGAAGTTAATGTCCTGAAGTTAATGTCCTGAAGTTAATGTTCTGAAGTTAATGTCCTGAAGTTAATGTCCTGAAGTTAATGTCCTGAAGTTAATGTCCTGAAGTTAATGTCCTGAAGTTAATGTCCTGAAGTTAATGTCCTGAAGTTAATGTCCTGAAGTTAATGTCCTGAAGTTAATGTCCTGAAGTTAATGTCCTGAAGTTAATGTCCTGAAGTTATTGTCTTGAAATTATTGTCTTGAAATTGACGTGTCGCAAACAGAACCTGAAAGAAAAGTTTTGGAAGTAATGCTTTGAAATTAATTTCTTGAAATTGACGTGTGCAAACAGAACCTGAAATGTTTGGAAATTAATATATTGAAATTGACGAGTCGCAAACAGAACATGAAAGAAATGTCTTGAAATTATTGTCCTGAAATTATTGTCTTGAAATTAATGTCCTGAAATGAATGTCTTGAAATTATTGTCCTGAAATTATTGTCTTGAAATTAATGTCCTGAAATGAATGCCTTGAAATTATTGTCTTGAAATTATTGTCTTGAAATTATTGTCTTGAAATTAACGTTTCGCAAACAGAAGCTCAAAGAAATGTTTTGAAATTAATGTCTTGAAATTAACGTGTCGCAAACAGAACCAGAAATGTTTTGATAATGTCTTGAAATTATTTTCTTGAAATTGACGTGTCGCAAACAGAACCAGAAATGTTTGGAAATTAATATCTTGAAATTAATGTCCTGAAATTAATGTCCTGAAATTAATGTCCTGAAATTAATGTCCTGAAATTAATGTCCTGAAATTAATGTCCTGAAATTAATGTCCTGAAATTAATGTCCTGAAGTTAATGTCCTGAAGTTAATGTCCTGAAGTTAATGTCCTGAAGTTAATGTCCTGAAGTTAATGTCCTGAAGTTAATGTCCTGAAGTTAATGTCCCTGAAGTTAATGTCCTGAAGTTAATGTCCTGAAGTTAATGTCCTGAAGTTAATGTCCTGAAGTTAATGTCCTGAAGTTAATGTCCTGAAGTTAATGTCCTGAAGTTAATGTCCTGAAGTTAATGTCCTGAAGTTAATGTCCTGAAGTTAATGTCCTTGAAGTTAATGTCCTGAAGTTAATGTCCTGAAGTTAATGTCCTGAAGTTAATGTCCTGAAGTTAATGTCCTGAAGTTAATGTCCTGAAGTTAATGTCCTGAAGTAAATGTCCTGAAGTAAATGTCCTGAAGTAAATGTCCTGAAGTAAGATGTCCTGAAGTTAATGTCCTGAAGTTAATGTCCTGAAGTTAAGTGTCCTGATTAGTAAGTGTCCTGAAGTAAGTGTCCTGAAGTAAGTGTCCTGAAGTAAGTGTCCTGAAGTAAGTGTCCTGAAGTAAGTGTCCTGAAGTAAGTGTCCTGAAGTAAGTGTCTCCTGAAGTAAGTGTCCTGAAGTAAGTGTCCTGAAGTAAGTGTCCTGAAGTAAGTGTCCTGAAGTAAGTGTCCTGAAGTAAGTGTCCTGAAGTAAGTGTCCTGAAGTAAGTGTCCTGAAGTAAGTGTCCTGAAGTAAGTGTCCTGAAGTAAGTGTCCTGAAGTAAGTGTCCTGAAGTAAGTGTCCTGAAGTAAGTGTCCTGAAGTAAGTGTCCTGAAGTAAGTGTCCTGAAGTAAGTGTCCTGAAGTAAGTGTCCTGAAGTAAGTGTCCTGAAGTAAGTGTCCTGAAGTAAGTGTCCTGAAGTAAGTGTCCTGAAGTAAGTGTCCTGAAGTAAGTGTCCTGAAGTAAGTGTCCTGAAGTAAGTGTCCTGAAGTAAGTGTCCTGAAGTAAGTGTCCTGAAGTAAGTGTCCTGAAGTAAGTGTCCTGAAGTAAGTGTCCTGAAGTAAGTGTCCTGAAGTAAGTGTCCTGAAGTAAGTGTCCCTGAAGTAAGTGTCCTGAAGTAAGTGTCCTGAAGTAAGTGTCCTGAAGTAAGTGTCCTGAAGTAAGTGTCCTGAAGTAAGTGTCCTGAAGTAAGTGTCCTGAAGTAAGTGTCCTGAAGTAAGTGTCCTGAAGTAAGTGTCCTGAAGTAAGTGTCCTGAAGTAAGTGTCCTGAAGTAAGTGTCCTGAAGTAAGTGTCCTGAAGTAAGTGTCCTGAAGTAAGTGTCCTGAAGTAAGTGTCCTGAAGTAAGTGTCCTGAAGTAAATGTCCTGAAGTAAATGTCCTGAAGTAAATGTCCTGAAGTAAATGTCCTGAAGTAAATGTCCTGAAGTAAATGTCCTGAAGTAAATGTCCTGAAGTAAATGTCCTGAAGTAAATGTCCTGAAGTAAATGTCCTGAAGTAAATGTCCTGAAGTAAATGTCCTGAAGTAAAATGTCCTGAAGTAAATGTCCTGAAGTAAATGTCCTGAAGTAAATGTCCTGAAGTAAATGTCCTGAAGAAAATGTCCTGAAGTAAATGTCCTGAAGTAAATGTCCTGAAGTAAATGTCCTGAAGTAAATGTCCTGAAGTAAATGTCCTGAAGTAAATGTCCTGAAGTAATGTCCTGAAGTAAATGTCCTGAAGTAAATGTCCTGAAGTTAATGTCCTGAAGTTAATGTCCTGAAGTTAATGTCCTGAAGTTAATGTCCTGAAGTTAATGTCCTGAAGTTAATGTCCTGAAGTTAATGTCCTGAAGTTAATGTCCTGAAGTTAATGTCCTGAAGTTAATGTCCTGAAGTTAATGTCCTGAAGTTAATGTCCTGAAGTTAATGTCCTGAAGTTAATGTCCTGAAGTTAATGTCCTGAAGTTAATGTCCTGAAGTTTAATGTCCTGAAGTTAATGTCCTGAAGTTAATGTCCTGAAGTTAATGTCCTGAAGTTAATGTCCTGAAGTTAATGTCCTGAAGTTAATGTCCTGAAGTTAATGTCCTGAAGTTAATGTCCTGAAGTTAATGTCCTGAAGTTAATGTCCTGAAGTTAATGTCCTGAAGTTAATGTCCTGAAGTTAATGTCCTGAAGTTAATGTCCTGAAGTTAATGTCCTGAAGTTAATGTCCTGAAGTTAATGTCCTGAAGTTAATGTCCTGAAGTTAATGTCCTGAAGTTAATGTCCTGAAGTTAATGTCCTGAAGTTAATGTCCTGAAGTTAATGTCCTGAAGTTAATGTCCTGAAGTTAATGTCCTGAAGTTAATGTCCTGAAGTTAATGTCCTGAAGTTAATGTCCTGAAGTTAATGTCCTGAAGTTAATGTCCTGAAGTTAATGTCCTGAAGTTAATGTCCTGAAGTTAATGTCCTGAAGTTAATGTCCTGAAGTTAATGTCCTGAAGTTAATGTCCTGAAGTTAATGTCCTGAAGTTAATGTCCTGAAGTTAATGTCCTGAAGTTAATGTCCTGAAGTTAATGTCCTGAAGTTAATGTCCTGAAGTTAATGTCCTGAAGTTAATGTCCTGAAGTTAATGTCCTGAAGTTAATGTCCTGAAGTTAATGTCCTGAAATTGACGTGTCGCAAACAGAACCTGAAAGAAAAGTTTTGAAAGTAATGCTTTGAAATTAATTTCTTGAAATTGACGTGTGCAAACAGAACCTGAAATGTTTTGAAATTAATATATTGAAATTGACGAGTCGCAAACAGAACATGAAAGAAATGTCTTGAAATTATTGTCCTGAAATTATTGTCTTGAAATTAATGTCCTGAAATGAATGCCTTGAAATTATTGTCTTGAAATTATTGTCTTGAAATTATTGTCTTGAAATTATTGTCTTGAAATTATTGTCTTGAAAATTATTGTCTTGAAATTATTGTCTTGAAATTATTGTCTTGAAATTAACGTGTCGCAAACAGAACCTCAAAGAAATGTTTTGAAATTAATGTCTTGAAATTAACGTGTCGCAAACAGAACCAGAAATGTTTTGATAATGTCTTGAAATTATTTTCTTGAAATTGACGTGTCGCAAACAGAACCAGAAATGTTTGGAAATTAATGTCCTGAAATTAATGTCCTGAAGTTAATGTCCTGAAGTTAATGTCCTGAAGTTAATGTCCTGAAGTTAATGTCCTGAAGTTAATGTCCTGAAGTTAATGTCTTGAAATTGACGTGTCGCAAACAGAACCAGAAATGTTTTGATAATGTCTTGAAATTATTTTCTTGAAATTGACGTGTCGCAAACAGAACCAGAAATGTTTGGAAATTAATGTCCTGAAATTAATGTCCTGAAGTAAATGTCCTGAAGTAAATGTCCTGAAGTAAATGTCCTGAAGTAAATGTCCTGAAGTAAATGTCCTGAAGTAAATGTCCTGAAGTAAATGTCCTGAAGTAAATGTCCTGAAGTAAATGTCCTGAAGTAAATGTCCTGAAGTAAATGTCCTGAAGTAAATGTCCTGAAGTAAATGTCCTGAAGTTAATGTCCTGAAGTTAATGTCCTGAAGTTAATGTCCTGAAGTTAATGTCCTGAAGTTAATGTCCTGAAGTTAATGTCCTGAAGTTAATGTCCTGAAGTTAATGTCCTGAAGTTAATGTCCTGAAGTTAATGTCCTGAATTTAATGTCCTGAAGTTAATGTCCTGAAGTTAATGTCCTGAAGTTAATGTCCTGAAGTTAATGTCCTGAAGTTAATGTCCTGAAGTAAGTGTCCTGAAGTAAGTGTCCTGAAGTAAGTGTCCTGAAGTAAGTGTCCTGAAGTAAGTGTCCTGAAGTAAGTGTCCTGAAGTAAGTGTCCTGAAGTAAGTGTCCTGAAGTAAATGTCCTGAAGTTAATGTCCTGAAGTTAATGTCCTGAAGTTAATGTCCTGAAGTTAATGTCCTGAAGTTAGTGTCCTGAAGTTAGTGTCCTGAAGTAAGTGTCCTGAAGTTAGTGTCCTGAAGTAAGTGTCCTGAAGTAAGTGTCCTGAAGTTAATGTCCTGAATTTAATGTCCTGAAGTTAATGTCCTGAAGTTAATGTCCTGAAGTTAATGTCCTGAAGTTAATGTCCTGAAGTTAATGTCCTGAAGTTAATGTCCTGAAGTTAATGTCCTGAAGTTAATGTCCTGAAGTTAATGTCCTGAAGTTAATGTCCTGAAGTTAATGTCCTGAAATTAATGTCCTGAAGTAAATGTCCTGAAGTAAATGTCCTGAAGTAAATGTCCTGAAGTAAATGTCCTGAAGTAAATGTCCTGAAGTAAATGTCCTGAAGTAAATGTCCTGAAGTAAATGTCCTGAAGTTAATGTCCTGAAGTTAATGTCCTGAAGTTAATGTCCTGAAGTTAATGTCCTGAAGTTAATGTCCTGAAGTTAATGTCCTGAAGTTAATGTCCTGAAGTTAATGTCCTGAAGTTAATGTCCTGAAGTTAATGTCCTGAAGTTAATGTCCTGAAGTTAATGTCCTGAAGTTAATGTCCTGAAGTTAATGTCCTGAAGTAAGTGTCCTGAAGTAAGTGTCCTGAAGTAAGTGTCCTGAAGTAAGTGTCCTGAAGTAAGTGTCCTGAAGTAAGTGTCCTGAAGTAAATGTCCTGAAGTAAATGTCCTGAAGTTAATGTCCTGAAGTTAATGTCCTGAAGTTAATGTCCTGAAGTTAATGTCCTGAAGTTAATGTCCTGAAGTTAATGTCCTGAAGTTAATGTCCTGAAGTTAATGTCCTGAAGTTAATGTCCTGAAGTTAATGTCCTGAAGTTAATGTCCTGAAGTTAATGTCCTGAAGTTAATGTCCTGAAGTTAATGTCCTGAAGTTAATGTCCTGAAGTAAGTGTCCTGAAGTAAGTGTCCTGAAGTAAGTGTCCTGAAGTAAGTGTCCTGAAGTAAGTGTCCTGAAGTAAGTGTCCTGAAGTAAGTGTCCTGAAGTAAGTGTCCTGAAGTAAATGTCCTGAAGTTAATGTCCTGAAGTTAATGTCCTGAAGTTAATGTCCTGAAGTTAATGTCCTGAAGTTAGTGTCCTGAAGTTAGTGTCCTGAAGTAAGTGTCCTGAAGTAAGTGTCCTGAAGTTAGTGTCCTGAAGTAAGTGTCCTGAAGTTAATGTCCTGAAGTTAATGTCCTGAAGTTAATGTCCTGAAGTTAGTGTCCTGAAGTTAGTGTCCTGAAGTAAGTGTCCTGAAGTTAGTGTCCTGAAGTTAGTGTCCTGAAGTAAGTGTCCTGAAGTAAGTGTCCTGAAGTTAATGTCCTGAATTTAATGTCCTGAAGTTAATGTCCTGAAGTTAATGTCCTGAAGTTAATGTCCTGAAGTTAATGTCCTGAAGTTAATGTCCTGAAGTTAATGTCCTGAAGTTAATGTCCTGAAGTTAATGTCCTGAAGTTAATGTCCTGAAGTTAATGTCCTGAAGTTAATGTCCTGAAATTAATGTCCTGAAGTAAATGTCCTGAAGTAAATGTCCTGAAGTAAATGTCCTGAAGTAAATGTCCTGAAGTAAATGTCCTGAAGTAAATGTCCTGAAGTAAATGTCCTGAAGTAAATGTCCTGAAGTAAATGTCCTGAAGTAAATGTCCTGAAGTAAATGTCCTGAAGTTAATGTCCTGAAGTTAATGTCCTGAAGTTAATGTCCTGAAGTTAATGTCCTGAAGTTAATGTCCTGAAGTTAATGTCCTGAAGTTAATGTCCTGAAGTTAATGTCCTGAAGTTAATGTCCTGAAGTTAATGTCCTGAAGTTAATGTCCTGAAGTTAATGTCCTGAAGTTAATGTCCTGAAGTTAATGTCCTGAAGTTAATGTCCTGAAGTTAATGTCCTGAAGTAAGTGTCCTGAAGTAAGTGTCCTGAAGTAAGTGTCCTGAAGTAAGTGTCCTGAAGTAAGTGTCCTGAAGTAAGTGTCCTGAAGTAAATGTCCTGAAGTAAATGTCCTGAAGTTAATGTCCTGAAGTTAATGTCCTGAAGTTAATGTCCTGAAGTTAATGTCCTGAAGTTAATGTCCTGAAGTTAATGTCCTGAAGTTAATGTCCTGAAGTTAATGTCCTGAAGTTAATGTCCTGAAGTTAATGTCCTGAAGTTAATGTCCTGAAGTTAATGTCCTGAAGTTAATGTCCTGAAGTTAATGTCCTGAAGTTAATGTCCTGAAGTTAATGTCCTGAAGTTAGTGTCCTGAAGTAAGTGTCCTGAAGTAAGTGTCCTGAAGTAAGTGTCCTGAAGTAAGTGTCCTGAAGTAAGTGTCCTGAAGTAAGTGTCCTGAAGTAAGTGTCCTGAAGTAAGTGTCCTGAAGTAAGTGTCCTGAAGTAAGTGTCCTGAAGTAAGTGTCCTGAAGTAAATGTCCTGAAGTTAATGTCCTGAAGTTAATGTCCTGAAGTTAATGTCCTGAAGTTAATGTCCTGAAGTTAGTGTCCTGAAGTTAGTGTCCTGAAGTAAGTGTCCTGAAGTTAGTGTCCTGAAGTAAGTGTCCTGAAGTAAGTGTCCTGAAGTTAATGTCCTGAAGTTAATGTCCTGAAGTTAATGTCCTGAAGTTAATGTCCTGAAGTTAATGTCCTGAAGTTAATGTCCTGAAGTTAATGTCCTGAAGTTAATGTCCTGAAGTTAATGTCCTGAAGTTAATGTCCTGAAGTTAATGTCCTGAAGTTAATGTCCTGAAGTTAATGTCCTGAAGTTAATGTCCTGAAGTTAATGTCCTGAAGTTAATGTCCTGAAATTAATGTCCTGAAGTAAATGTCCTGAAGTAAATGTCCTGAAGTAAATGTCCTGAAGTAAATGTCCTGAAGTAAGTGTCCTGAAGTAAGTGTCCTGAAGTAAGTGTCCTGAAGTAAGTGTCCTGAAGTTAATGTCCTGAAGTTAATGTCCTGAAGTTAATGTCCTGAAGTTAATGTCCTGAAGTTAATGTCCTGAAGTTAATGTCCTGAAGTTAATGTCCTGAAGTTAATGTCCTGAAGTTAATGTCCTGAAGTAAGTGTCCTGAAGTAAGTGTCCTGAAGTAAGTGTCCTGAAGTAAGTGTCCTGAAGTAAGTGTCCTGAAGTAAGTGTCCTGAAGTAAGTGTCCTGAAGTAAGTGTCCTGAAGTAAGTGTCCTGAAGTAAGTGTCCTGAAGTAAGTGTCCTGAAGTTAATGTCCTGAAGTTAATGTCCTGAAGTTAATGTCCTGAAGTTAATGTCCTGAAGTTAATGTCCTGAAGTTAATGTCCTGAAGTAAGTGTCCTGAAGTAAGTGTCCTGAAGTAAGTGTCCTGAAGTAAGTGTCCTGAAGTTAGTGTCCTGAAGTTAATGTCTTGAAATTGACGTGTCGCAAACAGAACCTCAAAGAAATGTTTTGAAATTAATGTCTTGAAATTAACGTGTCGCAAACAGAACCAGAAATGTTTTGATAATGTCTTGAAATTATTTTCTTGAAATTGACGTGTCGCAAACAGAACCAGAAATGTTTGGAAATTAATGTCCTGAAATTAATATCCTGAGGTTTATGTCCTGAAGTTAATGTCCTGAAGTTAATGTCCTGAAATTGACGTGTGCAAACCGAACCTGAAATGTTTTGAAATTAATATATTGAAATTGACGAGTCGCAAACAGAACATGAAAGAAATGTCTTGAAATTATTGTCCTGAAATTATTGTCTTGAAATTAATGTCCTGAAATTATTGTCTTGAAATTAATGTCCTGAAATGAATGCCTTGAAATGAATGCCTTGAAATGAATGCCTTGAAATGAATGCCTTGAAATTATTGTCTTGAAATTATTGTCTTGAAATTATTGTCTTGAAATTATTGTCTTGAAATTATTGTCTTGAAATTATTGTCTTGAAATTATTGTCTTGAAATTATTGTCTTGAAATTATTGTCTTGAAATTATTGTCTTGAAATTATTGTCTTGAAATTATTGTCTTGAAATTATTGTCTTGAAATTATTGTCTTGAAATTATTGTCTTGAAATTATTGTCTTGAAATTATTGTCTTGAAATTATTGTCTTGAAATTATTGTCTTGAAATTATTGTCTTGAAATTATTGTCTTGAAATTATTGTCTTGAAATTAACGTGTCGCAAACAGAACCTCAAAGAAATGTTTTGAAATTAATGTCTTGAAATTAACGTGTCGCAAACAGAACCAGAAATGTTTTGATAATGTCTTGAAATTATTTTCTTCAAATTGACGTGTCGCAAACAGAACCAGAAATGTTTGGAAATTAATGTCCTGAAATTAATGTCCTGAAGTTAATGTCCTGAAGTTAATGTCCTGAAGTTAATGTCCTGAAGTTAATGTCCTGAAGTTAATGTCCTGAAGTTAATGTCCTGAAGTTAATGTCCTGAAGTTAATGTCCTGAAGTTAATGTCCTGAAATTAATGTCCTGAAGTTAATGTCCTGAAGTTAATGTCCTGAAGTTAATGTCCTGAAGTTAATGTCCTGAAGTTAATGTCCTGAAGTTAATGTCCTGAAGTTAATGTCCTGAAGTTAATGTCCTGAAGTTAATGTCCTGAAGTTAATGTCCTGAAGTTAATGTCCTGAAGTTAATGTCCTGAAGTTAATGTCCTGAAGTTAATGTCCTGAAGTTAATGTCCTGAAGTTAATGTCCTGAAGTTAATGTCCTGAAGTTAATGTCCTGAAGTTAATGTCCTGAAGTTAATGTCCTGAAGTTAATGTCCTGAAGTTAATGTCCTGAAGTTAATGTCCTGAAGTTAATGTCCTGAAGTTAATGTCCTGAAGTTATTGTCTTGAAATTATTGTCTTGAAATTGACGTGTCGCAAACAGAACCTGAAAGAAAAGTTTTGAAAGTAATGCTTTGAAATTAATTTCTTGAAATTGACGTGTGGAAACAGAACCTGAAATGTTTGGAAATTAATATATTGAAATTGACGAGTCGCAAACAGAACATGAAAGAAATGTCTTGAAATTATTGTCCTGAAATTATTGTCTTGAAATTAATGTCCTGAAATGAATGTCTTGAAATTATTGTCCTGAAATTATTGTCTTGAAATTAATGTCCTGAAATGAATGCCTTGAAATTATTGTCTTGAAATTATTGTCTTGAAATTATTGTCTTGAAATTAACGTGTCGCAAACAGAAGCTCAAAGAAATGTTTTGAAATTAATGTCTTGAAATTAACGTGTCGCAAACAGAACCAGAAATGTTTTGATAATGTCTTGAAATTATTTTCTTGAAATTGACGTGTCGCAAACAGAACCAGAAATGTTTGGAAATTAATATCCTGAAATTAATGTCCTGAAATTAATGTCCTGAAATTAATGTCCTGAAATTAATGTCCTGAAATTAATGTCCTGAAATTAATGTCCTGAAGTTAATGTCCTGAAGTTAATGTCCTGAAGTTAATGTCCTGAAGTTAATGTCCTGAAGTTAATGTCCTGAAGTTAATGTCCTGAAGTTAATGTCCTGAAGTTAATGTCCTGAAGTTAATGTCCTGAAGTTAATGTCCTGAAGTTAATGTCCTGAAGTTAATGTCCTGAAGTTAATGTCCTGAAGTTAATGTCCTGAAGTTAATGTCCTGAAGTTAATGTCCTGAAGTTAATGTCCTGAAGTTAATGTCCTGAAGTTAATGTCCTGAAGTTAATGTCCTGAAGTTAATGTCCTGAAGTTAATGTCCTGAAGTTAATGTCCTGAAGTTAATGTCCTGAAGTTAATGTCCTGAAGTAAATGTCCTGAAGTAAATGTCCTGAAGTAAATGTCCTGAAGTTAATGTCCTGAAGTTAATGTCCTGAAGTAAATGTCCTGAAGTAAGTGTCCTGAAGTAAGTGTCCTGAAGTAAGTGTTCTGAAGTAAGTGTCCTGAAGTAAGTGTCCTGAAGTAAGTGTCCTGAAGTAAGTGTCCTGAAGTAAGTGTCCTGAAGTAAGTGTCCTGAAGTAAGTGTCCTGAAGTAAGTGTCCTGAAGTAAGTGTCCTGAAGTAAGTGTCCTGAAGTAAATGTCCTGAAGTAAATGTCCTGAAGTAAATGTCCTGAAGTAAATGTCCTGAAGTAAATGTCCTGAAGTAAATGTCCTGAAGTAAATGTCCTGAAGTAAATGTCCTGAAGTAAATGTCCTGAAGTAAATGTCCTGAAGTAAATGTCCTGAAGTAAATGTCCTGAAGTAAATGTCCTGAAGTAAATGTCCTGAAGTAAATGTCCTGAAGTAAATGTCCTGAAGTAAATGTCCTGAAGTAAATGTCCTGAAGTAAATGTCCTGAAGTAAATGTCCTGAAGTAAATGTCCTGAAGTAAATGTCCTGAAGTAAATGTCCTGAAGTAAATGTCCTGAAGTAAATGTCCTGAAGTAAATGTCCTGAAGTAAATGTCCTGAAGTAAATGTCCTGAAGTAAATGTCCTGAAGTAAATGTCCTGAAGTAAATGTCCTGAAGTAAATGTCCTGAAGTAAATGTCCTGAAGTAAATGTCCTGAAGTAAATGTCCTGAAGTAAATGTCCTGAAGTAAATGTCCTGAAGTTAATGTCCTGAAGTTAATGTCCTGAAGTTAATGTCCTGAAATTGACGTGTCGCAAACAGAACCTGAAAGAAAAGTTTTGAAAGTAATGCTTTGAAATTAATTTCTTGAAATTGACGTGTGCAAACAGAACCTGAAATGTTTTGAAATTAATATATTGAAATTGACGAGTCGCAAACAGAACATGAAAGAAATGTCTTGAAATTATTGTCCTGAAATTATTGTCTTGAAATTAATGTCCTGAAATGAATGCCTTGAAATTATTGTCTTGAAATTATTGTCTTGAAATTATTGTCTTGAAATTATTGTCTTGAAATTATTGTCTTGAAATTATTGTCTTGAAATTATTGTCTTGAAATTAACGTGTCGCAAACAGAACCTCAAAGATATGTTTTGTAATTAATGTCTTGAAATTAACGTGTCGCAAACAGAACCAGAAATGTTTTGATAATGTCTTGAAATTATTTTCTTGAAATTGACGTGTCGCAAACAGAACCAGAAATGTTTGGAAATTAATGTCCTGAAATTAATGTCCTGAAATTAATGTCCTGAAGTTAATGTCCTGAAGTTAATGTCCTGAAGTTAATGTCCTGAAGTTAATGTCTTGAAATTGACGTGTCGCAAACAGAACCAGAAATGTTTTGATAATGTCTTGAAATTATTTTCTTGAAATTGACGTGTCGCAAACAGAACCAGAAATGTTTGGAAATTAATGTCCTGAAATTAATGTCCTGAAGTAAATGTCCTGAAGTAAATGTCCTGAAGTAAATGTCCTGAAGTAAATGTCCTGAAGTAAATGTCCTGAAGTAAATGTCCTGAAGTAAATGTCCTGAAGTAAATGTCCTGAAGTAAATGTCCTGAAGTAAATGTCCTGAAGTAAATGTCCTGAAGTAAATGTCCTGAAGTAAATGTCCTGAAGTAAATGTCCTGAAGTAAATGTCCTGAAGTAAATGTCCTGAAGTAAATGTCCTGAAGTAAATGTCCTGAAGTAAATGTCCTGAAGTAAATGTCCTGAAGTAAATGTCCTGAAGTTAATGTCCTGAAGTTAATGTCCTGAAGTTAATGTCCTGAAGTTAATGTCCTGAAGTTAATGTCCTGAAGTTAATGTCCTGAAGTTAATGTCCTGAAGTTAATGTCCTGAAGTTAATGTCCTGAAGTTAATGTCCTGAAGTTAATGTCCTGAAGTTAATGTCCTGAAGTTAATGTCCTGAAGTTAATGTCCTGAAGTTAATGTCCTGAAGTTAATGTCCTGAAGTAAGTGTCCTGAAGTAAGTGTCCTGAAGTAAGTGTCCTGAAGTAAGTGTCCTGAAGTAAGTGTCCTGAAGTAAGTGTCCTGAAGTAAGTGTCCTGAAGTAAGTGTCCTGAAGTAAATGTCCTGAAGTTAATGTCCTGAAGTTAATGTCCTGAAGTTAATGTCCTGAAGTTAATGTCCTGAAGTTAGTGTCCTGAAGTTAGTGTCCTGAAGTAAGTGTCCTGAAGTTAGTGTCCTGAAGTTAGTGTCCTGAAGTAAGTGTCCTGAAGTAAGTGTCCTGAAGTTAATGTCCTGAATTTAATGTCCTGAAGTTAATGTCCTGAAGTTAATGTCCTGAAGTTAATGTCCTGAAGTTAATGTCCTGAAGTTAATGTCCTGAAGTTAATGTCCTGAAGTTAATGTCCTGAAGTTAATGTCCTGAAGTTAATGTCCTGAAATTAATGTCCTGAAGTAAATGTCCTGAAGTAAATGTCCTGAAGTAAATGTCCTGAAGTAAATGTCCTGAAGTAAATGTCCTGAAGTAAATGTCCTGAAGTAAATGTCCTGAAGTAAATGTCCTGAAGTTAATGTCCTGAAGTTAATGTCCTGAAGTTAATGTCCTGAAGTTAATGTCCTGAAGTTAATGTCCTGAAGTTAATGTCCTGAAGTTAATGTCCTGAAGTTAATGTCCTGAAGTTAATGTCCTGAAGTTAATGTCCTGAAGTTAATGTCCTGAAGTTAATGTCCTGAAGTTAATGTCCTGAAGTTAATGTCCTGAAGTTAATGTCCTGAAGTAAGTGTCCTGAAGTAAGTGTCCTGAAGTAAGTGTCCTGAAGTAAGTGTCCTGAAGTAAGTGTCCTGAAGTAAGTGTCCTGAAGTAAATGTCCTGAAGTAAATGTCCTGAAGTTAATGTCCTGAAGTTAATGTCCTGAAGTTAATGTCCTGAAGTTAATGTCCTGAAGTTAATGTCCTGAAGTTAATGTCCTGAAGTTAATGTCCTGAAGTTAATGTCCTGAAGTTAATGTCCTGAAGTTAATGTCCTGAAGTTAATGTCCTGAAGTTAATGTCCTGAAGTTAATGTCCTGAAGTTAATGTCCTGAAGTTAATGTCCTGAAGTTAATGTCCTGAAGTTAATGTCCTGAAGTTAATGTCCTGAAGTAAGTGTCCTGAAGTAAGTGTCCTGAAGTAAGTGTCCTGAAGTAAGTGTCCTGAAGTAAGTGTCCTGAAGTAAGTGTCCTGAAGTAAGTGTCCTGAAGTAAGTGTCCTGAAGTAAGTGTCCTGAAGTAAATGTCCTGAAGTTAATGTCCTGAAGTTAATGTCCTGAAGTTAATGTCCTGAAGTTAATGTCCTGAAGTTAGTGTCCTGAAGTTAGTGTCCTGAAGTAAGTGTCCTGAAGTTAGTGTCCTGAAGTAAGTGTCCTGAAGTTAATGTCCTGAAGTTAATGTCCTGAAGTTAGTGTCCTGAAGTTAGTGTCCTGAAGTTAGTGTCCTGAAGTAAGTGTCCTGAAGTTAGTGTCCTGAAGTTAGTGTCCTGAAGTAAGTGTCCTGAAGTAAGTGTCCTGAAGTTAATGTCCTGAATTTAATGTCCTGAATTTAATGTCCTGAAGTTAATGTCCTGAAGTTAATGTCCTGAAGTTAATGTCCTGAAGTTAATGTCCTGAAGTTAATGTCCTGAAGTTAATGTCCTGAAGTTAATGTCCTGAAGTTAATGTCCTGAAGTTAATGTCCTGAAGTTAATGTCCTGAAATTAATGTCCTGAAATTAATGTCCTGAAGTAAATGTCCTGAAGTAAATGTCCTGAAGTAAATGTCCTGAAGTAAATGTCCTGAAGTAAATGTCCTGAAGTAAATGTCCTGAAGTAAATGTCCTGAAGTAAATGTCCTGAAGTAAATGTCCTGAAGTAAATGTCCTGAAGTAAATGTCCTGAAGTTAATGTCCTGAAGTTAATGTCCTGAAGTTAATGTCCTGAAGTTAATGTCCTGAAGTTAATGTCCTGAAGTTAATGTCCTGAAGTTAATGTCCTGAAGTTAATGTCCTGAAGTTAATGTCCTGAAGTTAATGTCCTGAAGTTAATGTCCTGAAGTTAATGTCCTGAAGTAAGTGTCCTGAAGTAAGTGTCCTGAAGTAAGTGTCCTGAAGTAAGTGTCCTGAAGTAAGTGTCCTGAAGTAAGTGTCCTGAAGTAAGTGTCCTGAAGTAAATGTCCTGAAGTAAATGTCCTGAAGTAAATGTCCTGAAGTTAATGTCCTGAAGTTAATGTCCTGAAGTTAATGTCCTGAAGTTAATGTCCTGAAGTTAATGTCCTGAAGTTAATGTCCTGAAGTTAATGTCCTGAAGTTAATGTCCTGAAGTTAATGTCCTGAAGTTAATGTCCTGAAGTTAATGTCCTGAAGTTAATGTCCTGAAGTTAATGTCCTGAAGTTAATGTCCTGAAGTTAATGTCCTGAAGTTAATGTCCTGAAGTTAATGTCCTGAAGTTAATGTCCTGAAGTTAATGTCCTGAAGTTAATGTCCTGAAGTTAATGTCCTGAAGTAAGTGTCCTGAAGTAAGTGTCCTGAAGTAAGTGTCCTGAAGTAAGTGTCCTGAAGTAAGTGTCCTGAAGTAAGTGTCCTGAAGTAAGTGTCCTGAAGTAAGTGTCCTGAAGTAAGTGTCCTGAAGTAAGTGTCCTGAAGTAAGTGTCCTGAAGTAAGTGTCCTGAAGTTAATGTCCTGAAGTTAATGTCCTGAAGTTAATGTCCTGAAGTTAATGTCCTGAAGTTAATGTCCTGAAGTTAGTGTCCTGAAGTTAGTGTCCTGAAGTAAGTGTCCTGAAGTTAGTGTCCTGAAGTAAGTGTCCTGAAGTAAGTGTCCTGAAGTTAATGTCCTGAAGTTAATGTCCTGAAGTTAATGTCCTGAAGTTAATGTCCTGAAGTTAATGTCCTGAAGTTAATGTCCTGAAGTTAATGTCCTGAAGTTAATGTCCTGAAGTTAATGTCCTGAAGTTAATGTCCTGAAGTTAATGTCCTGAAGTTAATGTCCTGAAGTTAATGTCCTGAAGTTAATGTCCTGAAGTTAATGTCCTGAAGTAAATGTCCTGAAGTAAATGTCCTGAAGTAAATGTCCTGAAGTAAGTGTCCTGAAGTAAGTGTCCTGAAGTAAGTGTCCTGAAGTTAATGTCCTGAAGTTAATGTCCTGAAGTTAATGTCCTGAAGTTAATGTCCTGAAGTTAATGTCCTGAAGTTAATGTCCTGAAGTTAATGTCCTGAAGTAAGTGTCCTGAAGTAAGTGTCCTGAAGTAAGTGTCCTGAAGTAAGTGTCCTGAAGTAAGTGTCCTGAAGTAAGTGTCCTGAAGTAAGTGTCCTGAAGTAAGTGTCCTGAAGTAAGTGTCCTGAAGTAAGTGTCCTGAAGTAAGTGTCCTGAAGTAAGTGTCCTGAAGTAAATGTCCTGAAGTTAATGTCCTGAAGTTAATGTCCTGAAGTTAATGTCCTGAAGTTAATGTCCTGAAGTAAATGTCCTGAAGTAAGTGTCCTGAAGTAAGTGTCCTGAAGTTAGTGTCCTGAAGTTAATGTCTTGAAATTGACGTGTCGCAAACAGAACCTCAAAGAAATGTTTTGAAATTAATGTCTTGAAATTAACGTGTCGCAAACAGAACCAGAAATGTTTTGATAATGTCTTGAAATTATTTTCTTGAAATTGACGTGTCGCAAACAGAACCAGAAATGTTTGGAAATTAATGTCCTGAAATTAATATCCTGAGGTTTATGTCCTGAAGTTAATGTCCTGAAGTTAATGTCTTGAAATTGATGTGTCGCAAACAGAACCAGAAATGTTTTGATAATGTCTTGAAATTATTTTCTTGAAATTGACGTGTCGCAAACAGAACCAGAAATGTTTGGAAATTAATGTCCTGAAATTAATGTCCTGAAGTTAATGTCCTGAAGTTAATGTCCTGAAGTTAATGTCCTGAAGTTAATGTCCTGAAGTTAATGTCCTGAAGTTAATGTCCTGAAGTTAATGTCCTGAAGTTAATGTCCTGAAGTTAATGTCCTGAAGTTAATGTCCTGAAGTTAATGTCCTGAAGTTAATGTCCTGAAGTTAATGTCCTGAAGTTAATGTCCTGAAGTTAATGTCCTGAAGTTAATGTCCTGAAGTTAATGTCCTGAAGTTAATGTCCTGAAGTTAATGTCCTGAAGTTAATGTCCTGAAGTTAATGTCCTGAAGTTAATGTCCTGAAGTTAATGTCCTGAAGTTAATGTCCTGAAGTTAATGTCCTGAAGTTAATGTCCTGAAGTTAATGTCCTGAAGTTAATGTCCTGAAGTTAATGTCCTGAAGTTAATGTCCTGAAGTTAATGTCCTGAAGTTAATGTCCTGAAGTTAATGTCCTGAAGTTAATGTCCTGAAGTTAATGTCCTGAAGTTAATGTCCTGAAGTTAATGTCCTGAAATTGACGTGTCGCAAACAGAACCTGAAAGAAAAGTTTTGAAAGTAATGCTTTGAAATTAATGTCTTGAAATTGACGTGTGCAAACAGAACCTGAAATGTTTTGAAATTAATATATTGAAATTGACGAGTCGCAAACAGAACATGAAAGAAATGTCTTGAAATTATTGTCCTGAAATTATTGTCTTGAAATTAATGTCCTGAAATTATTGTCTTGAAATTAATGTCCTGAAATGAATGCCTTGAAATGAATGCCTTGAAATGAATGCCTTGAAATGAATGCCTTGAAATTATTGTCTTGAAATTATTGTCTTGAAATTATTGTCTTGAAATTATTGTCTTGAAATTATTGTCTTGAAATTATTGTCTTGAAATTATTGTCTTGAAATTATTGTCTTGAAATTATTGTCTTGAAATTATTGTCTTGAAATTATTGTCTTGAAATTATTGTCTTGAAATTATTGTCTTGAAATTATTGTCTTGAAATTATTGTCTTGAAATTATTGTCTTGAAATTATTGTCTTGAAATTATTGTCTTGAAATTATTGTCTTGAAATTATTGTCTTGAAATTATTGTCTTGAAATTAACGTGTCGCAAACAGAACCTCAAAGAAATGTTTTGAAATTAATGTCTTGAAATTAACGTGTCGCAAACAGAACCAGAAATGTTTTGATAATGTCTTGAAATTATTTTCTTCAAATTGACGTGTCGCAAACAGAACCAGAAATGTTTGGAAATTAATGTCCTGAAATTAATGTCCTGAAGTTAATGTCCTGAAGTTAATGTCCTGAAGTTAATGTCCTGAAGTTAATGTCCTGAAGTTAATGTCCTGAAGTTAATGTCCTGAAGTTAATGTCCTGAAGTTAATGTCCTGAAGTTAATGTCCTGAAGTTAATGTCCTGAAGTTAATGTCCTGAAGTTAATGTCCTGAAGTTAATGTCCTGAAGTTAATGTCCTGAAGTTAATGTCCTGAAGTTAATGTCCTGAAGTTAATGTCCTGAAGTTAATGTCCTGAAGTTAATGTCCTGAAGTTAATGTCCTGAAGTTAATGTCCTGAAGTTAATGTCCTGAAGTTAATGTCCTGAAGTTAATGTCCTGAAGTTAATGTCCTGAAGTTAATGTCCTGAAGTTAATGTCCTGAAGTTAATGTCCTGAAGTTAATGTCCTGAAGTTAATGTCCTGAAGTTAATGTCCTGAAGTTAATGTCCTGAAGTTAATGTCCTGAAGTTAATGTCCTGAAGTTAATGTCCTGAAGTTAATGTCCTGAAGTTAATGTCCTGAAGTTAATGTCCTGAAGTTAATGTCCTGAAGTTAATGTCCTGAAGTTAATGTCCTGAAGTTATTGTCTTGAAATTATTGTCTTGAAATTGACGTGTCGCAAACAGAACCTGAAAGAAAAGTTTTGAAAGTAATGCTTTGAAATTAATTTCTTGAAATTGACGTGTGGAAACAGAACCTGAAATGTTTGGAAATTAATATATTGAAATTGACGAGTCGCAAACAGAACATGAAAGAAATGTCTTGAAATTATTGTCCTGAAATTATTGTCTTGAAATTAATGTCCTGAAATGAATGTCTTGAAATTATTGTCCTGAAATTATTGTCTTGAAATTAATGTCCTGAAATGAATGCCTTGAAATTATTGTCTTGAAATTATTGTCTTGAAATTATTGTCTTGAAATTATTGTCTTGAAATTAACGTGTCGCAAACAGAAGCTCAAAGAAATGTTTTGAAATTAATGTCTTGAAATTAACGTGTCGCAAACAGAACCAGAAATGTTTGGAAATTAATATCCTGAAATTAATGTCCTGAAATTAATGTCCTGAAATTAATGTCCTGAAATTAATGTCCTGAAATTAATGTCCTGAAATTAATGTCCTGAAATTAATGTCCTGAAGTTAATGTCCTGAAGTTAATGTCCTGAAGTTAATGTCCTGAAGTTAATGTCCTGAAGTTAATGTCCTGAAGTTAATGTCCTGAAGTTAATGTCCTGAAGTTAATGTCCTGAAGTTAATGTCCTGAAGTTAATGTCCTGAAGTTAATGTCCTGAAGTTAATGTCCTGAAGTTAATGTCCTGAAGTTAATGTCCTGAAGTTAATGTCCTGAAGTTAATGTCCTGAAGTTAATGTCCTGAAGTTAATGTCCTGAAGTTAATGTCCTGAAGTTAATGTCCTGAAGTTAATGTCCTGAAGTTAATGTCCTGAAGTTAATGTCCTGAAGTTAATGTCCTGAAGTTAATGTCCTGAAGTAAATGTCCTGAAGTAAATGTCCTGAAGTAAATGTCCTGAAGTTAATGTCCTGAAGTTAATGTCCTGAAGTTAATGTCCTGAAGTAAGTGTCCTGAAGTAAGTGTCCTGAAGTAAGTGTCCTGAAGTAAGTGTCCTGAAGTAAGTGTCCTGAAGTAAGTGTCCTGAAGTAAGTGTCCTGAAGTAAGTGTCCTGAAGTAAGTGTCCTGAAGTAAGTGTCCTGAAGTAAGTGTCCTGAAGTAAGTGTCCTGAAGTAAGTGTCCTGAAGTAAGTGTCCTGAAGTAAGTGTCCTGAAGTAAGTGTCCTGAAGTAAGTGTCCTGAAGTAAGTGTCCTGAAGTAAGTGTCCTGAAGTAAATGTCCTGAAGTAAATGTCCTGAAGTAAATGTCCTGAAGTAAATGTCCTGAAGTAAATGTCCTGAAGTAAATGTCCTGAAGTAAATGTCCTGAAGTAAATGTCCTGAAGTAAATGTCCTGAAGTAAATGTCCTGAAGTAAATGTCCTGAAGTAAATGTCCTGAAGTAAATGTCCTGAAGTAA